>NC_063231.1:9003134-9317365 GCF_020740725.1 Corvus hawaiiensis
ATCTCTGCTGGCCTGCACTGGGAAGCTGCACACACAGAGAGGAGGGGGAGGAAGGCACAGAGCCAAGAGAGGGAGAGCTCAGGCTGAGTCCCCACCCTTGCTGCTCAAACCCTCCCAATACCCCTCCTGCTGCCTCTTAGGCCCTTGTCTCAAAAATACTCCACCTTCTCTTCCCACAGGTGTGCAGCACTTGTATCATTCCCACAGCTCCCTCATAGCCCTTCAGCCCCCACGACCAAGCCAGCTCTGCATCACCCATTGTCACACATCCTTGGTCCCCTGTGCCACTGCCTGTCACCTTCTCACCCTTGTGCAGGGCAAGAGAAAATTTCCCCTCCAGCTGCAGACCAAAGGCCACTCTCTGAGCTGTCTGGAGATGAAGAGGGAGCTGTGGAGCTGCAACAGAGGTGAGTAGAGGACACCAGAGGTGGGTCTTGCCCAATCTGGGGATCAACCATGAGATGAAGAGCAGTTTGAGCATCCCAGCTGCTGCACAGCCCTGGTGCCCAGGTGCACCCACGGCAAGACAAGACCAGTGCCACTTACAGCCTCTGCTGTATCATTTCAGAGCAAGGCCAGGAGCAGGATCCAAACCACACACCTCCAGCAGTGCTCAGGGCTCCACGTGAGACTCAGCAAAATCCCCCATGGCCTCGCAGCACAGCCAGCACAACGCCTGAGAACAGAGCCCAGCACCACCAGTAACACCAGTTACTGGAACAAAGAGTTACTGGGACAAACTGATGAGCAAAGGGGAGAGAGCCCTGGAGCACAACCTGCACTTCAACAGGCCTGTCCAGTGAGTGTCTCAAGGGCTGCAGAGGTACAAGAAAAGGCTCCAGGAACAGCCCTTCTGGATGGAAACACCGCCCACAGCACTCGGCTCTGCTGCGAGGGGAGCGGGGAGGGAAGGGTTTCCTGGTCCGTGGCCAACACCGCTGTTTATGGAGGATATGCCTTCCCCAGGGTGTGTTTCAGCAGAGAGCACGAGACTCACAGTTTCATAGTTCACTTTCCCTCTCCACCCACCAGGAACTTCTCATATTCTCTGGAAAAAAAAACCCACCTCCAAAACAACCAACAGCTCACCAACCTCAGTGGTTTCCAATCAGGCTCCCTTCCCTGAGGAGCAGCTGTCAATACAGAGACCAACCAGGGCTTTCTAGGCAGCTGAAGTCAGGTTTGACCAGTTCTCCACTTGAATGGATCAAAGAATGCAAGAGAAGGGAGAACTGGGAAATATTTTAGGCGCTGAAGCCCTCTTCATGGCCCAACAGCTTATCTGCTCTCAAGGTTGCCTGCTTTGCCTCTATCTTGATAAATCTGTGAACAATTAAACACGAACCCCCCTGGTGAGCGCTCCTGGAGTGGCAGCTCCAGCCCTGTCACTCTACGGAGCCAAGAAAAGCCACAGGGAGAAGGAAAACAAGCAAAACTGCTCAGTGTTTCAGGGCTGGGGAGGGAGAACCGGGGGAAATGGTGGGCCCATACAGGATCATCCTCATTTCCAGGGGGAGAGAGGGCAAAATTTAAAGGCTTCAGCAGAAAACAGCAGGGAAAGGGTGACTAGGTTTGTGCTCTTTTCCATCTCCCCAGGAAACAGAGGAGATCAGACAGCTCTTGCTGAGGAGAGGGGCAGAGAAGGGACACATCAGCTGGTGTTCAGTGGTGCTGAGGCTGTGAACGTGGCCCTGGAAGCGCCAGCATCCCTCCGGAGGAAGTTCTGCCTGTGCCAGCCACACCTTCAATGCCTGAGGAATGGATGTTGCCAGCAGAGAATAAACCCCATGCTCTTGCTCTTTGGCCCACAGCCCCCAGCAGAGACAGATCCAGTGGGAACAACTCGTGTCCACCCACACCCCAGCCCCACACCTCCAATTAGCCCCAACCACTGCCCACACCCCAGAGGGAGCCTCGCCCCAGCCCAGCGTGGGGGTGCTGACACATCCAGGGGTCAAATCCCCAGCTTTATCACGACAATATCCCTCGCAGCTTCCTAGCAGCAGATCCTGAGGTGCCAAGGAAAAGCGGAAAGTATCCACCTCATTTTCCATCTAGGAAGTGAGAGCACACGTGTTAAATGATTTACGCAAGGACACGAGCGATTTAGTGGAAGAGCAGGAAGAGGACTCCAACAGCCCCGCTTTAAAGTGCCACGAGATCATTCCCTCCTGCTGCTGCTTAAATCCTGACTCACTAGTAAATAAAAGCTGTGCCAAAAAGCAAATCTGTTCAGGAGAGGGGAACCCTGATGCCTTTAGGAGAGGGGCACCCCTGTGTTTTTAGCACTGTAGTGATACACTGTCCATTTTACTGAATAAAACCCCTCCCTACAAGCACATAAATCAGAATTTACTGTCCTCGGCTCTAAACCTCAGTAGTTCTTTGCTTTTTACAGCCTGACACAACCGTTCAGAGGTGAAATTCAAGCGGACACCTAGAAAGGGTGAAGGGACATCCCTGGGGCAGGTGAGGAACGACGCAGGTGTGGGCAGGGAGAGGCTGGAAGGAGGCTGGAGTAGGGATTGTGGGCACCCTTCGCAGCTGCCGGGGGCTGGGCAGGGAACGTGGCAGTGCCCACCTCACCCTGCCAGCCCCGAGGGGGCATCCACAGCCCCCACAGGGCCACATCGCCGCTTCCCGCGGCCGTGCATCCCTGTCCCGCACCGGCACCCGTGTCCCACGAGCTGTCGCCCTCGCCTGGCCCGTGGCACATCCCTGGGGCTGGGGATGAGTCAGCGAGAGGGACAGACTCGCGAGCCAAAGAGATGACGGCCGAAGCCTCCGGGGATGCTGACACATCCGCCCTTCGCCCGCTGGAAACCAGGGGCCGGGACTGTGGGATCCAGCTGCTGAAGAGCAGGGTGACCTCAGAGTGTCAGCCAAGGGATCGAAGTCACCTGAGATGGGACAGGTTTCCTAGAGGCATCCAGGTAGGCAGGGAAGCCAGCCAGGATGTTTCTTATGCAGGGATCCACACACACACATATGGGCTAAAAAGCAACGAGGGGTTTCTGGATGTTCTTCAGAGGTTTGCAAAGGTCAGCTGAGGCAGCTAAAAAAGCCTCTTTGCACCTCCATGGTGTAGTCAAGGAAACAGGTCTCTGGACTGGAAAATGGGAGATCCAAGGCTGATGCCCTGTGCAGCCCCAGGCAATCGACTCTTTACAAGCCACCTTGTGAAGAGACATCACAACATTTCTGTAAAAGTCAGCAGGACCCTGCCTCCAGCTGCACTCGCAGCAATCATCACCCAAACCCCCTGACCAGAGCTGGGGTCCCTGCAGCGCTGTCACAGCAGCAGCAGTGACAGAGAGCCACACAGAACCCCCGTGGGCAGCACAGCACTGCCATGGGCTGGGATGAGCCTCCCAAGCCTTGATTCCCCCCCAGGTCAGGCCGTGGGTACCAGCACCACAATTCTCTGTATTTCCAGCACCATGTAGATGAGAAGATTAGGAAAGTTCTTTGCTTACAGCCTGGGGAGAGCCAGGGACCAGCAGCTCCAACAGCTCATGGGCCAGGCAGCACCAGGAGCTCCTGAGGAAGGTACAGGGATGCAAACCCTCACACAGGACCCTGCTGCTCCCCTGACCTCAAACAGGGGCCTGCTCGAACCTGAAGTCCAAGCCAGCACCTCAGAGGCACTGAAACACAGGGAGTTTGTGACTTGTTGTAGCTCACCCAAAGTCAGCAGCACAGGGACAAAATCCCAGACCCAGGCACCAAAACCAGCCCTGCCCACACCAAAGTGTGTCTGCCCAACACAGCTGTTCCCAGCAGTCTTTTTTCCTTCCTTTTTCTCCCAGGTAAATCAGAAACTGCCCCTGGGCTCAAACCCTGGGGCCAAGTCCTGATGCAAGCTCCCCAGCCTGCAGCTTCACACCACCCAGCTCCCCAGGAGCTGCTTCTCAGCTCCCTGGATGTCGTTCAAAACAAGCAACCCTGCCAGCTCAGGATTTTAACTCTCCATCTGTCCCCTTATACCACCCAAACAGATTCAAACCCACAGTTGCCCCTGACAGAGGCTCTGGCTTCGTGGGAGCTGCTCAGCCGATGTGGGTCACTCCATCCTGTGTTTGCTGGGTGGGTTTGGTGCTCCCTGGCACTGCCAGGGATCAGGTACCCAGAAAACACCCAGAGAACGCCCAGCACCCACCAAGCACACAGCCCTGCTCCCCAAGCCCCCCATGTCAGCCTCTCCCCTTACCAGCAAGGCCTGTGACACCAAGGCCCCTCCACCACCATGACTAAGACATGGAAGCAGAAAACCCTGGAAAGAAAAAAGCATCTGAAACTAATAAAGAACCCACATCCTGCAGCCTTGGGAAGGAGAGGAGAAAGTGCTGCATGCAGGCAGGCAGTGCCAGCTGGCAAGGGGTGGGCTGCCAGCAAGGGCATGCTGCTGGCATCGACAGATGCTGGCCCAGGCTGGGAAACTGTGGAGGGAAAACCCAGCTTTGGAGGAGTCAGGGAGAGTAATTTCAGAATATATGGACCAATTCCCTCATTAGCAGCCACACCAGAGGGTCCCTACACTTCTGTGCCTTGACCCAATGGGAATCTGAAAAGAATCAGACAACAAAAGCACCAAATTATGAGGATTTGTCTGCTCCATTGTGCCAGAGACCAAACTGGGATTGTCTTGATAATACGGTTTTATTTTCCAGACCAAGCAGGCAGCAGTGAAATGCAAACCCACCATTATTTCCACAGCCTCGTGTTACATCAGAGTCAAAGCTGCAACCTGGAGATGCTGCAGAGCTAATGGCAGGCTCCCCCTCAAACCATGCATCTGAGCAATCACACTCATCCCCTGCCAAATTGGCTTCACTGGAAACCAGGATTTGCGTCAAGAACAACTCCTGGTAATGATGCGATCACAAAATTAATGCAGACCTGTTTATACAGCACTGACTTCACATGGGGAAAAAAATAATCTTCATTTTGATATGAGAAAGACATTTTTTACAGGGAGAACAATCAGTCACTGGAACAAGCTCCCCAGGGACATGCTAGAGTCCCCATTGCTAGAGGTTTTCAGGATGTAATTGAGCACTGTGCTAGATAATCTCATTTAGGCTCCCTTTCCCACAAAAGGCTGGGCCAGGTGATCTTTTGGCGTCCTTTCCAACCTGGGCTGTCATTCCATGAAAAAATACACTCTCAGATTTATTGTGTGATTATTTGCTTGTAAAACTAATGCATTTTATTCACCTGTAAACCCCTGCCCATTCTCCCCCCAAGCCACAATCCAGAGCTGTTTATAAGTCTCTAACAACACTCTTGGCATCAGCAACCCAAAACTCTGTTCAGCCTTACACTGAAGGGCTATTTCACTTCACCTGCACTCCAACAGCAGCTCCACCCTGCAGCACGGGCTCACAGTGCTCCTGTGGCAGGGAAGCAGCACCTGGGTACAGGATAAATCAATTTAACCACAGCAGCCTGAAGGGCTGGAGGAAAAGGGGGGCCATGTCCTGCTCAGCCACAGGGAAATTAAGTTTTCAGTGTTGGTTTAAGTTTTTCTTCCTTAGGAAGGGAGAAGATTCCCTTGCAAACAGACACTGCTGGGAAGAAGCAGTGGATAGAGCCCAAGAAACTTCTTTTAAAGGGGTCAAGAGCCATGGATATTGGTTAAGCACACACATAAAGGATCCATCAGCTGTTCAGAGCAGCTACCAAGCACCCATAGCCCACATGGAACAGCTCCAGATCCCACTCACAACCCTGTTTTAGAGACTCCCCTCACTGCAGGGTCAGAACAGCTCTAAGTTCCCACCTGCAATTCTTCAACCCCTTCACTTGATAGGGAGCTTCAGCACAGGGACCCAAACACCACATCCTCACCCAAAATCAAAGGGGAATGGCAGCACAAACACCTTTTCCCAAGGACTTACAGAACATCAGAGGCAGAACAAGGAATTTCCCCTACATTTCCTCAGATGCAAGACTGCTCCTAACACGAGGCCCACGTTGATGCCACGGAGCCCTGAGCCCGGCACAGCACACACAGCAGGAGGCATGCACTGCTCTCTCACAAATCCCTCTGTCCACGAGTTACAGCTGCAAATTCTGCATGGAAAAGCCAACAGGACACAGATACTGTGCTTCTGAGATCATTAAGGCAACACAAGACATGTGTTGACCCAGACATACTTCCCTAACTACGTACTCGCTTCTACTCAGCATTATGGTATGCTGGACCTTGGAAGAGCCCTGACTCGCATGAGAAATGTCCTCCCTCACCCCAGCAGCATGGGAATGGCTTTTCTGGGAGGCTCCGAGTCATCCAGCAAAGTAAAAATCCACAGAGGAGCTCCGGCCCCGGGGTTGGCCGAGTTCAGCAGAGCGGCTCAGAGGAGCGTTACCTGTGCTGTCAGGCCAGAGATGAGTTGTGGCCCACAGCGGGACCATATTTAATGGAGATGAGCAGAATTTCCAGCAGATTTAAGAGCAGACATCAGGAAATGGATAATGCTTCATACCTTGACATGCCTCAGACAGCTGCGGGAATGCGTCCGCTGGCCAGGCGGGAGCCGGCAGCCAAAGGGGCTGGGAGCAGCACGGGGCTCTCTGCGGACACAGCACCTGCAGAGGCAACTCCAGAGCCCCAAAAAACCCAGACCCTTCCCTGAGAGACCTTCTGTTCACTGAGCCAGAACCTGCAGCCACAGGCTGCTACAGAACACGTAGGGTGAAAAACGCTCCAACGAGAAACTCGGGTGAAAAAAGGTGCAAATGGTTTTTACAGGGCATCACACACTGCAGCAAGAGACAGGGGTCAGCACCAGGCAGGGACACGGGCAGTGGGACACTGACAGCAGACAGAGGGCTAAGGACAGATGGGAAGGTGTCCCTGAGTGCCAGGGCTGGGTGAATGCAGTGGGATCTGACAGGGGGTGGAAGCACACAGGCTGTAAATGCACAGTCTGGTGTCCCACGTGTGGTGTGAAAGCCAGAGGAACAAGGAAAATGTCTGGCAAATAAGGTGTATTTCTGTGAGAAGACCACTAAAACGAGACATGTCCACAGCTTTTTTCTGCCATTTCCTAGGAATAACCAAGGAGCCTGAGACAGGAAAGATAGCTGAAGCCATCAGAAGAACCCTTAACCCCTCTGCCCTGACACACACCTTTAGGAGGTTAATTTCTATTAAAAAAAATGGAGAAACAAGTACATCCCCTCACACCTCCAGCACTTTCCTTTCCTCTTTGTCAGTCCAGCCATGTGATGCTTCACAAGGTGGCTCTGAGGGCAGTGGAGATGCTCTGTCATGTCTGCACAGCTCCTGCAAACCACACACTGCAAACAAGATGATGGATAAAACCACGTCAAACTAAGAATATTACACATAAACATACCCACAGTGGATGCAACTGAAAGATTCAGAGCGATCACCAATGGGTTAATGAACCCTTTATCTTCTTGCTATGCACCTACAGCCCCCATGCCTGGCTCTGCCTAGCACATGGCACTCACTGCAGCCAGGTGTTATAATCACATATTCATCATCATCTGTTAACTCATTTTAAGAGTTTTCCCAGTGTAATTTCAAATAATTTTAAACGGATAATTTCAGTGGGAGATCAGACCTCCTTTCACCCCACCATCCCAGCAACCAAATCCTCTCTGCTCAGGGAGATGCAGACCCTTCCTTTTCTTTTAAGAAGAGGCAAGAGGCCCCGCGGCATCAACAATTAAGGCTTTGTAGAGAGATCCGAGCTAGTCAAATGGACCAGCCGCTAGGGAAAGACAGGAGAGCCATCTCCAGGCCACTGCCACCAGCGCAACCTGCACTGAGGGAGAAGGGGCAGACGCGAGGGACACAGCCCAGAGCACAGCTCCCAGCCCCAAAACCAGAGGAGAGGCATGCCTGGAAACAAATCCATTTAGAGCTAATGTTCCTCATGCTTTCATAGCTTTCAGAAATGTGTGAGAAATGAGTTAACTGGGTTAGAAGACACAAACATGTTCTGTGAGATTGTGTTTCTCCTGCCAGCACCCACAGGCACCACCCGAGACTGGCACCTTGTCACAGAACAGGCAGCCCCTCGCTGCCCCGCAGCTGGCAGCAAACCACGCACAGACCCACAGCCTCACCCCACACCTTCCATGCCTTCCCCTGAAGCACGAGGTGTTTATCATGCCCTGGGATGGGACCTTGGGTCAGGGACACGGCTCTGGGAGGAAAGCCTGAGCTCTCCCTGGGCAGAGGACACCCCAGGGGACATGCCCAGCCCAGCAGCTGTGGGAAAGAGACCTCAAAGAAGAGACCAGGCCCAGTTCCCACCTGCCCTGGAGTGCCCTCCTCCCATCCAGCAGCCCCACACTCAGCTCAGGAGTCAGCTCTTCCCACCCACAGCTGAGGACTAATTAAAAGCATGTTTAGGGCCAGAGCAGTGACTGGGACATGGCCCCCAGCGTGGCACGGATCTGCTTTCATCCGAGTCATCTCTCAGTTAGTCACCAAAGCCAGGGCCCAGCTGTCCTGCTGGCTGTGGCTGAGCTCTGCTCCCTGCTCCTCTCCTCCACCAGTGCAGCAGGGCCAGAGCCCTCGGCCCTGGGGCACCCTTGGAGCACATCGAGGGGAGCAGCTCCCCCTGAGCATCCATGCTGGGCCACGGATCTGGGAGTCAACAGCACAGCCTGGTAATATTAGAATCACAGAACCACTTGGGCTGGAAAAGACTCCTAAAATCATCGATTCCAGCCATTAATTGTCACTTCTGTGCCCAGAATCTCTTCAAGAACAGTTTTCCCACACGTGGTTTATCATTCCCTCCACTGCCCCAGCTGAGCAGCTTTCCCTGCCCATGCTGACCCTTTCAAGCAGGGACCCGTGGAGCAGATCAGAGACCAGACTTTCAGGCCATCTATTTCCCCACCCCACATTTCATGCCAGAGTCACGTATCATAAATGCCGCTAAGATGGTCTGCATGCTCCCAAGGTCCCACACGGCGTTTCAGCGAGGGCAGAGCGGCTGTGTTCATCATCCTGGCAACCTCCTTGGGAAGGCACACACCACTCTTTGTACACCTGGCCCAGGTCATCAGGCACAGCCACATGCCCTCCCTGCATCCCTGCCCACAGCTCAGCCGCATCTGAGCCACCCATGGAAAGCCAGTTCCTGGTCAGTGGAACACGTAGGCACTTGGACATGGTTTTGTAAATGCTGCTCCTGCTCCAGGGCATTAGCAAGAGCTCCTGCATCTTCACACAATGGCATTCACTCCTCTGGGGCCTTCCCGCCCACGGGGTCCCTGGGTGCTGCACACCCTGGGAGCAGTGACAGCCAGCCCAGGCACCAGGGCTCTGTGCTCCTTGCACCATGTGTGGCCTGAGGGCTGAGAGAACCCCACCTTTCGTGCTCATTCAGAACAAAAAGCCCTGGATCACATCACTAGGGAGTCACCTTTCTCCCCAGTGACCCTTCGCAGAACTGCCCAGCACCTCTGTGAGGAGGCCCCAGCACTGCACCGAGGATGGGACCAAACCCCCCCTTGTCACCCCCTTCTCTCCCACATGTCCCTGCCCAGCGGCACAGGCTCTCCAGCCCAAAGCCCCGGGCTGCTGAAACGCCCACCAGGCTCTGAGTTACAAGCAGCTCTCAGGAATGCTTTGAAGTGGCTCAGACCAGAGGAGAAAGCACAAGCAAGAGAGATGGACAGACATGGGAAGGTGCCACCCGCACTCTGAAGAGGTGGTGTGGGGTAGACGATGCTCCTGCAGGTAAATCCTTATCCAGGGGCACCGGGTGCTCTCAGCACATCCCTGGACGGGGCACGGTGGGTCTGGAACAGGCCAGCCATGGGAGCAGCCTTCCCTGGCCACAGCTTCGCTCCACCCTGGCTTGAGCGCTTCCTCTCGTCCCTGTGGTTTCCCTCCCAGCGCCGATGCCCAGCGGCCGGCTGGGAACGCCCAGGACAAGGGCCTGGTGCCCGAGGAGGGTGAGCTGAGCTGTGCCGTGGGGTAGGTGGGAGGAGGGAGACCCACCAGAGCTGCCAGTTTGGGCACAGACAACCCCTCCCTCGGTGTCCCTGTCTCATCCTGCTCACCCTGCTCACGCACACAGAGGGAGAGCCCCTGGGTGACACCACGCAGCCCATCCCAGCAGCTCCAGGGACCTGGGAGCAGTTCTTGGAACCACTCAGACATGCACCACTGGGCGGGAATTGCGGGGAAACTGGGGAATTAAATGGAGTTATTCATTCCTCTGCCTACCCCCCCCACGCACGGGCAGCAAGGTGAAGCCCACGGCGCTGCTCCAGCATAAAGCAAGGACCAGCCATGGAACACGCAGGCAGCTCCTGCCCAGCCAGGCAGGCTGGGAGGGCAAAAACCCAAGGAAGATACTTTGGCAAGCAGGAGAAGCTCCACCACAACACAACACACAGGCACACGCACACCCAGGAGCCAACCTTCAGAGCAGAACCGCGTCTCCATGCCAAGAGCTCGGCTGTTTTCCTCCCTCTCCCCGGCTCGCAGCTCTGAGCTAACAGGCTCAGCATTCATCCCCCCGCGCCGTGCGGCACATGGGAGCGGAGGGGGGGGGGGAGAGAGGGACTCAAATGAAATACAGACCTAGAAAGCAGTTTCTTTTTCCCCCCTGCTTTCCCCCTTCCCTCCTCCTCCTCCCCCCCCCCCCCCCCCGCCTTCTGCTGGAATCACCGTCTGTCTCGAGGGCTCAGGAGGATGGAAAAAAAAAAAAATAGAAAAAAAAATGCAGAAGGGAAGCATTGCAAAAAAAAAAAAAAAAAAAAAAAAAATAAAGGAAATAAATAAAGGAATCGGCTGAAATCCACCCGGAGCGGGGCTATTCCTCTTCTCAAAGTACAGAAGCTGCTGGAAAGGTAGGAGGGCAGGGGCAGAGTATAACATATTAAAAGATCAATAGCCTACCTGAAATCCGGTCCCTCTCCATTACTACGGGATATATTTAGCATCCGCGTGTCACGGCCGTCCCTTTTTTCGGTGGCGTCCCCTTCTTTCCCCCACTCTCCCTCCCTCCTTGCCTTGCCTCCTCCTCCTCCTCTTCCAAAAAAAGCTCTTTGTCTGGTCTAATTTCTTCAATCTGTTGCAATCATGAATGCATCCAAATTACCACATTTCCATGTGCTGATCATATGTTTGTGCTCCAAACTGAAGTAGCTTTGTCTCTTTGAAATGAGAAAGAAGAGCAAGAGAGAAAGAGAAAGGAGGAAGAAGAAAGGAGAAGGGGGTACATGACCCGAAAAATCCTGTAACTCCCTGAAATACTCCACCAGGCGCAGGAAAACTGGAAATCCCGAGTCCTCTGTAAAAGTCTTAAAGCTACAGCGTGCGAGTGTCCAGGGGAACGCTCCAGCCTCCACAGCTCCCTCTTAATATCCACCAGGAGATGCTTAAGGAACTTGGCTCCTCACAATAACAGAGCGAACAACTCATCCAGCTTCTCAAATCTCTCCCCACTTCCCCAGCCTTATTTTCCTGCTATTTCCTCTATCCCCTCCTCCTTCCTTGGCTCCAGCATTTTAAAAGCGCGCAGATCCTGCACGCTCCCCCCTCTTCTGCCAGGTCTGAAGTTTCGATTCATGCATAAACTATTCGGCTGATGAAGGCTGACTTCATTCCAAGCACAGCATCATGGGCGGCTGCTGCTGCTGCTGCTGCTACCAGGCGGGACCCGAGTGCGGCATCCCCTGGTTCTGGGCAGCCCCTCGGGGGCTTCCTCGCCGGCCCTGGCACCGAGCCCCCGCTTCTCCCTCCTCCCCACGGCACGGCAGAGAGCAGCAGGATATCGGAGCCTGCCAGAAGCGATAGAGAAAGTCTTTGCCCCGGGCAGGAGCTCTCGGTGTTGTCCCCGGTGCCGCGGCGGGGTTGAGGTGGGGTTTGAGAGCAGTTTTCCTTCCCTGTGATGCCCGGGCAGGGCACGGGGGAGCAGAGGCAGCGGAGGAGCCCTGCAGAGCCTGGTGCCCGATGCTCCTCTGCCCGGCGGGATGGAGGGATGGATGTGTGGCTGCAGAGATGGGCTGGCCCACACGGAAACTTCCACTTGGCCGCCGGCCCGGGCAGGCAGCGGGGACACGGCGTTAGCACCTTCCAACGGGGGCTGCCCAGTGCCCAAACACTCTGCACGGCCCTCCCGAGCCATCCAACACTGATTCCTATTGATAATCACCCAGCTGGATGCAAGGACACATCCTCCATCCCCGGAGCTGGCAAAAAACCATTCAACCCCCATCCCAAGGCAATGCTGGGAGGGGAGGCACAGCCGTTCCACAGGCCAGGTGTGCTGACAGGACCCTTGTGTGATCAGCATGGTCCACGTGACATTTTTTTGCCCCCAAAATGCTCACAAGTTCACATGGAAAAACCCAACTGTGATGTCTGTGACACAGCCTGGCACTGCTCTCATGCCATGGGCAGAAGGAGAGGTCGTTGCCCAGCTGGATGAAGGGCAGGAAAGACTCCAGGAATTAGAGGCACTGCTGAAACCTTTGCACAGCCTGGGCCTACATCATATCACTTTTTAATATTGAGGGTTTGTCCCGTTCAGCAGCTGATGGAGCACCAGCATCCCCAAATCAGAGGGAGGACCACAGCCAGCACCCAGCTGTGGGGTCAGCAACAGCAGCAACCCCTGCACATCCCAGCAGGCAGCAGGGAGCTGGTGGAAGGCAGCCCCAAGACAGCCCAGTCCTTCGGGAAGTTTCTCCCTAATGTCTCTCTCTCCCCCAGCATGTTATTCCCCGGGCAGGGAAGTTGAGATTCCTTCCCAAATTTCTGCTCATTCACTGTTTGCTAGCAAAGCTCTGCATGTTCCTGCTGCCAGGGCCCAAGGCGTTGGAGGGGACAATGAGCAATGTTTTCCCATTGACAGGCTCAAACCACGTTTCCTGCCCGAGACCACAGAGGTGCTGGACACAAAGCAAGGACACGGGGGAGCTGCACAGCCCCACGGAGCACAAACCCCACTGCACTGCCTCCACCAAGCAGCCGCGGTGCCAGGCTCCTGAGGCTGGAGAGGAAGGGAAAAACCCCGGGGAAGTGTGGAGAAAGGAAGAAGGTGAATGGAGAGGAAGAAGGGATGGGAGCAGCGCGCATTTTAGCCTCCAGACTTTAACCCATCAAGACCCAGGTGGCTAGGAAGGATAAAGTAAAGGCACCGTTCCTTGCAGGGCAGATCACCAGGAGGCACTCCGGGAAGTGAAACCAAACTGTGGCTGATGCAGTGGAACTTGAAATGCATAAAAACCTCCAGGTAGCTGCTTTCATTCAGGCCTGAAGTACTCATGCAAATTTTAATGGATTCACTTTAAAGGTGCAGCCGTGTCTCTGAAGCAGTGCTCACAAAGTGCTAACAGGCAGATAATGGGGTGCCTGTGATTGAGACAGGGGTACCCTGTGCTGCTGATGTCAACATCGGGGTTTGCTCCCTTCAGAGGTGTGGTTCCAGTGGCCCTCACGTTCCAGGGCTGAGGATTCCCCATTTTTCTTAGTTTTTGAGAAGCTCCTCACATGCCTGTTCAAATGGGTGGTCAGCAGTCTGTGCACTGTACAAGTCTATTATAAAGACAATATATATTCCATTTTCTAGTAGTACTGCTAAAGGGTGGGGGCAAGTCAAGCACACCCAGATTTTAGGAAGAGGACAGAGAACTCTCTCCCCAGGGCTGCCTTCTTGGGATTCAAACCCCCTAGGGCTGACTTTTGGGAAAGCCACAAGGAGACGGAAGAGGCAGGAGCGACTTTAAGGAAACCACTACCGTCTGCTGTAAAACCAACCCCAATTTCCATTTGCAAACAATGATCTGACACAAAGCAGGAGCCCTGCTGTGCTGCCATCCCCTGCTCGAGGGGCTGCCACAGGGTGCACACGCTTTCCCTCACAGGTTTGGACATCGGCAGCCAGCAGGAAGCACTGCCAGGTGCAGAGAAAGCAAGGAAGGAAACCACAAAGAAGAAAGCCAACCGAGCCCTGCTCCAGGCTCAGCTTGAGCCTTCTCTCTCACACACCTCTGCAAGGCTCACCCAGCAACACCCCAGCCCTTTGCCAAGCCAGAACCTGCTCGTTGTGCATGAACAGAGATAAGCAGGGACTGTGGCCATGGCACAGAGCCCAGGGCAGCAGCGGGCAGCCAGGAGGGGATTTAGGGCTATTGACTCTGTCACCAGCCACAGCAGTGGGACAGACGCTTGCAGGTATCCAGGTAGGTCTTATTTGCCATTCCTTGTCTGCCTCTCCAGTTTTATGCTGGGATTATGTTCCTGGGGCATTTCATCTGACAGAAGAGCTGTTTTCTTTCCTGCCCAGTACAGTGCACAACTGACCACTTCCACCAGGGTTTTAGCACATCCGCCAGGTATCACCTCATAGCCCCAGCCCTGAGCTGGAGAGGATGAATGCTGCAAGTCCATTCAGGGGTCAGAGGTCCAGGCTGCACTGGCAAAGGTGCAGGAAGCAGCTAAAACCTTCAGGACCTGGAGAGGCAGGAGAAATGGGGATTCAACTGGTTCTTTCAAAAGCTGTGTCAGCTATCTGCAGCACTGGATATCTGGGAGGAGAGCGCAGAGGGGGGACAGTGTGGCAGAGCAGAGCATTCCTAAATTACATTATGTTTAGTGAAGCATTTTCACATGAGGAAATACAGGTCCAAACTCAATCAAGTGTTACCCCATTACATTCCCTCTATGCCTTTTACCCCCAGGCTGGACCCAGCCAGCAATGAGAGTATCTGAGCCTCCATGGACTGTTTGCTCCGAAAACCTTTCTTTTACATTTATATGAGCCTTAACAATGGGGAAGAAAGAAAATATTGACTAAAACTGTCCCTTTCATTTGGAAAAAAATTAAAACCAAAGCAAGAAGATCCTCCTCTTTCTGAGGGAGGTACTCACACTCTCAATGCTGCTGCCCTGCTCTTTGCCAGGTGTTTCTTTGCCTCCATCCCCCTCTTCCAGCTGGGCAGACAAGGAGCTGCCCTGCCCTGGGCTGCAGCTCTCAGCTGCTCCACATGCACTGCCAAGCACTATTTTGCCACTCCCTGGCTATTTCTTATGAAAACCTGTGTTTGTTCAACACAGGGGAACACAAATCACTCAGATCCTCCTGAGTTACTACCTTTCCTAAGCCAGAGACCTCGCCCAGGACACAAAGCTCATCACCACGCAGAGCTGGGGTGGCAGTGGCAGCAGGCGATGGCTGTGGCAGCAGCAGCAGCACACGGCCCCTCCTGCCCCAGTCCCACACAGCCCCCTGAGATGATGCCCACCTTGGAGGGACTTTGCTTTAAGGACAGTCCCTGTTAGAGCTCTCCTCTGTGCTGGCTCAGCCTGAAAGCCCCAAACTGCTGGAAATCCCTTGCTCCTCCTCAGGCTCTCTGCTCACTCTTTCACACTCCTGTGCTGAAGAATTAACAGCAGCTGGCAGGGCAGAGCGAGAGGCAAGGCAGGACTGGACACTGCTCACCCTCCGGGGGGGGGTTCCTCTCCCCCCTCTCTGCTGCACCTGATGCCAGGCTCTATTGAAAGGGCTCTCAAGGCTTCCTCCAGAGATGTCTGGTGCTGAGGTGAGAAATAACCTTGCTCAAGGACTGCTGCTCCTGTTCTGGAGGAGCCACACTGCACTTCTACATTCCCTTTCCTCGGGGGAACCCTGCGGACCTTGTCAGCACTCATCAACAAATCCATATCACGCTCCAATGTGGAAAATTTTTATTTTAAAACACAGTCAGCAGCTCAGGCCCCCAAACATCACAGAGCATTCAAGCCCTGGTCGTTCCTGAACCACTGATTTATATTTTGCTGTCTCTGGTTTCCTCACAGCAGAGCGCACAGAGCCAGGTGCTGTGGGGAAAGCATCGAGATCCACCTCCTCACCTCCGATGTTCAGGAACCTTTGGGGACTCAGGGAGATTACACACGAGACTGGAGATGAATCAGGGGTGCTGTAAGGGAGCAGGACAAGCAGCCAGTGCTCAGCACATCCCCTCAGCAGCAAAGTGCCCAGGGCACCCAGTATCACCCCAGGATTTCTCAGCTGTGTGCTCAGGCCCCTACGCTCCCTCACTCCCTGTGAGTAACACACAGCTCTGCTGGGAGCACATGGGAGCCCCACAGGACTCTGCCAGGCAGCTCAGAGTCCACGTGCCAGCATTACACAAGGCCCCTCTGTGTGTCCATGCAGGAATCAGGCACCTGAGCTGGGAGCAGCCTTACTGCTTTAACTTCTTATTGCCCGGAGCTGGGATCACCTGCAGAGCTCTGCCTGCAGAAGGGACTCTCCAGGCTGGCTGGGGACCAAGCTGCACCCTCTGCTGCTTTGCCCTCGCGAGGAGAAAGGCCATGTGTGATGAAGGGGACACGTGTCAAGCGAGGGTTTGTCCCCAGGGAGCCCGAGGGGAGCGGGTGGTGCACGGGGACACTGTGGCAGGAGAGCTGCACAGCTGGGGTGGCTGGTTTGGTGCTTTGGACAAAGGGGAATAGAGGCTGCCCGAAGAAATTCATATGACCTCATCTAAGGACACATCCAGAGCGATGAGGCTGCAACCACAGGCTCCTGTTAACCCCTGAGCTGCTCCACCGCAGTGAAGGCACATCTGTGCTACCAACACAGGATCACAGAGTAATTGGGGCTGGAAAAGAACTCCAAGAGTTCATCGAGTCCAACCATTAGCTCAGCACTGCCGTGCTCACCACCAAACCATGTCCTTGACTGCCACACCCACACAACTTTTGAACACTTCCAGGGATGGTGATTCCACAGTTCCTTGGGCAGCCTGTTCCAGTGCCTGACCACCCCTCCTGTGAATAAATGTTTCCCAATATCCAATCTAAACCACTCCTGGTGCAACTTGAGGATGTTTCACCACACACCACGGAGGTGCTGGCATCACACTGCATGCTGTGCATCCCCCCAGCTTCCAGCTGGACCCTAAGTGCTGTACTCCCAGCCTGGATCCCAGGATGCCAGCAGAAAGCTGCAGACAGATGCAGGACAAGCTTGAAGGACCAAGGTTTACAGGAGCTTCCCAAGCTCGGTTTGCTCAGAGGCCACGCTGACACGTGGAGGGCTGTGCTGTGAGTGACAGTGCCCACATCTGAGCTGCAGATGTGTGACAGTTCTGACAGCTCTCCCCTGAGGAAAAGCCCCTCACACACTTAATGGTTTTCATAGCACTCTGAACTCGCTTATGTAACAGCCATCATGCACGCTCCAGCGGGGAGCCCCCGGCTCCTGACATTCCTCTTGTTTATCTCCGCTGTTCTGGTTAACCCACAGCCTCACAGAAACCACTTTCCAGACCTGTCCTCTTACAGACTCCAGGCACAAAGAGAGGAGATGGTCCTCAGGGCGAGGTACTAAGTCAAGAGATGGAAACAGCAAGATCTGTTGTCGTACCTACGGTGAATTTGGAGCGTCCCAAATTAGGGAACGCTGCTGAAATCCTGCTGTCCTTGTTAAAGCGATGATGCCAATTTAAACTCTGCCCACAGCTATGGGTGTTCAGCTCTGCCACCCACCTGGCCTCGCACCTTTCCATTTCAGTGCCCATGGGGAAGGATCCCCGGACTCACAGGCAGTGCTCAAGGCACAGCTTTCAGGTTCTCTGCTGCTCCATTTTCCCCAGTTATGAAATAGGAACATCCATAACTGTTAGAGGGAAAATGCAAGGCTTGATCAGGGAAAAAACAAGTAAGCCAAGAATTATCTGTGCCAGTCTTGTTGAAATTTTCATGTAAGACTGTAATATTTTTATTTTTATTAATCCCAGGTACCAGAGCCCTCCCGGGTGCCCTGGACAGTGTGGCAGTGAAGTGACAGTGGGGTCAGTGGGGTCCTAGAGCTTATGCCCTGAGCAGAAGCTCACAGGCTCAAACCACAACCACCACCTCACTCCTCCTCACACTGGCCCACCCACTGTGGCTTCTGGCCCATCTACCACCATCAACATAATGGGTGACCAAGGGACTTGAGCTGATACAAACAATATCTGGGTGGGAGTCCCCCCACTTTCTACCCAAGAGAAGCATTTAGACAGCACGAGACAAGCTGTCCCTGCAAAGGTCCCAGTGAGTGCCCCTTTCTAGCACAACCCAGGGAGCTGGCCTTGACTTCCTGCCTCTCCAAATTATGCCCTGCGTTTCCAAAAAGCGCCGAGACAAGTTGTGGCTGATCCTCAGCCAGCTGCTGACGAGGCAGAAGTGGGACCGCTGTGCTCTCGCTTTTTGGATGGAAAAGCCCTGCCTGCCCTGGCAGGCTGCCCCTGCTCCAGGCAGCCTCACAGCCACACAAAGGCTGAAACAGGAAAGCTGAGGCACCTGCTCCCCTCCCACCCCTTTGGGACCTCTCGTGAACAAAGCACCTGAGCCACAAATAGCACTGGGCCGGAGCAGTGCTGCTGAAACACAGCTGGAAGGCATCGTCCTCCCTGCGCTCACCTACACAGGAAAAACATGCTGTTTCAGCTAAATCAGTAAACTCTGCCTTCTCATGGACCCTCTCCTTGTGTTACCCTTGCCAGGGAAGTTCCTTCCTCTTTAGCAAAAACTGAGTTGTAGGCTGGAAACAAATCAAAGCACAGAGCACAGCTGGCTGCCCGAGAGGAACACGATCCCGGTTCCTTCCACTCCAACTGCTCTGGGCTGTTTTCTGGCTGAGCTGTGAACACACCACTGCTCCACATGGCAAATGTCAGCAAATATTTCCCTCCTTCAAATTCATCAGGTACAGTTGTAGGAAAATGAAGTGGGCGTAACTTCCCTGAGATGCCATTCCTGACTCGTGCAGTCAACATGCTGGAGGTGTGGGACACCATCCAGAGGGACCTGGACAGGCTGGAGAGATGGGCCCAGGTGACCCTCAGGAAGTTCAGCAGGGCCAAGGGCAGCGTCCTGGACCTGGGTCAGGGCAATCCCAAGCACAGGCTGGGCAGAGAAGGGATCAAGACTATTCCTGGGGAGAACTGGGGGTGTTGGTTGATGAGAAGCTCCACATGACCCAGCAATGTGTGCTGCTGGCCCAGAAAGCCAAACGTGTCCTGGGCTGCAGTGCAAGAATTGTGAGCAGCAGGTCGAGGGAGGGGATTCTGCCCCTCTATCCACTCTCTTGAGACCCCTTCCTGCAGAGCTGCCTCCAGCTCTGGGGCCATCAACACCAGAAGGATGTGAAGTGCAGGAGAGAGTCCAGAGGAGGCCATGGAGATTCTCCAAGGGCTGGAGCCCCTCTGCTCTGGAGCCAGGCTGGGAGAGCTGGGGGTGTTCACCTGGAGAGAAGAAGGCTCCAGGGAGACCTCAGAGCCTCTTCCAGTGCATGAAGGGGCTCCAGGAGAGCTGGGGAGGGACTTCTGAGTCCCACCCCAGGGGTTTACCTGGGACTACACAGCAGGTTTGTCCAAAACCAATCCCACAGCCCCAAAGCCCTGGAATTGCTGCTCACCGAGCACTGTTGCGTTCCTGTGCCACACAACCACTTCCAGAGGGTTGAGAAAATTTGAGACACAGAATGAAGTTTCCAAAAGAGGTCAGCACCAGTTCTGCAGGCGCCTACCCTCACTGCACAGCCCAAGGCAACACGGGGAGCCTGCCTGTGGAGCTCTCTGGATCCCAAGAGTTGGTGGCTGTGGAAACACACGTCACCCCTTGCTTTGTTTAGGGTGGCAAAGAGCCCGAAGCAACCGAGCCCCTTCTGCAATGCTTCACTTGCAACCACTGCTCACTCATCCCAACCCCAATTTATCTTTTACAGGAATAAAAGCTTCTGGGTGCAAGGCCAGATGTGCAGAGGGGAAAGTTTGGACCTGAAACAAGGGGAAATTGAGCTGCAGTTATATGGAGTCATAAATATTTACTGCAATGTAAACTGAAGGACTGAACTGCTCATTTGATTTTTTAACTTGAAAAAAAAAAAAATTAAAATTTACAAGGTCTCTCACCAGAAAAGTAGAAAAGTGTATAATTAGAGTCTAAGGAAAACAAGCTTGAACAAATGTGCTGTGTCTGTCAGTGTGGATTCTCTACTCCCCAGCTCCCTCTGGAGCTGTACCAATTCTCCCTTCTGTCCTCGGACGTCTGTCCATGAGAACAGGCGGTGCCAGGGCTGAGGCAGCAGCTTTGTTTGTGCATATGCACAAGATAAACACACACTGCAGTTCAAAACTACCAGCTCTGCGCTGGTGGCCGAGTTTTGAAGCATCAGCTTTAAAATGGAGACCAGTCCTTCTGGCCTCTCGCTGTTGTGAAGCTTTACCACTCACAGGACACCAAGACTCCCCAGTAATTATCACTCAATGCATTTTTGCTGCCACTCGACATCAGTTTGGGGTGCACTGGCCTACTCTGACCATAATTCCATCCTCCCACTGATGGTGGCGATGGTACAAGGCTGTGGAGCTCCAGATGCCAGCAGCAGGACAGTGTCACAGCGTGCCAGCCTCTGTCACCCTCATCTGTGCCACAAATACCTGTCCCTGTGCTGGTCACCAGTGCTAAGGAGGGCCAGGCAGGCAGTGTCCCAGCCCCCAGGGTGTTCCAGTGCACTTTCAACCAGACATCTGTGACTAATCCCCATCCCACACGTGCTGAGGGCTGCATCCAGCACAGCGCTGAAGTCACTGCTCCAGGAAGGCATCCCCAGGGTGGCTTTCTGCTGCCACCCACGCCGAGGGAAAAGCTGAAACCCACTGTTTTGATAAGTACATCTGGGAGCTGAGACAGGATATGAGGGCTGAGAAGATGAATTGGAACAGCAAATCGAGCCCGGAGGGAACAACGGAGTGACAGAGAGACCAAGGGGACAGGAGAGGATAAAACCTGAACCAAGTGTGGGCAGAGCAGGGTGCTGAGGAGGTGAGTGGGGTTCTGGGGGGGGACAGGCAGCAAAGACAATGAGCAGCAGAGAAAATGAGGCAGCAATGGTGAGGTGAGGTCACCCAGGGTGCAACCAGGTGATCTTTAAGGCCCCTTCCAACCCAAACCGTTCTGGGATTCTGTGACCTCAGAGAAGGAAACACAAAGGAAGATTTCGGTGGCAACAAAGCACCTGCTAATGCACAGTAATGTCTGGGACGTGCATGGCACCTGGACATGGAGACGTGATGCTTCCCACAGGGGTTTGAACCAGGAAGCAGCACAGGCTCATCACAGGGGCTACCAGAAAGAAAAGCCCAGAGCTGGGCTGCCTCAGCTTCCCTTGGAGTACTTTAGATGAGAACAGTGACATTTTTTACTTGCAGACAACCACCAGGGACAGTCCCTGGGCAGCCCCAGCACGTGCCACACGCAAACAAACAGAGCCCACGGCCTCAGCTACTCACAAGCACTGGGAATTCCACTGCTGCTTTCCTGAGGCTGGGAAATACCTTTTTCAAGAAAAACAAACCCTCCCACCTGCTTCCTCCTGGATCAGAAGCCACTTCCAAAACATTAAGCTGCAATTAGGGCTGTAAATTTAGCCACAAGCACTTATAATCCATAAATCTGCACATCCAAAAAAAAATAACAGCTAAGGAGAGTCCGAAAGAGCTACTAATGACTAAAGCTGGATTTCAACCACAAGCCACTCCTGCTTACTGTTGCCCTGTGTTAGACCCCTTGAATTGGGTTGGGGCTTGCTAATTACTGTCTCTGGGCCCATTATACAGTGAGGAATGTTTTATATTCTCTTTCTTTTCGTAGTTTTTGGGGGCTTTTAAAAAATACATATATACCCTGCTCTCCTTTTTCCGTGTACTGCTTTCTTTCTCCAGCTCTGCATTTGTCAGCAGCAAGCTTTGCCTTTCAAACCATGGCAGAACATGTGATTTCTGAGTTTCACCTCCTGCATTCCCTCTATTTTTTTAATTGGATGAGGAGGTTTCAAAGAGAGAAATTCACACACTTACTCGGACTCGTCTGGTCGCTGAGCCTCCGAAGTCTCCCGCTGGAGGTCCGGGTGATTCCTAAAACAAGAAGAAGGTTTGAGTTAGGACTCCACGTGAATATGGGGTGTGGAGTTACCTCCCTGCTGTCACTCTGCATCTGGCAAGGCACAGTTCTGTCGGGAATCCGCTCTGTGCAATCATCTCTGGGGTCCAAGGAGAGTCACAAGTTATTTTAATCAAAAAACACCTGAGGAGAGACCTCCACCTTTCCCTGAAGATGTCAAACATTATTATTCAAACACACCAAACCCACAAATGTATTTAGGGTTTCCAGATACACCAGAGGGAACTTCTGAAATCATGACGTGGGACACTCATGTTCACCTCTCGCTCCAGGACAGTTTATCCTAGAGAGAAGTGCAGCATTTCCCGAGACAGACTTCCTCACCGGGAGAGGAGAGCACAGGAATTTAGGGACTTGCATGAGTCCTGCACTTACAGAGACAGCTGGTTGGATGGGCTGCACCCACATCCCGAGAACACATCGTGTATGGGAACCCTGCTGTGGGGCCAGAGCAGCTGGAACAGGAGGGGCACCTCCACTCCCATACCCACTTCAGAGAGCCCTCAGGTGCCTGCCTGGCTCCCAGACTTCAGGCAAGCCAGTGGCACCTGCTGACTCTGACACTTCTAATCCATCAGCAACTCAGTTAATTCCTCTGCCATCCCAGCTGCCTATTTGTAAAATGATGATTGTCACTGCACTCGCTTCCCAGGAAGCTGAAAAACTCAGCAGGAACCTGAATTCCCCTTAAGAATTCCCTCTTTGACTTATTTAGTTAAAACATAGCCACATGAAACTGTATATGGATTTTTGCCTCAGTTTCTGGGTTTTCACCTCAGTAAAAGTGGCCCCAATAAATGCAGTGAACCAGCTCGGGTGGGATGCTATGTCCTGGAATCCTCCCAGATGTTATGATGCCCTGGTATGGACATTCCCAGAAGGTATGGTAGCTCTCCAGGCTCTGGGAGGTCCTGCTGGAGGAGCAGGATGGTGTCCAGGATGGACACCAGCTCCAGAACATCTCAGGCACAAGAAGCTGGAGCTGCCAAGCCATGGAAGCTCCTCAGCTCATTACAAACCCTGCCTCAGCACACAAAAGCCTTGGGTCAGGATTTCTACCTGCAAACAGGCAAGAAACCCCCAGGATCTGGAGGTGGTGATGCTGTTCATTTATATTATTTCAACTTTCTTCTCACCGTCTACCAGATCTGTTGGACAGGAAGCAAAGGGACTAAAACAGCATCAATTTAAGATGCAGAACAGCCCTACATTGTGATTTGCAATGGAGTCACAACCTTACAAACCTTGTCAGCTAGGAGAGTGCATCATACAAGGAAAAAAAAAGATTTAAAAAGAAATATGTATATAAAAGGCAGGAAAACTTTCATACCAGTAAGCCCTGGGATAGAGGGAGGGAAGGGAAAAGAGCTGCCTGGCAGCTGGACATGGAAAAAGTGTCTCATGCTCAGAACCCTGTGCTTGTGTGTATATATTTATATATATCTATATATTCACGTGTGTGTTTGCTCCCTCCCTTTCCAACATAAAAAGCCTCTGTGCCTACAACGTGATGTGGCTGAACCACAGGGTTGCTCCTGGGGAAGGGCGACACAGGGAGAACCCACGGGCAGCACCACCCAGAGCCATCCCCCCCCTCGGCTCTGCCCCCAAAGAGCCAAAAATAGAGCCAGGACTGTCCACCCACACACGGGAACACCCAGCCTGTCTGCTCCAGAGCTTTACCTGCATTGCAACGGGGCAGATTGATGCTACCCCCATCACCCAGCCTCACTTTCCATCACTGACAGCAGGACAAAGGCTGAAGCTTCTGGGAACTTGTGCATTATAACCAGCATTTTAAATTTTAAACATATTTCTGCTATTAAACCCAGTCCCTGAATCTTTTTCTTAATGATTTTCTCCTCTCTGAATGTCTACTGCTTCTCTGGATGCTAGCAAGAATGAAAAGCTGTATCTCCCCTGCTGAACAGATTTTTGAGCAGCACTTCTTGAGCCAGGCTGCAAGAGCAGCCACATCCCAGCTCTGCCCCATGCAGAGAGACAACACCTCCACGTTCCCTCCGTGCAGACAAGGTGGAGTGTTGAAATACAGCCTTTAGAATTGCTCAAAAACCAGAGAAAATCATCCCTGATGGGTGGCAGGCTGAGGAATGCAGATATGCAGCCATGCTGAGCTGGTTAGAACAGCCTTTCATGTTCAAAGCCTTCATTCAGTCTGCGGCGAGGCAGGACGGAAGCTGAACGAGGAGCTTACAAGCTTGGACAGGATTCCATATAGGAAATAGGCTTTATTCCCTCCAGTGGAAAAACACACACAGGACTTGGAGCATCCAGCACAGCCACCCGAGCATCCATGCCCTGGCTGAGCCTGTGGCTTTCATGCAAACCTTTCTGAGGATTTGTTTACGTGCCCTGTCTCCCAGGTTTTCTCTGGGGAGATGGAATTGCCATTCACACCCTTTTTTCCAAAGGGGTAGACAAGCTGAGTTGACTTGCTCTGTGTTGGAGGCAGCACTAGGAGGAGGTTTTTCTGACAGCTGTTGTTTCACTGCCTGTTAACAACATTAATAATACATAATAATGTTGTTAATCCCCTCTCAGCCAAAGGGAAAATGAGCAGCAAACACAAAATTCACCCAGGCAGCCCAATACCTTAGGAGAGAATCTAGAAAGAGGAGGAAGAGCTGCAGAGTCCTAGCCAAGCTTGCTATCTGGGATGCCCCACTGCTCCTCCACTGAGGGAGGATCCAGACACAGTCCTGGAAAGCAGATAAACAGCAGGGAAAGCTGGCAGCCTGGCAAGGCAAGGAGAGAAGATCTGGCAAAAAATTAAAATAAATAATGGGAAAGCAACAGCTAAAAATATGCTGCTGCCATGAACACACTGCCAGGAAGCCGGCGGAGTGGGCAGGACCAGAGAGCATCAGCTGCTGAGCGTGTTCTGGGGTTACCTCTATTTATAGCCTGGGAGCAGCAGTTTGAGCCCCACGTTTGAGCTGTGAGACGAAAATCAAACATTTCCACTGCAGACACAGTGTCTGTAAGCCTTCCCTCTCAATGCCGTTCAAACGCCCTCAAGCCATGCTGGAAATGCACTGGGCTAAGAACCATAATGCAATATGCTTTATTTAGCTGAAAGTGGGAATTCTTCCCCGTTTTCCCAGCAGAACGAATTCAGAACGGAAGAGTCCAGCAGTTAAAAAGCAGCCGGTCCAAGAGCGGCTCATTCAAGCCGGCGGATGTGCCTCAGCAGGACAAAGCCCTGCTCAGCCTCACCTTGGCTCACTCGCTGAGTAATAATTTTTCATGTTTTATAATCAATGACTAATTCCCTCCAGATCCGCGGGCTGGGGCCATATGGCCCAGCAGAAAGCAGCAGCACCCAAAACCTCTGGATTTCACTGGGGTGTCCTTCACAACTGACAAAGTCCAGAATCGCTCCTATGACCGTGTCAGTGCCAGGCTCACATTTAAATTGCTCCCTCCAGACAATATTGGACCAAGTTTTCTACCATGTTTTTACATGTTTTTTTTACCATTTCTACAGCTGCTGATGTAACACGGGATGGGTGTAAAGCATCCCAGTATTGAAATGGGAGCACCTTCTGGGTGCAGGGGATGCAGACAAGGGCAGGGCAGCAGGGGGATGGAATCCAGCTTGTATGGAGAAACATCCAGTGTGACTTTTCTGGCTGAATCTGAACCTAGAGCTAACCAGGGAACTGCCAGAGATGTTCAACTCCAAGTGAAGTCAACACATACATTCTCCAAAGCATGCCAGAGTTTTTGGAGGAAACACCCCAAACCTTCTGGATGCATACAACAGTGATGAGAGAGCCCACGTGAGACTGATTTTCTCCTCACAGTAAGCCATCCACACTGCTACACTCACATGATGTAAAATTCAAAAGCACAAACGAGCAATTCCCATTATCAACAGAAACCACGCGGGGAGGACAAACAATGGAAGATGCAGCTCAGGAACTCGCTCTCTCTACGCCATCCAGTAAAAACAAAAAACAAACAAACAAAAGAACCCAAGCCAAACAAAGGTGGTGATGGAAAGGGATGGGCCAAACCCAGCAGGAGCCATCCCACACTGTGCTGGAGTCAGCAAAGCGGCACCAGCTCGCCCGAGCAGCCAGCATGACCCTCGCTTCTGTTCCATGTATTTACTGCAGGGTCTGAGGTCGGAGAACGCAGCTTCCTTCTGCACCCAGCACAGCACAGCACAGCAGGGTGCCCAGACAGCACTGGAGATGTCTCCATCCAACAGCAGTTTCCTGCTCTGGACATATCCCCACTCCTGGCTTCCCGGGGCGTACAGCTCTGAACCAAACCATGGAGCCATCTCTGGAGCTCAGCTCCAGCGCTGGGCTGGTGGGGACTCCTCAGCAGAACAACTCTTCAGAGGGGTTACCGCACCCACACGCCACCAGCAGCTTCTAAAGCAAAGGCTGGCAGGGTTGACTCTCCCCAGGGCAGGACCTGCAGCCCCTGTGTGCTGTGCACACCCAGCCACCCCTTCCCCACCCCATCCTGCCCTCTGCCATCTCCTCAGGCCCTCCTGCTGTCAGCAAGGGAGGATAAAAAGGGCAGCATGGATGTCACTTTGCCCTGCTCAGGTACCAGTGCAGACTGCTGGACAGGGTTTTCCACTCTTTGTTCATTGTGCAAGTCCACCTCAACACTCTTAGGGCCGCACAGGGTGTGAAATCTCTCTGCTGTATCCATGTCACAGGTGCCATCCAGAGAGCAGCAGGAGAACTGCCTTCACTGACAGCTGCATTTCACCCTGCTTCACACAGACAGGCTCTAAGAGCTCCAGGGATAAAGTGGCTGGAGAAGACCTCACCAGCAGCAAGGCCTGGAGCTATTAGCAGGAGGAAAACCCACACATGAGCTGATCCACACTGCACAGACGCTGCCTCTGTGGCTTCTCTGACGCTCCAGCTGCTGGAGGCTGGGTTGAAGAGCTTTAATGCTGACACAGGACATTGCCTTTGCAGGTAGAGACTGCACATGGAGGTGCCACTGGAGACAGCTGGGGACGCAGGGGCTCAGGGGAGCCAGGGGCTGAAAGGGAGGGACACCCGTGTGCAGATTAGCAAACTAGCAATTGCTCTGAGTCCAATGAATCACACAATTACAGCTTCTCTTCCATTAGCTTGAAATCCACTTGCAACATTAACCTCAAAAGGAATACAGTTAAAAAAAAAAAAAGGGAAAATATTCATGTTCATTTCCAGTACTAATCAGAAACATGCACTGAAGAATAAAAGACACTTTTCCAGATTCTGTGTAACAGAAACTCTTTACAAAGAAGCTGAACACAGCTAGGAAACAAAAAAACCAACCCAACAACAACTTCAACCCTAGTGCACGGTTTCATTCTGGATCAGATATCTCTGGCAGGAAACTGAGCTTTCACCAGGATGGAGGGATGCTGGTGGGATGGAGGGATGCTGTGGCCAAGGGGCACTGATGGCAAACTCAGGAGTGCTCCACTACCTTCTCCGACACAGCCCAGATGCACCAACAAGCTGTGTCCATGTCAAAGCTGAGCATAGACAGCCTAAAACACCACCAATTTCCCTCACGTGGGAGCTGGAGCCACACAGCCCTGCTCATCAGCACAGGGAGCCATGAGTTCACACTTAGAAAGAACCCAGCCCGAGGCTGGAGGTCAAATCACCCTCAAGGAAACCATAGGAAAATTGGCATTAGCAAGATGCCTCCATTCCTGCCACAACACTCCTGTTTTGGCAGGTGCCAAAGGCATTCTAAGACTAAAAAACTGTTCCAAAAGCTTGTGCTGGTGATAAGGGGCAGCAAGACTCAAGCCTCAGTGTTTGCAATGTTGGAAAGGCTTCCCCAAGGCCAGCAGTGGTCTGGCCACAGCTAAGGGCTTTGTTAGGTAGAAGGACCAGCGGTGGTAGGGGCTGACAGGGCACACAGCACTTCAACCTTGGCTCAAATTTAGGCTTTGATCCAAATTGTTAACTCAAATTAAACTGCAGTAATTCTCAGGAAATCAGTTGCTGCACCCACTAAGCTTAAGACTAGAAAATTGCCTTGGCTGACCCGCAAAACCCACAGCACACACTTTTATCTGGTCAACATGGATTCAAGCTCATGCTTGAACTAAGCCTTGGCTTTTTGGAGATGTTCAATATCAGCATCAAGATTAAAACATTGGAGTGATCTCAAGCGCTTTGGCAAGTTGTTCAAGAGCTAAAATGGCCTTCAAACAATGCAGAGGCTTTTCCCCATGAGTTTATTCTGAGGTGAGTAAGCTCAGTCCTCAGATATTCACTTCATAGAAATGAAAAGATCATTTCACTACCCCTCATGATCATCTGCTCTTTACTGACCACAAAATCCTCACAGCTGATACTCATTCAGAGATACGCTGGACAATCATGAAAGCACTAAAAAAAAATTAGCACAAGCAGTTTCTCATATGAAAAAAAGTGTGCTAGTCATCAGCTGTGATCCTGGTGGTTCCAGCAACCCGGGCGGGCAGCAGCGAAGGTGCCACATCACCACAGCAGATGACTGGTGCAGATGCACATTTGCAGCACCAGTGTCCACACAAATTGGAAGGGACCGCAAAAATGGGCCTTTTGTACGTGTGGTCAGCTCTGCTGGCTTAGGGGATTCTTGTACTTAGCAGCAGGAGGCAAGGGAAAAGGGTTTATGTAGGAATAGAAAACTGCTCTTGTGAAGCTCGACTGGTTGGGGATGGACCTGGTAACCACTGTCAAGTCTAAAATCCCTCTCAGTTTACTGTGATGCTAACCAGATTTCCAGAGAAGTCTTGTCCCTCTAAATTTACCCTGTTTTCACCACGCTCCTCACTCTCTCACACGCCTTATCTGTCAAAATCCAAGAGAGAGAGAAGCAGGACCCAAGAACGGGAATTCAGTGAACAGGTGCCTTGTGGCATTTGCACTAAATGAGAGGGTTTTGAGCTTGCAAAGCCATGGCAAGAGCAGCTTGGATCTGGTCCCATTTCTTCCTGCAGAACCTGTAGCATCCCAGCAGAGGTGGGAAGGAGGGAAGGCATCTGGACCCATCCAAACTGCAGCCTTGCTCAAAGAAGGAAATAATCAAAGTCTTACATTAACCAGCTGCCACAAGAGCTCCAGCAAGCTAGAAACGTGTTAGTTAATTAACATTAATAATACAAAAGTCCCCAGGAGCCTGCATGGACAAGGGATAAGGCTCAGCACACAGAGCACTATGGAAACAAAGGAAAAACAAATAATTACCACTCATCCTTTGCCCTCCAAAACCCCCCCAACATTTACAGCTTCCAGCCTCGTGAGTGCACCTCGCTTTCTTGGGTTCATCTGGCAATGGCCATGGATTAGCTGGAGAAAACCATGGGCAGATTTGAAGGAGGGGAAAGGAATTTTAAAACTCCAGTGTGGTATTTCCATATGGATCAAATACTCCCGAGCCACCCCGCAGCTCTGCTCCCCACTCCCACAGGCCTGCAACGCTCTGGCTGTGACCACACAGGAGAAGTCGTGGTGCAAACATCCCAGCCCAGCATCTGGCTCTCTGCTGTGCTCCAGAACTATGTGCAGCTCCAGCACATGAAGCAGCAACATGGTACTTCAGATTAAAACCAAAAGAAAATTAAAAAGTCATCCTTACTTAGATCTTAAATCAATTTCTTGCCGTCTTCCTATAACCTCAATGCAATCCACATTTTTTTTTCTCAGCCCCAGCATTTACTCAGTGACCGCTCTCTGCTTCCCTGCTCGTTTCACACACACACAGAACTCCCAAACTTGTGCTCCAGAGGGTCCCCCTGGCAACAAACACCACTGGATTTATCATGGGAGCCCTGCAAGCCTGGGGCTGCCATCGGGATGGAACACAGACCCCTACTGCTTGCCAGGCTCTGCAAGGCAAATGTTGATTTTTCCCAGAGAAGAGTGGGGGTGTACAAAGGAGAAAAGCCGAGAACAAAGAGGCGGCAGCGCAGTGGCTGAAGGGCAGCAGGCGACAAAGGGCAGGGGTTAAGAGCTCTCCTGAGCCTGGGTGACCCACAGGGTGACCCATCAGGGTCCTTGTCAGAGGTGTGCCAGCAGCTGGAGCAAACAGGACACCCAGAGCAGACCCAGACACTTCGGAATGCCCTGCTCTGGTGAGCACCTCCTCATCAGGGCTGGAGCAGATACAGGGTTTGAGACCAGTGTGTGACTCTGCAGGTGCTGCAAAGGGGAAAACTCAGCCAGGGATTTTCCTTAGGTGCAAAGCCAAGTCTCGCTCCAGACTTGGACAAAGTCTTGTCCTCTTCCTTCCTGCCCTACGAGAGATGCTCCACTGCAGCCAGGCAACACCTGGGTCAAGGAACCAGCACCAGGCAAAGGAGCAGCCGAGAGGCCACGGTCACTAAATCCCTTCCTAGCCAGAAACTCAAGTGAATATTCATGGTCAAGATGCACAAACTGTCTGGCCACTCGATCGAGAGCAGGCAACCTTGGAAGAGCACCAAGATCAAGCAGACAATGGCCACTTTTCTCTCTACACAAATATATATATTCTAAATATACTTTAGGCTGCAAACTCTACCAGAGCCCTTCCACTTGAGCAGCCCCAGCGCAGCAGGCACACCCAGCACCACATACACACAGCTCACACAGAGGTGAGTCTGGACTGCTTGGGCAGCTCCCCTGGGGTACTCTGATACTGCACAGAAGTGCCTGAAAGTCAGAAAGCCCAAGCTCCGAGCTGTGGCTCAGAAACAATCTCCCTGCATAGCCCTACACAAAAAAATTAAGCTCAGAATGGCAGTTTCTCCCTTGGGATGTCACACATGCACATTTATCTTTGACCCCAATGCCAGCCACACCTTGATTCTCTGCCCCTGCCAGGCTGATCCTGCCCTGGGCAGATGCTGAGGACCAGCTCGGCCATGGGGCAAAGCCAGCTGCAAGCAGAGGAGTCAGGAACTGCTCAGCCACCATCAGGACTCCAACATGACTCTCTGCACGTAATTTTCCTCCTCCGCATACTCTTCCCTGCCTGTAAAACGAGGTGTCAAACACTTCCCCCGGTCAGAAGAGCTGCAGGGATATATTATTTAATGTTTTTACATTTTAGCTGTACTTTAAAGAATGACTCAGACACTATCTATAGATTCCTGAGATAATGTCCGCTGTCCTTAAACGGGAGAGAAGGGAAATTACAATTTGAGGCTACAATGAAGCCCTGGCCTCATACAATTGAGGGTTTTCTCCTATTAATTCTACCTCAGAAGTAGCCAAGGCAACCCAGTTTCATAAACTAATAACATTCTTTGGTGTTTTTCCTTGTATCTTACAATTATATTTAATAGTGGCCGCAGCAGGGAAGTTGGAAGACAACTTCAGCCAAATTGAGGCCATATTTGAGTGCCTAATGCTGCAGATCAGCTTACACTGGAGTTTGCAGAAGTGCCTTTACAAACTGCAGCAGAATTCCATCTGGATCTTACAAGATGCTGCGCTTAGACCCTCAAGCCACTTGTGTAGTTGGTTTTGGGACCATGGTTGGTCTTTCTGTGGGTGTCTGACTTGGAGATGGAAGAGAGAGCTCTGTCTGTGAGGGGCCAGTCAACTCCATGATTAAATTTCTTGTGTGCTCCCATTCTGCCCCACAGACTCTCTCTATAAACCCTTTAAAGGCATTTAATGAAGGGCCAGGTTCTCACAAATCCCCACGGTCCACGCTGTGCCCCAGAACCCATCAGAGACACCCAGCACAAAAGCACTAACTTCATTTAAAAACGAGATGTAGAATCAATATGCAAGTGCCTGTATCTTATTGGGCTGTCCTTTAAAATCTTTGTAAGGGACAAGGGGCAGGCACTGATCTTTTATCTCTGGTGACCAGTGAGAGGACTCAAGGAAACAGCAAAAAAGCTGTGCCAGGGGAGGCTTAGGTTGGATGTTAGGAAAAGATTTTTCATCCAGTGGGTGGTGGGGCCCTGAACAGGCTCCCCAGGGCAGTGGTCATAGCCTCAACCCTGCCAGAATTCAAGAAGTGCTTGGAAAATGCTCTCAGGCACAGGGTGGGATTTGGGGGCTGTCGTGTGCTGGGCCAGGAGTTGGACTCCACGAACCTTGTGTGTCCCATCTCGGAATATTTTTCGATTCCATGAATAAAATAATTCTAGACCCAATTGTACCTTTCTGCCAAGCCATGCTCTCCAACAGGCAGCTCTAGAGCAGAGCAGCAGGAAAGTTAGGAATGGGTTCATTTAAATAAAGCCCAGATATAGAAACCACCTCTTGATGCTACTCCATGGTGACACACACCCCCCTCCAGGTACCAGGTGGTCCCAATGCAACTCCTTCTTCTAATGGGGTTCTTCATCTCCCAGCAAGGGCAAAGCCAAGCACCTGGCACCACCAAACAGCCCAGCCCTGGTGAAAGGCAGAGTGAAATCATTCCTGGCATAGGTGAAAACCATCCCAAGTCACGGAGCAGTGCCTGCAGCCTCTGAGGAAGCCTTTATAGAGAGAAAGAGGGCTCACACACGGAGGCACAAAGCCCATTCTGTGGCTGTGGTGAAAGGCAGCATTGTCCAGGGAACATGGCACGCTCGGTGTAACGGAGCCGGCAGCGGAGCCCTGGGTCCCATCCAGAACCGCCCCGAGTCACTCACCCCAAGAGCCCAGATGTTCAGTCTCCACTCTGCAAATCCTTGCCACAAAGAGGGCAGTTGCTGCTACTCCTGAGTGACCCAAACCCCAGTGCACTGACCCTGGCACTGCCGAGCCCCTGCGCAGTGCCAAGCGGGGATTCCAACAGGGTGAAGCTCCTGAACGGGCACCTCGTGCCATGAGGAATGAACCACACGTGAGAAACCTGCCCTGGGGCATGCACAGCCTGCTGCCAGCCAGATCTGGAAGGTATTTCCCTGTCTGGAGGCTCAGGTCACTCCTGATGACCTCGACACCACTGCTGGAGTTCATTACATGAGCTGACCTCTCACAAACGGCATCTTCTGCAGCCTGAGCACTCCAACACCTCTTGTCCAGAGGGGATCCATGGCACTGCCACGTCCCTCCAGCCCAAATCTCCCTCCAGCCTTTGTAGCCCTGGCAGGAGTATCACCCAGGCTCCCTCCACCACTCCCTCCCTTGTCCAGAGCTGCAGGACTGACATGGGGCCACGGGAGGATGCTCTGGGGGGGTGTCAGAATTCCAGCCTTATCTCCAGAGGCTGAGATCATGAGCAGAAAATGTTTCTGTGTTGTCTCAGCAAGCTTCCTGTTGGCACCCCTCTTGCTCTCCCCAATGAAGCACCTCTCTGTGAGCAGTTTCGGAGCCAGAAAAGAACATCCACTGGCCCAGGCCAAATGTATTTACCCGTGCCTGAGACACCAGATTTGTGACAGTGCCTGTCCTTAGCATGACCCAGCTGCTCCTCAGCCAGCTGCGCCCTGAGCAGGTTAGGGCAGCAGCCCCAGGTGCAGCAGGGATGCTGCTGCCATGCCAAGCAGTCACCACACGCTTGTCACTGGCTGCAAGCTGGCAGCTCCCTGCTTTAGTGCCTGAAGGAAGGATGCCCACTGCCTGGGGTCGTAACCAGACATCTCCAGAGGGTTTGACTCCTCACCCCACCAGTACCTGGAAGCCACAGCCACCAGGAGCTGGGCTCTGCAGCACTGAGTCACCCCCAGCCCCAGATGGAGGGGGCAGATAGGGTGAATCATCTGGCTGGAGAGAGGTTGCAGGGACCAGCTCTGATTCAGAGATGCTTTCAGATGGCTCAGCTCAGGCAAAATTAAATCCCACCTTGTTTTTTTCCAGCCCTTGGCCTTCAGCAATACAGGATATTAGCTCCCTCAGCTTTAAGATCAGTGTGTGAATGAGTTGCCAGAATAGGAAGCACTTTGGTTATCTGCAGTCACCTGACAAGAAGCAGGACTCAGGGCACACAAACCGAATGAGACAGCGTGTTCCTCTGTCTTTCCCAGGGAAAAGGGATATTTATCCACAGAGTGAATCCCCTGGAAGGGCCCAAAGCCCCTCTGTGGGCTCTGCCCAGGTGATACAAGCACAGATAAAGTCACTGCCAGACAGACCCGTGCTCCATGAGAAGGTGACGTCCATGTCCCCCTCCAGAGGCAACTGTCACCCTTCATGCCCTACGTCCCCTGTGCATAAACAGAGCACTGACCTCCAGGGCTCCTGGGCATCTGTCACCATCAGTTTATTCCACGAGAAAGTGAAATTAAAAAAAAAGCCCTGCAGCTGAAACAATGTTTAATCTTGCAGAGATTATGATGACATGATTTGAAAAGCGGAGGAGGCTGTTAAGCCCCCAAAGCAGAGGTCTCTGCTTGGTTTTTAGTCTTACTTTGCCCATAATCCATAGGCAACAGGGCTTGGCTGCTTCCAGGGTGTTCTGAGGAGCTCTGTCAAGGCAGTTTTTAATCCAAAGCCCGACCTCCCAGCTGTGTTTTACCTAAGGATACACCATTGGTTAACCACCAGAAATGGGAAGAGAAGTTATTAAAGATGATGATGATCCCAAGTGAGGATGAAATGTTAGAGATTATTAGAATTCAAATTAATCCCAATACACTGGAAAAGGACAACAACCAAACAAAAAGAGGAGACTGAGGGGAGTGACCACTCACTGTGGTCTTTAACATCCTCCTGAGGGGCAGGTACCAATCTCTTCACTCTTGTGAGCAGTGACAGGACTCGAGGAAAAGGCTGGAGCAGAGTCAGGGCAGGTTTAGGTTGGATATGAGGAAGAAGTTTTTCATCCAGAGGGTGGTTGAGCACTGGAACAGGCTCCCGATGGAGGTGGTCACAGTGCCAAGCCTGTTGGAGTTCGAGGAGCGTTTGGATAATGCTCTCAGGCACATGGTGGGATTCTTGGGGTGTCCTGTGCACGGCCAGGACTTGGACCCGATGATCCTGGTGTGTCCCTTCCAACTCAGCACACTCTGTGATTCTATGAAAAAACTCAAATAGGGCACAGTGTGACCAGCCAAGGACCAGCACAATTTAAAGCCTAATTTACACACCAGACTCAAGTCAGTGGTTGTGTGAGATTCCTATAAAAGATTCACATCCCACGTGGGCTGAATTGCCAGGCTGTGTCATCGTCAACTGGAGGAACGGCTGAGGGTGGCAGGCACTCCAGGCAGGTGTCTGTAAACGTGGGCTGGACCTGACAGCAGAGCGAGGGGTGGGAGACAGGCTGTCAGAACGGTGTGAGACGAGCAGCAGCGCCCAGGCTCAGCGCCAGGAGATGCTCTCCATTAGCACTGCTCCCTTTGCAAACCCCTCCTGCTGTGCTCTGGCTCCCCAGTGGGCACAGAGAGGCTGCAGGTGCCAGGCAGAGCAGCTCCGGTCCAAGGGTTTGTTTGCACTGAACCAGCTCCTCTCTCTGGAACTCTGCTCCGGCTCTAGAGTGCCAGGGGAGCCTCCTGGAAACGCCCCACATCCTGCCCCGAGCAGGGCTGGCTGGAGCTCCTGCAGGGTGTGTGCACAAGCCAGGGTTTGCCGTGGGTCTCTGAGCACCCTGGAAGGGGACGAGGTGCCACCTGCGCCAGCCCCGCGTGACAGGCGGGTGTTTGCTCGGAGAGAAGCGCAAACAAACCCACCCCAGCAGGCTCCGTGCTCCCCCAGAAATCCAAACAAGGCCATCTCCAGATGGGAAGCAGGAGGGTGTGAACAGTGCTGGGGAAAGCAGGGCCTCTTTGGGCAGCCCCAGCAAAGAGGAGGGGGGTGAGGAGGGAGGAGAAAAGCCACAGCTCGTGGGTACCTGGGGACATCTCTGCCAGCACAGCTTCTGCTTTCCCACCTGCTCCTGTGAACCCCTGACCTGTGGGAAACACTGCTCAGCCCTGCGTGCCTCCCAGGAGCAGCCTGTCCATCCCTTGGAGGGGCTCTGGACACAGAAATGCTGCCACAGGGCTGGGAACAAGGACACTGCTTATTTTTACCCAGGACTAAGGTGAGGTTTTGCTCCTGGCTCAGCAGGAGCTGTGTGACCATGCCCTGGACCAATCTTCCAGATCCTTCTCCTGTGTTACAACCTCTGCCAGCAGCAGCCCAAAAATCATCCACCAAGGAAGAGGCACAGTCTGTGAAAGGGTTTGATGCAAAAACCTGCAAAAGTAAGCACCCAGCACATGGACATGGGAGGCTTTTCTGCCTCATATCCATTCCCATACTTGTATTCAGGGCCCAAAAGAGATGAAAGGCTCAGTAAGATCTGAACATTAATCCATACACATGTTCTGAAACATCTTTTTACTATTTCCTCTCCATCACAGCTCAAGAACAGGGCTCTCACTTTTCCCACAATGATCTCTAAAAACTTCACAGAGCCAAACACACAAAATAACCACGAAGCCACAGACACCCTCCTCCCCTCTCCCCACCACATGCACTGTCCAAAAAGCCTGAGATGTATTTTAAAACACTGATGCATGATGAGGATTTCCTGGAGAGTGGCTGGTCCATGAAGGACCACGCAGAGCAGAGCAGCTCTGCCACAGAGGAAGCTCTGAAACCTCCACAGATGGATCAAACTCTCAAGGGCTGAGCTCATCCTTCCCAGGATTAACTCATTGCTCCCAACACTAACTGAGGGAATCAGCTGTCAGGCCATTTCACATCACTGCTGGGAGGTTTATCTGACAAAAACCCACCACGGGAAATAACTCACAGCTTCTTGCTCCAGCTGCCAAGCAGGACGAGGAGACCACCCAAGCCATGACATCCCCAACAAGCCACAGCACCGAGAGCCTTCCCAAGCTCTCCGATGTAGGACCCTGCAACTGGGGCATCTCACTTGTCAGAACAGCAATTTGGGAAAGCGTTTACAGATGCAGATGGAAATTGATGTCAAAGGGTAATTAGCTGCAGTAATGGCAGTCCTGCAGGTTGTGTCTGAGCTGTTCAGTCGATAGCAGCTCTGAGAGTCACAACTTACCTGCTAAAAAAAACCCCAATAAATTAAAAAACAAGCACCTGAAACCCCATGAAACTCCTCGTTCTGGTACAGTTTGGGCACAACTCAAACCCACATTTTTCAGCATTATAACCAGTTCTATAAAACACGCTCTAAAACATGTGAAGGTGGGACACCAGAGGGGAAAAAGCCCTTCACGTGGCAGAGAGGGCTGCAAGAGCACATGATAAAGGTCTGAATTTAAGGATTTCACAGTGTTTCTAGCAAGTGACCTCAGATAAGGGCACTGCAGCACATGTGAGTTCTTCTATCACCAGAACACTGAAAATCAGTGAGCTTGAAAACCTTCCCCACAGCAAAGAGGAGGAGGAGAATTAGGCTTGGACTGGCTACATCATCAACTTTCAGTGCTCCAAATTAAATTCCACGCTGGCAAAGAATTATGTTCCGTCCTCATTCCTACTGATAAAAACGTACCTAGATTTTGCTTTTAAGCTTAAAATTCAATTGCAAATCTTCTTGGGAGGGTGATGGAAGCTGAAAATGAGGAGAACAAAGCCTTTCTAGGGTGCTGGTGGCTGAGTGCTCTATCACAGACCTGGGCAGGCCAGGGGCTCCCACCAGCCAGGGTGCATGACAGCAGGGATGGGTGACACTTGTTCTTCTGCAGCCCAGAGCTGGGCCTTTCCTGCAGGCAAAAAAAAGCCTCCAGCCTCTTTAACTCCCTGCAACAACCCCCTGCCACCTCCCTGGGCTGTCCTGTGCAAGTCCTTTGTCCTGACTTGTCCTGCTCCAAGGTCTGTTGTTCTTCTCAGCAACTTTGCTCTGTACGTGCCCAGGCACTCCCAGCTCAGCACTGAGTCACGGCACAGCAGCAGCAGCAGCTGAGGGCATCTCCTCCTGGCTCCCTTTGTTTATTCTCGCCGTTACACAAAGCTGCAGGCAATCCCCATTTCCCTGGATAACATCAGGCCAAAGCAAACACACCCCCGGGGGCTGCTCCCGAGGACTTCCAGCTCGCTCCCCGCTGTCCGAGAGTCCCTGGCATGGCCACCACAGCCTGTGAGGGACGTGACTCTGGATGAGCTGAGGGAACAACGCAGTGTCAGGGACCCTCTGTTCCCCAGCAGCTGCTCGGGGCTCGGCCCCATGAGGCCAAGCTCGTCCCTTCCCAAAGGGAGCCAGTTCGTCCCTCAGCACTCTCTCCCCCGGGAGCTGGAGCCCAAGCTCCACTATTCCCTCAGTCCCCAGAATAGCAATACTCCCACTCCAGGAAATTATGGATTTTCTTGAGCATTACTGTGACCTTTTTAATTTCCATTCTGCCTTCAGCTGTCTCCTCCCCTACACTCCTTCTCCAAACAAATCTCAAAGCTGTACAAAGTGTTTCCTGTAAATAATACTCATCTGGCATGGACAAAGGGAAGGAAAAAAAACCTTTTTGCTGCTAGTTCCAACTTGCAATCATCCCTCCAGTTTAACTTCCATCTGCTTGACCCGGGAACAATGAAGGCAGCACAGTGTTTGAGGGAAATGGAGGACACAGTGACATGCTCTGGGCATCAGATTTGAACCTGAAATGAGAAGTTCAGCTCACGGAAATCACTCATGTTGTGCTTCAGAGTGTGCAGTGCAGTGATCAATGTTGAAACTCGGGCAAGAACTTCCCAACGAGCCCCTTCCTGCCCAGCACAGCCAGCTGTTCTCACAAGTATTGCAGCACTGGGCAAAAACTTTCCTTTCCCAATTTCTGGTGCCATCCCCCTTGGATACCAACCCCTGCTCTAAAGAGGCCTGAATCCCTCTGAGCCCTGGGAGAAGCTCACCTGAGGAGTGACACAGCAGGAAGCAGCTTCCCGGGCAGCTGTGAGTGCCCCTCTCAAGCAGAAACCTTGGAAGGGTGCCTTGAGCTGTCCTTGTCACCACTCAGTCACTGAGGCCACTGTGGGAACGGGCTGAGTCACCAGTGGCTGTGCTGCCTCTCCCACCACACCACTGCTCATGGGATTCCATAAGGCTGCACAAGCTCAGCTGCTTTTCCTGAGGATGCTGGAACCTGGCAGGAAGGGGAACTGCCTGGTGTGGTGTTACACACACTGGCACAGCCAGCTGGTGTCACCCCAAGGGACAGGTGTCCCCTGCAGGTCACCTCTGCCTGCTTTCTGCGAGCCCCCTGGCCTCACACATCCATCCCACGGGTTAAATCCTCACAAATCGCTGCAATACAAAGCCCTCTCCTCTTCCACAGCCTTTTCCTTGGATTTGGATCATACCTTGTGCAGCAAACCCCAAGCCACCCCTCATCGAAGACGTACAGGCTGGCCTCACGCAGAGCACCCCACTCACTGTCAGCGCCGCTTTTGGGGATGTCCCTGCAGCACCTCCCTCTTCCATGTGCCACCACTTCTCCTTGCTCAGCCCAGGTGGTCCCAGGAAGAGGATGGGTATTTTGGGGAAGCAGAATTCACCCCACTGGGCCCCACAGGGCCTTTCACTATGTTCTGCAAACGTCTGCGTGTTGCGGTTTGTTATTTGTCTTCCTCCCCAGGCTGGATTTCCTTGCTTCTCCAAACTATTCTCTAACAGATGTTGGGATGTTTTTCCTACCTGGAGCAAAGCTCAACCCCTGCCCACACACGCCACCAAGCCTGGAAATAGCAGAACACCCAACCAAACCCATCACACCAATCTGGCCACCCCAGCACAGCCCGACGCTGCCATAGGCGGGTTTTTCATAACAAGGTCCCATCAATCATCACGAGCCCTCGGGAACATGTGATGGCACATTGCATTTACATCCATGGCAATATATTCTGTCAGCACAGGAGGAAAATAAAACAGTTGTGCCTTTTGATTGGACTTCTCACGGTCCCACCTCGGGTTTTGCAGCAAGGAAGAGCTGAGGAAAGTTTGCCAGGACTGATGCCAAGTGCCATCAACAGCTCTGGATATCTGCTAAGCCACAGAAACTGACTGTGAGGCCCTGAAGGCAGCTGAGAACTGTCTGCCCAGGGATCAAGATGCTTTCATCCAACAGAGACTCCAACAGTCTGCAACACTCAAGAAAATTACAGGCTTTCCTACTGCAAGAGAGGACAGGCATATTAGAAATCTAATTCTCTGAAGAATACGACTTTTCCATTTTAAAAGCAATCAGAAGAATGGTTAATTGTTTAAGGTATTAACTGTGCAGTGCAGAGCTGGGCAACGCTGCCTCTTGGTGACAGTGCTGGTTTGGGAGCATGGTCTGCAACACTGCCCTATTCTTATGCCTCTGCCACCCAGCACACAGCAGTCATCGAGAAATTCAGGGATGTGGGGTGGGAAGGACATGCCTGCTTTTCCCTGGATCCCCTGGCACTCTGGATAAAGGTACCTGCTCTCTCTGGGCATCTTTGAATGGTGCTACAGCTCAAACAACAATCCCAGGGCACTAGCCAGTGGGAACATCAAAAGTCACTGTCCCCACATGTGGGCAGCAATGGGGAAGTGGCTCAGGCAGGGACAGAGAAGGAGACAGCTTAATGTGGTAGATCAAGTGGTTAAAAAACTAAAATGAAGGAGGTTGGGGGAAAAAAAACATCAAGACAGAATGTGTGAATGTAAGCAGGCACCATGGCTGCTCCTCACTGGTGTGAAAACGTGAGAGATGGGTATGGACAAGTTGGAGATGTGGTCGCCCAAAAGTGAGCAAGTGTTTGCCATGCAGGAACAGCATTTTGTTTGTTCTTTTCTGTGGGGCTTAAAGCAAGGATGAGGGGCCATGGATGTTTGGTATCAACCAGCTTTCACATGGATCTGAATGATGCAGATCATCCCTGGCAGCTGACCCAGCCAACCTGCAGAGCTTGCAGCATCCTGAAAATAATGCAAAGCCCTTTGTCCGTGCAGCAGCCTCCTGCTGTTTCAGGATTATCAAAAACCAAGTTCATTTTGTAGTCCTTGTCATTTTCCTTCGTGCTGTTTCAGCAACACCAGGTGACACAACACCAACACAAACCCACACCAAGAACACCTTCCACAGCCTCAGGCAAGGGACTGGTGTTCCGGGGGCATCACGCTCCATGATGGCACTGCCAGCACCACCATCCCGCCCCTTCCCTCTACTCCTGGGCTCCAAAACTCTCTCCTCGCCCCTTTTTTCTTCCCTTTCACATCCCCCTCACTCTCACTGGCCCAGCAATGCAAGTTTTGGGGAGTAAGAGCTAGCTGAGAGTCTGAGCTGAAGAACAATGGTTTGTTGTCTTTTTTTCTTCTTGTTTTTCAAAACAAACTATTTTGAATTTCTGTTGCAAATGACAATCTAAAATTAAATTAATATTTTTGTTGGATCCAAGCAGTATTTTTTCCTTGATATTGCAGTTTGGCCAGCGAAGTAGAGAAAAGAAAATACAAAAAAAAAAAATCAGGTCTGAACAAGTCTGTTCATTTTTCCCCAGCTCAGACACAGACGGTGCCAGCTCAGTGACGGGAGGTGGGGTCGGGTTCAGGAGCAAACAATAGGCACCGGGTCATCCCCGCCCCACCCAGCAGCTTTTATGGCAGGGTGCTAAAAAGTCTTTGAGGGAACCACACCACGTCTCTCCTGAGCAGTATCAAAAAGATCCAGTCTCAGTTTTTCCAGGCCGTTTCAGACCAGCTGCAGCCACGTATGGACCGAGGCCTCCCCGACAGACAGAATTTGGCCAGTTACAGCCCTTGAGGATTATTTAGGGTTGGCCAAGTCCATGCACTGTTCTTCACTGTGCTTTGAAGAGCCCCCTCCCTCTGTGCTGGGTGAGGACTCGCTGTGTGTGGCACATGTCCCTGTGCTGTCACAGCTGCACGCCACAGCTTTGCCAGCCCAGCAAGAGCTCCCTGCTTCTCTTCACTCCCTGGATGTACTGGAGCACAAACCAGAGCCCTTTGGTGGGGCACAAACCCCCCCAACACCTGTACCTGCTGCTGCCTGGGCTCAGATCCACAGGGACACAACATCTGCAGGAGCTGTGTGGTGTCAGCTCCCAGGACAGGACAGGTCTGGGGCAAGAGGGGGCCCTGGGACACTCCAAACCAACAGTCAGAGGAAGGACAGAGCTGTTTCCCCAAAGCTTCCCAGCTGAGATGGGGTCACAGAGTGGTTTGGGTTGGAAGGGGCCTCAAAAACCATCTAATTCCAAGCCCCTGCCACAGGCAGGACACCTTCCACTAGACCAGGTTACTCAGAGCCCCACCCAACCTGTCTTGAGCACTTCCAGGGATGAGACAGCCACAGATTCTCTAGACAGCACCAGCAAATCCAATTTGACTTACGTTCTATTTCCCATGTTTTGTAGGGAATCATTTTACGAGTCACAATATGGGAAAATCCTCATGCAGTGATGGAATCACAGCTCTTGCTGTTATTCCTGTAATTTTTCCTATAGCTTTAGCTCATACATGAAGAGTTATTTCTCCCTAAGTGCCTAAGCAATAAATTAGGAGTCTGCAGTTCAGGTAAGGGTGGGTGACACATAACCACTATGAATAATTCTGGAGGCACTGTAATTCCGGTGATCCTTACTTTAGTGAGTGCCAGCATCTCACATAAACCTGAAACTGAAACCACCCTTGGCCAAAACCACTTGCACCATCCTTGAAAATACCTATAAATCGTCGTGTCATTTATCACAAATCCTGTCTATTGCTTCTTCGGCGATGCAGTTGGGCTTGAGTAATGGAAAGTGAGACTCAAAAAATCCTTAAAAAGTAGTATTCCAGGTCAAGTTTGCCTTTAGCAACTGAAATAACAGACATCCCCAAGGCACACATGTAAGAGCTGGCTTCAGTAGAAGTTACTGCTGTGTAAAACCCATGTTTCACGCTCTCCCCTCCTCCTGCTGCTGCTGCCAGGAGTTCCAGGAACAAAAGCAGTGCCGGGATGAGCCGCACGTGCCCGCGGCTACGGCACAAAGGTCTGACCGAGCCCCTCTGCTCCTAAGAGGTGAGGCACCCCAAGGTAAACGCTTCATCCCAACCCCACCTACGTGGCGTGTGCTCAGAAGTCGCAGCAGATGGGTTGGGATCGCCCCTGAAGTGCTTTAGGGAAGGTAAATCTTGCCTGGGGCAGGGAACAGCCCGATAACAGGAGAGCGCTGATGTGCCCACGGAGGAGGATGGAGCTGGAGGTTCAGCCCAGGGAAGTCACGCAAGATCCTTCAGCCGGGTTCAGGGGGGACCCAGTCCACAAAACAGATCCAGAATATGCCAGAGAGGGAGAAATCAGGCCAGGGAGGGATGTTCCCTGGTCTCAAAAAGTGTTTAGATGTTCGGGTTTTTTTTTTCCTTTGCCATCATTTGCCAGAGTTTCTCAACCAGGCAGCGTATATCCAGCCTGCCAGGGGCTGTCAGCATCAGCTTTTGCAGCTAAGAAGTCACTTTGTCACCTCACCAGCTCCTGTGACAGACAGCAGAGAGCCCAGAGGCTCTGCAGCACCCTGTACATCTTACATCTGCGAGAAGCAATCAGGATTCCCAGTGAAATTCCCCAAAGCGAGGGCCCATTGCTGTGCCCTGATTTGTGAGCACACCAGCCACGGAGGGCTGGCTGCCTCTCACAGAGGTGGCAGCTCCCCAGGGTGGCCCACCCAGTGCCGTGGGTGATTCCTCCACCTTCATTCACCCTCTGCCCGATAAATCAGGGAGATTTATCGGCCCCGGCACAGCACGGCCGGAGCTGCAGCGCCCAAAGTGAAGCCTTTGCCACCCAGAGCAGCTCAGCAGCGCTGCCTGTGCTCTGTGCAAGGTGGGAGGTGTTTGTAAGGAGTGCAGCTGTCCTGTTGCTTCCCAGTAGTGGGTTCTGGGAATGGCAGTTCAGTTCTTTTTGTTTAAATAGCTGCACCGTACCCAGGGAAATCTCAAAGCAGCGTTTCCAAAACACAACCCCAGACCCTTGGAAACAAAGGAAATGCCCAGGTGGCAGCTCAGCTGTACCATCGAGTATAGGAGGGTTTGGACACCGACCAGAGACACATCAGGGGCTTTGCAGTGCCCCAGCTCCACTCTGGCACAGCCCACCCCAAACAAGCAAAGCAGCTAAGGACCCTTGGCCTCATCTGCAAGGAGTCACGACACCGGCAGCTTTTTTGTGTGGCAGCCAGTTGTATCCAGACCTCTCCTCGCACTTCTCCTCCCTGCTCCAGGGCTGCTCCAACCGCCTCAGGAGGCCACAACAAATAACAGGTTTCCCTACACACAGGGTACAACCATTAGTACTCAATTTAATCCATTACAACATGCTAATCATCACACTCAGACTGTCTCAGGTTCCCGGCACACAAGCCCTAATAAACGCTCCCGGCAGCCCATTTAGCGACGCTAAAGAGAGAAGAAAAATGTGCAAGAGAGAAACGTTGCTAATTAATTTTAACAACAAACAGGCAGCAGCATCACAGAGTGAATTTTCTGAGTGAAGCCAAACCCCCAGCTCCTGTGGCTCATGAGCTCAGGCAGAGTCCTGTGGCCATGACGTGGCACCAACACCCCTGCAGGGTGGCCAGACCCGTGGCTTGGGGCATTAGGGGGAGGCTGGCATGATGACACCGTGTCCCCACAGGGGCCAGGCCGAAGCCAGGGCAGAACTTGGCTTGCAGAGCACGGAGCCACAGGCTGGTGCCTGGAGCAGAGCAGAAACCAGCTGCAGAGCAGAGTCCAGCAGCTGAAGGAGCTGCCAGAGGCCCCTGAGCTTTACGGGGTGAGCAGGGGACCTTTTGCAGGAGACGTGTCCACTCTGTGGTGCACCAGCCACTTCCTGGGGCAGGATTTCACAGGGAATTCAGAGAGCGACACCAGGCATGGTTGCACACTCTGTGTCAGCCGGGGAGGAAGGAGCCTGCACGAACAGAGGGCGCAATGCCCTCACCCCATAGGGCGAGACTGGCAGAGCCAGGACGGGGAGAAGGCAGAACAGAGTCCCGCAGCATTAGGGGATCCCATCTCTTGCACCCCGTTTGGAAATCCCGGCAGCCCAGTGTCACGCACACACACACACACCACCGTCCTGGTCCGATGCCACGCTGCCACTCGGCGCTGGATCTCACCCCCTGCTGGCACAGGTGCCTTCAGATAACAAGGTCCGTGCCCCCAGTGCCGGGCTCTGCCTGGAACAAGCTGCCTCGCTGCCTTTGCTTTGCTTTTTAAGCCTTTTCCACTTGTTTATACACAGTAAACCAGCTGCTCACTCCTCCGCAGAGCGCTCGCAGCCGGGAGGGCTTGTGCGCGTCGTACTCCGGGTTTTTTCAACCTTTTTCTTTTCCCAGTACACACACAAAGGGAGAGGCGAGAGCAGAGGGAGGCTCACCTGAATACGAGGATTTCTTCATGCCGTCGCTCCGGGCTGTGACATGGGAGCAGGGGCGAGGCCGGGTGGGGTGCTGGGTCGCGGGGGTGCCACGATCCTTTTGTAGGCAGGGCCGGGGAGGGGACGCGCACGGTGCCACCACATCCGCGCGTGGCTCCGGCCGAGGGGCAGCCCAGCGCTCCCAGTTGTTAGCGCACACCTTTCCCAGCCGCACACACCGGTGCGGGCTGTTCCAAGTCCTCTGGCACGGGCAGGGGAAGAGCGGGGCTCAGCCTCCCCCGCGGCTGCACCTTAACCCCCGCGGCACGCAAATCATCCCCGGGGCTCGGCCCTGCCAGCTCCCCGCCTTGGAAATCCCGGTGCGTTTCGCCGCTGCAGCCAAGGGAAGGGATGGAATTTCACGCCTCCAGCCCGGCGCACCCCACGGATTTGATTCAGCCCTTGGCTGCTGAAGCAGCTCAGGTCAGCGCTGCTCTCCCGTCTCTAGTTCAAAGTGCATTAGTGACCCGTGAAAACGCCTCTTTCCTCTCCAAACTCGCTCGTCCAGGGCTCATTCAAAGCTGCAAGCCGAACAAAACGTTTGTGCAGGCTCGCACCTCGCTTACTCACTGCTGCGGGGGGGAGCAGAGAGCCACGGACCCCAGAAACAGCCCCCAGACATCGCCCCAGGTGTGGGGAGCAGGATTTTACTATTCCTTACGTGCCAGGAGGGCAAACATGCTCCGGATCACCCCCCTTCGAGACGCAGGTTGGGCAATTAATTACACAAATGCAATCAGCCGGGAGCATTACAAACACAGACAGGAAGAAAGTCATAGCTGCTCTTAATTTGCTCTAAGGGCACAGGGAAGTGCAGGAGCCTGAACTGCTGGAGGAAGGGCCAGGCTGCTCCCTGGAAAGATTTCCACAGCCCCTCAGGTGGGTCACCCACACACAAAGGTGCAGAGCACAAGTCCTGCTCACATGAGAGAATTCCACCAGCCCTAAGGCATGGGTTCCGTAGGAAGGGCTTTCTGCTTGGTTTCAGATTCTTCCACAGTAGGAATGAAGTTTTCTGTTGCCAGCCCTAACCCTAGCATTGCACAGGGACAGAGGAAGGAGGTAGATGAGCTGGATTAAGAGGATATGGTCCTATCAGCATTTCTTACCATTTCTCAGCCATAGATTATCCCCTCTGTAACAGATCTGAGAAAATGGATTGTCCGAGCCTCTCTCCGGCTTTAGAGCAAAACTGGAAGAGCTGGCTGAAGTCATTGGGGGTTTCAGTGCTAAGCAGCCAGACTTTGCACTGGAACAGCTCAGGAGCACTCCATATTCTCAGGATTGTAGCAACAACAACTACCCAGGGCTGCACGACAGAACTACATCTGCTGGGGTCTGCAGGGGGGAGACGTTTGCAAAAACTGTCATCAACAAAACTTTCACCAGAAAAACCCTCCTGAACCACCAAAAGTTTGTTGCTTAATCAAGCACACATTTAAGGCAATAGTAATGATATATTACCCTTTCCACAGGTGCTTTTGAAACCATTAGTCACAATGCGTGGAGGAGGAACAATAGTGCAACGACTTGCCCCACCTCGTACACCAAGTACAGGCAAAGTCGGGAGCAGAGCCCGCTCCTGGTCACTGACCCCACTGTTCTGCTCCTGCCTGCACCTCTCTGATGGGCACGAGTGTTAAACACTCAGCTCTCACTTTACAGTTCAAAAAGCAGCTTTCCCTTCTTGATTATGGGGATATGTGCGCGTGTGCCTCCTTTAGTGTGCAATTACACGTGCTCATGGGTGTGATTCAGTGGCTGGTTCTGTGTCTGTGTGATTACGTGTGCAAACGGTGTCTGTGCCATCGTCCCAGGGCTGCTGGGGAGCAGCGTGGTGGAAGCAGCTTGCTCGGAGCCGTGGCTGTTTGATCAGCTCCACTGCCCAAACACAAACAGCAAATTGTGCGGCAGGCGTCCTACTGCAGGGCCGAACAAACACGATGAGACAGAAAATGACTGAAGGGATAATTTTCTGAAATAGTCTCTGACAAAGAATCCTTTTCTTTGCCTGCCAGGCCTCAGAATTGCCCAGAGAATCAGTCGCTTGGCTCAGAAAGGCAGGTTAATGTTTAATACAATGCAGAGCCCACAGGCTTCAAATAGGTAAGTCATTTAGAGCTTTTTTCTTCTTCCTGCTCTTTCGTAAGACAGTGAGAGAATTTACTGCTCCTGAAAGTGAGGGATTTGGACTGCAGGCTCAGCCTGGCTCCAGCTCTGGCAGGCACCGTGTGAGCCTCACACATCCAGCCCTGGAATCCACACCCATCCTGCCCCAGCCCCAAACATCCCCCTGCCAAACGCATCCCAGCGTGGCACTGGAGTGCCAGCACAGTGCTGGCAGAGGCACAGAGCTGGCCACTCTTCAGAGAGGCTGTGTCAGCCTCGCTTGTCCCCACCTCGGGACACACACAGCAGTGACCTTTGGCAGGATGAGCCTGGGCCGGCTGCTCTGAGCCCCGTGGCACCTGCAGCCACTGGGGCTGCAGATGTTGCACCTCCTGCAGCAGCTGCAGAGCCTGGCCCAGCTGTGGTGCCCTCAGCAGCCGATTCTTCCTGCAACACGTGTCTTAGAGTTGTTGCAGGCACAAAAAGTGTTGACTGCAAGGGGTCTGTGCTGTTTCTCCCCCAGCATCCTCCTCCAGGGAGCCCCGTTCCCCAGCATGGGGGGGTCCCACATGCAGAAACGTAATCTCCCAAACTAAACACAGCAGTGATCAGAGGAGGGAGAGACAAGCACCGCCAGCTCCACACTGTGGGCTGAGGCCAGCAGCCAGAGGCCCAGGAAAGGGTCAGAGGGAGAGAGAGAACAGCAGAGGCAGCAGCACCCAGAAATGCATATTGGAGTGAGGAGGGAAGGGTACAAGTTAGGAAAGGATGAGCCCCAGAGAAAAAAAACCCTCATTACAAGGACTCTCACAAAGCGAGGCATTCGGGAACACTGAGCTGTGCCACTGCCTCCTTCAATCTCTCTGACCAAGCTTCTCTCACAAAAGGGGAGGAAGATGGAGATTTCCCAGGGAGGGGCGGTGAGGCTCAGTGCTGCCCTGGGGTTCCAAGGCATTGCCTGGTGGGCAAAAGTGGCTGTTATGGAGAAAACAGAGATCCCTGAGACAAAGAGAAGCGGGAATTTACACTGCAAAGACCTGCCCGTGTGCAGCAGAGCAGATCTGAGCTTGGGGAAGAGCAAGTCCGACTGACACAGGGGTAGAACCTCAGGTGTCAGGACTATAAATGCTCCCCATGTCCCTCTCCAGCTGTTTCTTTTACAAATGATCCTCCAAGCTCCTTTCCTGACCAAGCACTCTTTTGTGGCTGTGATGCTGGAGAGGAGATACAGAGGACTTTTCCACCCAGCTCTGCCCCAGCAGCCCAGGGCCCAGTGCTGGCAGGCAGCCGCCAAACAGAGCAGGAGGGGAACGGTGACACTGCACCTGGCCTTGGGAATCCCTGCAAAACCCAGCGTGGAGAGCCCCTGGATTCAAGGGAAAGGAAGCAGGAGATCACCACACAGGAGATGAGACCTTGTTTGGCCAGGACAGGGCTGCCCTGGTAGGTACCAGGGAGGGCTTTGGGCACTGCTGCATGTGCAGTGGGGCTTGACTCACCCCACAATCCAACAGCTGGGATTCTCTGAGACAGCAGAAAGGACCAGGAGTTCAGTCATGCCACTGGATCTGCTCACTCCCACTGGAGGAGCTCTGTGCCAGCAGAATGACTGCTGGTGGCACGGCCTGGCCCATGCTCTGTGCCCTTTGCAGGGCACAATTCCCATTGTCCGTGCCCAATTCCCATTGCTGGTGCCCAGGACAGCAAGATGCCTGTGAGAAAGGACAAAGGCCTGACAACCAGCACTGGAGACTGGCAGGATCTGCCCTTCTCTCTGCCACCTTCCTGAGGAAATTAAACTCTCATGGCACCTCTGATGGCTCTGCCTTTCCCCTGCAGCCCTAGCTCACACAGTGCACCTCTTGTGCCAGTCAGTTAATCCATACAGTGCACTGCTTACCTACATTCATTATCCTCATTTAGTTATTAAAAAAAGCAAACACATATTTTCATTTCTAAGCTCTGAAAAGGGTTGTCCAAACCGGGATTAAAACTCGGGGCTGTCTAGCTTGTTACTGCCTAGCTTTCCAGCTGCAGGAATGTTGGCTGCTCCAAGCTCAGGGGAGCCTTATAAAAACATACCTGCCCAGATCTTGGAGAGGGAGATAGGAATCAGCTCGATGATCAAAGTCCCTGATAGCATTCCTGGATCACACAGGCTTTGCAGAGAACAGCGTGAAGAGGTCTGCAGGACTGATTGGCAGTGACCTGGAACTGCTTTCCGCAGCAGCTTGGGGATAATTCAGTGGAATTCACATCCAAAGAGCCTCCAAGCCCTGACTTCATCTGTAGGCACATATGAATCATGTGGCTGCTCTGATGCAGCAGCCTGACTCTCAAGCTTGCAATTAGGAAATGAGGGGTAGGTTTTTGAAGTGCATTTGGGGTGATCTGTTATTCATGAGCACCAAACCCGCTGAACCGTGGAGACGGGGAGGTGGGATGCGAGTGAGAGCAGCTCACATGGATGGGGAATAATCTCCCACTGGAAATCATGGCTGAGATCTCAGTTAAGTCTAAGTAACTTAACACATGAACAGGCCTATTTCCCTGTCCTCAGTGTCACTGGGGACAGTGTCCCTGTGTCCCCAAACGTCTGCACAAACCCGACTGCCAAACCCAGGATGGCCAAACACAAACAACAGCAATGGCATGAGCCACCACCACTGCTAAAACTTGCCACAGTCCAGTCCTCAACCACATTTTCTTGCCAGTGGCCAGGATTTCATGCAGCTCTCTCCCCTTCTTGCTCCACAGTAGGAAAACACAGATGTTCAGCCTGTCAGCATCAATCCACAATGCTCAGATGCAGGAGGCCAGGCAGCTGTGGTGACCTAAAGCCTCATACACTCTCTCTCTCTGCTTTTTCCAGGGGCTGATTCCCTTGGTTAGGACACAGCACAGCCAGGCTTTCTGTGGTCTTAAGTGCACATGGTTAAGAGGTAAATAATTTAGCCATGTGTTTCCTAACTTTTCTCCCTGTGATTCCATCTGACAATGAAGCACCAAAACCCCCCAGCATGAAAGGATCATCATGTATGATCTGATGGTCAGGCTGCTTTCGTTGGGCTGATGGTTATGGTAAGGAAGCAAATAATTTAATGAAACAATTACTCATATCAAATCAGCAGGTTTTGTTCTTTTCTTCTGCCTAAACGACGAGGAACCAGGAAGAATGTCCAATTACTCAGGGCGGAATTTCATTACCAAGATAACATCTGCTCAACCACACGGTACCTCAGATGGCCATTTTCATGGAATGGTTAGGGAAGAGAATACTACAACCTGAAGTTAAAGTTGAAGAGGGCATTAACAGACAACAAAATAAAAAAATCAAAGGCAGTAGTCAATGCCCATTCAATAGAAGGAAAATCCCTGAATGTAAGGGAAGTCTAAATGAAAGGCCATAAGTGCTTTCCATTTTCAATAGCTCCAGTTTCTAAAAACAAAACTCTTCAAGGTGGCTCATGAGCTTACCCACATGAATACATCCCCCACCCCGCTCCAAGAATCACTGTAAAATCCCTGAGCTGCTTTCAGAACTGCCAGCTAAGCACTTCAGAATCTAACTGCAAGTTTGAAAAACAAAAGCAGGTCAAAGTCAAACTCTCAAACCCCTCACAGCTTAATCCATTTTTCACAAATAAAGAACCCTGGTTTATGGCTTTTATGGTCTGAGTTTGAGTTGAAACTACATGAATTAAGCAACAACCTCAGCTTTGTGCCTGTTGTGTCCTTCCAAAGTGGTACAGGAGGGAACTGGATCTTACTTGCCACCAAGTGAGAGGATCCCTAATTTTCATCCAACACCACACCTAACCCAGAGCAGGGCCTTCCCCCAGTGCCTGGATCACCAGGTGCACTTTCACGAATGCAGTTTAGAGAAGTGAATACTCATCCCTAGGGATGGGGGAAAAGGGGAGCAGAGGCACAGTGCTGGGGCCCTGAAAAGCCAGGTTTGCTGGTGCTGCAGCAGAGGGAGGCACAGAAAGTGTGGGGGAGAGGGACCACACAGCAGCTCTCCTGACCTCCTCAGCAGCACAAACCAGTCTGGCTGCAGGCTGAGCACATGCCAACAAGCCAGGCACGGCTGTTTGGCTGCTCCTGTGCCCATGCAGAGACATCCCTGGGTAGGCAGGGAATGGCACAGTCATGCTGCAAGCCGTGCTTCACTGTCTGATTCCAAATCCAGCCCTGAATGCAGCTCCCCATCCTGTGAGAGCGATTCAGAGCATTCCTACCTGCATGACCTTACGTTTGCCTCCCATGTCTGCACAGCAGAGGCACAAGGAGCCCCTTCCCCTGGCAGCTCTTGGTGGAAAAGCAGCCCCAAATGCAGAGGGGACTCTGCCTCATCTCTTGCAGGGAAAACACTGGACTGGAGCCATGGGGCCTGCTAGAGCTGGGAAAGGGGAGCAAGGAACTGGAAAACAGAATCAACAATAAAAGAGCCCACTGAAAATGTGGATAGAGGAAAACCACTGAAGGATCAACCAGAGTCTGCCTATAATAACCAGCAAACCAATTACAGAATTAGGGATGATTTATAACAGACTGAAGAGCTGGATACTTGGCACGTGCTATGGAAAAGCTGTAAGGAGGGAATTCTGTATGCTGGCACTGGGCTCAGGAGCCACAAGTGATGCAGCCTCAGCAGTTCTGTCCTTTACAGAGCAAACTAAGCAGCATTTGGATGTCTTTTCTTATAGCTCTCAGCTTCCAGCTATAATTTGGTCCAGCCATCGATTCCAAGTTTTAAAAATCAAACCAAACAAAATTTAGTTATGCAGAAGGTTGAAAAAATATGAGGCCTGATTAATAATAGCCACTGTTTCCTCAGTGCTGTAACACAGAGCAGCTTCCAGCCAGCACTGGCAGCTCTTTTGGGAGGAAATTACTATTGTCCAACTTTACAGGTGGGAAAACTGAGACACAAAAGCACTGCAGAAAGCAGCTGGTTTAGCCCAGCTTTAGAGTTGTAGTCCTGGGCTGTTATTATACATAAAACTCTCAGTTTTCCTGGAAACTGGGGCAGGTTGATCTGTGATATGCTGTCACCCAGCATCAGTCATCACTTGTGTCTCTGCCTTGCTTGCTAAGGGCATAATTCCACTATTACTTTCTCTTTCCTTGCACTGGCACAACTTCATTTCTCATTGCTCTTTATCTTCCATCTATGTCATTTACTCCAGAATTTCAAAGGATGATTTTGCCATCAAACCAGCACCAAAAACACCTGCCCAAGATTTAGGGGAGTGGAGAAACCAGCCTCTCAAACCCAAACTCATTTCCAATCAACTCATACATGAACAACAAGCCCCAAGCTGAAAAGTCCAATTTAGTTGGTACAAATACCTTTGGAAAGCTCCAGAAAGCTCCAGGGGATTCTCCCACTGACAGTGAAAGGAGCAATTCTAAAAGACAGAGGAGTTGCAACAGGCAGTGGCTTTAAGGGTAAAAATCAGCTTCATTTGAAGCTCTGCAGTGCCAGTAAGGAAGCAGTCAGGGCTGCCTTCACACCCAGCTCAGAGTGATCAATCACCATGAATCATCCCTTGAGAGAGGAGCAGGAAGGTGATTTAAACACTGAAACATGCTGCTGCTGCTGCTCAGCAGGTACCTGCACGACTGGGCTGACATACCCACCTCAGAGGGACTTCAAACAGGCTGGGGAGGCAGGGAGGGAGGCTGCAGGAGCACACCTCAAATCCATGCTCCTGCCCAGGCCCTCTGAGCCCCCACAAGGGACAGTCCTTAGAGGTGCTCGGGAAGCACCTTAGAGCCTGAATAAGTATTTTCGTCTTACTTGTTTCTATAAAATATCCTTGTTTCTATAAAATATCCTAAGCTTTACAAACCGCGGGGTTTTTTTAGTGCTGACACTCACAGGGTGCAGACAGGCCCTGTAAGGCAGCACCAGAGATGAAGGGAGAAAACACAGCCACGCTGTGCAAAGCTGCCTCTCCCCTCACTGAGGAAGGGACAAGCACAGCATTAAGGGCAACTGGGCAAACAGAGCTGGGGTTGGAGTCCAGTTCTGTACAAACTGGCAGGAACTGCAAAATGATGCAGGGAAACTATTGCCCATGAACAACAGAGAGCCGTGGTGTCAGCCCAGCCCCTCAGCCCTGCCAAGACAAGCCAAGCAGCATCAGAGACTGCTGCCAGAGTTTTGGGGGGCTTTGAGGAGTCAGCTGGGGCTCAGGCTGGGGCATGAATGGTTTCCTAACAGAAATGATTCAGAGTCTGGAGCGGTTTCAGGAGGAGCTCGCTGAGCTGGCTGGTGCCAGGAGCTCTGTGAATGTAGCAGCAAGGAATGCTTCCTCCCTCCTCATCCCCCGGCCTCCCGGCTGCTCCCGGGACCAGGCTGCGCAGAACGACTTGGAAAAAGTGGGTTGTGATCCAGAAACCCCCGGGGGGATCTGGCCTCCATCTCCGCACGGGCTGCGAAGGGAAACTGCACAGAGTAGCTGCAGAGACAGTCACCTGCTGGGAGGGTCGAGGCTCCAATAAACCCTCACCTCGCCCGTGGCCAAAGGCAAACAGCTCCATTCCGAGGAGGGGGGAAACAGGGACTATAAAAGCGGTATTACAAGCCCTAGTGCAAAAGCCTTCCTGCTGTTGATGCATTTAATAACTCATATTCCCAAGAGGAGCAGGGACTGAGAGCAGTCCCACCCCACGGAGGGTTCCCATCCCATCCTGTCTGATGGGAGTTTTCACTCAGGTCGTTGTTGTCACTCCGGTTCTGTCCCACTGACACAGCCCCTGCTCGGTGTTGTAGTGACTGTCCAAGAGCTTTAACCCATTTAACTCTGCAGCCAACCTCACAGGCAGCTCCTTTTCCAGTGAGGTCGTTCTGTGTGTACTGAAGACAACTACGAACATCACATTTTTGCCTTCACTCTTCTTTCCCTTTAATATTGAAGCTACAGGGAGTAACTAGAGGTGCATCCACCTGGCCATGGCTTTTAGCCATCATGTCTGAACAGAGCACACCAGAATTCTGAGGATAAACACTGCCTGTAAACCCTGTCTTGCTGTGGAGAAAAGCAGTAAAGTAACAGTTTAACTAAACTGCTCAGAGATGCAGCTTCAGGATAGTGTTACTGCAAAAATACCTCACATTTCAGTATTTGCTCACTGATCTGAGCCCTGGTGAATTCAGCTCTCCTACTTCCCCCTTCAGGCAACTCATGAGTAGGAAAAAAATGGATGTATTAGGTAAATAATTCTTCCTGAAGCATTGAGCAGATTCTGATCTCCCCAGGATATCTCCACAGCCACCTGCAGTACCAAACCCTTCAAGTCTTATTTGTACTGCTTGGTCTTTGTGGCCACAGGAGTTTTCCCAAAGAGTCAGGCCTAAGGTTGTTAATTTTGACACAAAACACAGGCTTTTGTGCAAAAATTTTAGCAGTCACCAGATGGAGCTGTTCCCGGTTGTATTTCTTTTCTATGGGCTTTTATATCATGAAGAACTGTAGGGAAGACAGCCAGCAGTGTGGTGCCTGTCTTTGGAGAGGTCGAGCATAAATCAGTCTGATCACTGTCTGCGAATCTCTGAACAGAGCCTTTCTCCAGCCACTGCTTCCAAGCCATGCACAAGCAGAAGAACACACAACTATAAACGTATTTCTCCTGCCATTAAAGCCCAAACCATTTTTATAATAATTATTACTAGCAGCACATGAGCAGTGCCTCACAGCCCACCACTCTGATTCAAGAATTAGAGGTTGTTGATACCCACAGCCCCTCACAGCAACTTGGTTCCAACCCGGAGGTTTTCGAGGAGCAAATTTGTCTTGCTGCTGAGCCATGCCCATTTCATTGGCACTTCAGCTTATCTAACCACAAGAGCAGCTTGGCCAATGACAAATTACACTATTTATACAATTAACAGTCCTGGATGAGCATATCTCTTCCAAGAAACCATGAGCACTTACAAAGCTGTCTTTTTACAGCAAGGAAGAAAGCCAACGCAAAAGCGGAGCATGTGGCTGCCAGTTATAATTGAAATCATTTTAATAATTCATGCCTCATTACCTTGCCACATGGCAGTTCAAAGACCATCTCCTAATCCTTTAACCCTTCTCTCTTGCGTCCTTTGGTTTGGTTTCTTAGTTTAATCAGTGAAGAAACAAAATGGGGAATGCTCATCAGCACTTGCCCATGGGGAAAAAATCCAACAGGGGCTGGTGAGCCTAAGATCTTAATCCCCTTCCTCCTGCCCTCCTCAGTTTCCTGATTTGATCTGTCACTGACAGCTGAACCAGTAAAGAAATTAATAAACTCTGTTAGATATCCCAAGCTGTTGACTGAAGCTAGAACTGCTTTATGGCATGTCTAGGTACAGCACTAAGGACAAGGGGAGCTCCTGGTATTCAGCAGCTTTATTATGGCCAGGTAAGAATTGCTGGAAGCAATTGCGTCCTTTATCCTCTGACATCTCCCAGGATTTTTCCAGCTTTGAGCTGTTCTCTGGGTAGTCAGTCTTACAGCCATGCCCTTTCTCCTTAGCAGAATGACAATTGGAAAGGATATCAGAGCATTGTATTTTTTAATGGGTTTGAAGCTTTCTTTTTGCCCCCTTGGCCATTGAAGGAGAGAACACCTGATATCTATTTACTCTTCCAGTACTACGTGGGCAGATTGCAAACAATAAAATAAAATCTAATGTTATTTATGGCTTCAAGTATGGTCCTGTTCTCTCATGAAAAGGAAACAACCTTGTAAAAACACATTCATTTCAAGCACAGTGTGTATTTACACACAGGAAGGGTCCCTCCTTCACCAGTTTAACTCAATGTGGATGAGGGAAACCAAACCACGTACACACCAACACGCAGCAACATGTGCAAAATGAGAGTGCTGGCAGGAGATCTCAGCAGCAGAAATGCCAACAGCAGCAGAGACTATCACTCTATCATTTCTAAGTTATTACTCAATGTTACTCAATATGTTCCAGCAGGCAGGTACACAGAGCTGCAGATAAACCCAGCCTAGTGAAAGCCGTAGCACAAGGAACAGCACAAGCTCTGTGCTGCTGTCACCTCTCCTCCTGCACCCAGAGCTGAGCCCTGAGCCTCCAGCACGGCACAAACCCCATCTCCTCGGCAGCTGCCAACAAGCCCTCCCATGCCCCAGCTCCCACCTGCATCTCCACACAGGGAAGGCTTCAGAAGAGCTGCTGGCAGGGATGGAGACAGCCCTCAGGCTCCAGCTGCAGGAAGTTTAGGTGCTCACTGATTTTCAGTGGGTGTCTTGAGGAACAGATCTGGGTGCCCCGGCAGCAGAGCCAGCACAGGGTCACCTTGGGGAACGCTCCAGGTACACACAGAAGTCAAGCCCCAGGCGATGGAAACCTGCCCAGCTCCAGTGGCATTAGAAGAGGAGATTTATCCCTTGTGTTTTTAAGTCTTATCACAAAGGTTTGTCTGCTGAACACACAGAGCCATTCCCACGTTCTCTGCACCGGGGAGAGGGGGTTGACTCCCCTGCTCCCTCTGTGAAGTGCTCATCAGAGGAGTTGCTGTGCCTGTGGATGGTCTGGGTTGGAGTGTGTGGGGAGTCCCCTGTGCCTTTTCCCAGGCTGGATGAATGCCTAGCAAGAAAAGGGATCTTTGCAGGGAATTTATTAGGCAGCCTGAGCAGCACTCCAGAAGCTGCATGTTACCTTTGAAGCCCTAAAATAAAATCTATTGACAGACCACTCTACCTGCAGGGAGAGGACAAAGGTGATCAAACACAGGTTTCTTTCACGCATAAGCTCTGAGCAAAAGCTCTCTGCATTTAACAGGGAAAAGAGTACAATCAGTGTGACTCAGGGCAGAGCTGTGTGGGTGATGTGCTGCCCACAGGCAAGATGCTCAGCTGATGAGGCCATTTCAACCATTAGACCCCACCCCACTTGTCATGCTGCTCTTAAATGTTGCAGAACCAAGGTGCCCAGGTGGGTGTTTGCCCTCAGAACACCGATAAGAATTCTTAATTCCCCTTTTCTATCACTACTCACATTAACAAGCACTGCCCAGTGACAAAAAATGTTAAGGTTTTCAAGCACCATCAAATTGGATTTTCCAGTTTGTAGGAGAGGAAAAGTAAAGGTCACAGTGATCATTACAGCTGTCTCCTTATTCAAAGCAGAGCACTTTAGAGAAGAGTTTGGCCTCACTTCTAATCAGCATTCAGTGCTGAAGAGCTTGGGGCTCTTCTGGTCTGGGCAAAGGGCCAGAGAGTGAGTCTGAACAGAAAAATAAGTAAAGTCTGCTCTAATATCACTGAGCAAACCAGGTGAAATACAAAAAGTAAGTCAATTAAAACACAAAGCTCTAATTCAGTTTTCTGAATTTCAGTTTCTTTCTGTGTAACAAGATTAGGAATTACAGTAAAACAGGCAAGACACTGATCTTGAGTTTGGTGTTCAAGGAGGATACAAATGGTGCCTTGGAGAAAGTGCTGCCAACACACAGCAGAACTCAAAGGATCAGAACAGAGCTGTGGGTCACAGAAAGAATCAGAGAAGAAGTCCAAGAAGTTGCCACAGCCGTGTTCTGGACTGCTCTGAAAGATTACCTGCTCCCAAATTCGTCTTGTCTGAGAGCTGGCTGCTGATCCCTTCCCAATTCTCAGGCACACTGCACCCTTCAGTCTTCATCCAGCTTTTTACAGCTGAATCTCCTCCAGCTCTTCTCTTCCAAAACCACGTTAAAGTCTTTTAAGGGATCCCAAGCATTATCCAGTTGAACACAAAGGAAGAGAGCTGATCATGTCTCTCCTCCCTCCCTGGCCATCCCTTCCAGCCATGCTGCCAACTTCCAACACATTCTGACCGTATATTTAGTCTGCAGTAATTTGCTTTGCATTGTCTTGTGCGAGGTCCAAGCACAGGAATTACATATCCAGTGAGGCATCCAGCACTCTGGGAAACCCTGGAGTTTTGGAGACTCAACTCCTCACGCTGCTGCCAGAGGTTGAGAGACCTCGTGGTCCAGAGCACCACAGCGACTCAGAGGAGCCGAATGGCAACTCAGGGAGACAATCCCAAATCCCTGTCTGTGTGTGCTGACAGAGTGTGTGGTGCAGGGCGAGAGTTGCCATTAAACTGATCCAGGGAAGGGCTCAGTGCTGTGGGCACAGGGTGAGGGTCCTTGGCAGCCCTACCTGCCAGGGCACAGTCGTGGGAGCTTTGTGGCAGAGAGGCTGAGGCACAAGAGTCACCACAGCATCCTTAAAACGGCAAAAAAACACCCCAACTGGCAAAAAACCATTTCCAACTCAGGCTCCTTTGCTTTCTTTATAAAGAAAAATTGAGAGGGGAACTTGGTTGGACAGAAAACCCTTTGAGACCAATGGCTGTGAGACACCTTCTCCTAAGGAACCCAAAACTTCTCATCTATCCACCTTTAAAGGAGCCAAAGCTCATCACTAACTGAACATCTGACAAATGTTTCCAAAAGTACTCCTGGCCCAAGCAGTGTCACCGATCTAAGCCTGGAGCTGGAGCTAAACCTGTCAGACCAAAGCAGATCAAGAGCCTTGAGGAACCACCTCAGTGACCCAGCAGAGCACAAGGCTGCACCGAGGCTCCAGACCAGCCCAGGGAGGTGGGAGAGGCTGGCAGAGCAGGGTGGAGCAGCAGTGGTGGCATTCACCTCCCGGGTACCCCATGCAGCAGGTCAGATTTCACCAACACTTCCAGAGCTCAGCAGAAGTCACTTCCCAAGAAGTGGTGATTCAGGGGCTGTTTAGGTTGACCCTGTCCTCTTCCAAGCTGGTGGTACAAATAGGGTGGAAGTGAGAAGCAGAGCCGTCACTGCCCCCAGCCCCAAAGATTTCCACCCCTGAAGCAGCACTCTGCAGGTGAGCCCAGCTCGGGCGGAGCAAGACCTGATGTGTAGGAACAGGATGCTGATCCTGGAGAGAGCTCCTTCTCTCACCACTGCTCCCTGCACAATCAACAATCCTAATCCCTGCCTGGGGTAGAAACAGCTTCTTTTACTCTGTTTTTCATCAGTCATTTAATGGTGGCACAATGAACACCAGGACTCCAGGCATTTGTGCCCCACAGGTGGAAGATGTACGAGCTGTAGGAATTATTAGAACCCACCACAGACACGGCACCTGCTTGGATCCCTGGAAATAAAGAAACAAAGGAGCCTTCACAAGGGTGGTGGTGATGTTGGGAAGCGCTGTAACAACTGCTGGAGGTCAGATGAAATGGTTTTGTGTCTGCCCACAGGCAGCGTGTCCTGGTGCCCACCCAGCTCCAGACCCCCTTCCTCCAGTACCAGGCCGTGATGCCAAGCAGGAGCAAGGATAACCCTGCTACGGTAGGGAAAACGAAACACGGTGATTTTCTCTCTAGGGCGCACTCCCCCACGAGCCTGTTCACTGTACAACACGCAGAAATTCCTGAGGAAACACCACCCTCTTGTGTCCAAAGTGAAGCGAGCAAGAAATGCTCCAAAAACGGAAAATAAAGGCATTCCACATCACCACAGCCGCACCGGGGCCATTGGGGTCACAATTCTCCAACTTAGAGAAGTGACCTCCACACTGAGGGCGAGGATGGGGGAGCTGCCCTCCAGAGCACCCGCAGAAAGGGCTGTGCCCCATTGTTACTGATTTAAATCCAATAATCAACAGTCTCAGTCCCGCTTCACTCAGCATTCTAAGAGTTGTGAAAGGTGAAAAGCAGCGATTCCATGCAAACACAGGTCAAATAATTAATTAACATTAATTAACCCTGCATACTAGCTTTAGCACTGAGACCTTCATGGCTCTCACTTGCTCCTGGCATCAGCCTTGCCCAGCTGGAACCACAAATCAGGGAAGAAATTAAATCCTCATAGGTCTGCTGCTGACACTGCTCTGCTACAAACAATTAAACCGTTACCAAAATCTGCCAGCTTGGTGTGTCACCCACCTGGGACATTTCTGGGCTTTGCCTCCAAGAACCTGAGGCACTCTGTGCTCCCAGAGCTGTGGGACGGGATGGGAGCTGCCCTGGTACAAATGAGAAGGAGGATTTGCCAAGGTGCAGTCCTGTGACCTAAACTGGGCTTTCACTTCTAATTGAGATGTTAATCTGCCACCCAGATGCCACTTCAGACATGAGCTGTCACTACCAACCACAATTTCATGTTACATCTAAAAAAATAATTAAAAAATCTGCAAACTTGACTTGAGTAAGGCAAACCTGTTTCCCTTGGAGAAAGTTTTCTCTGTTCTCCTTTCTCCCCAGCAGGCCCAGGGCAGCTTCTCATGGGCTTTGCAGGGGTGGCATCTCTCCAGCAACAACTGAACCCACTGGGAGCTGGTCCCTCAGGAACACCAGCACTGCTCATCCCCAGCTCACACCACCACTGCTGCATGTGGGTTTGATTTTTGGGGCTTTTTTTGTTTGTTTGGGGTTTTGGGGGGTGCACAGGGGGTGGGTTTTTTTGTTGTTGGCTCTTTTTTGTTTGTTTGGGTTTTTCTTTTTTTTTTAATTTATTTTTTGTTTGGGGGTTTTTCTGCTTTTGTCCATGGCCATTTGAACCTCGCTGTTCTCTCACACACAGCACTAATTATGACAGCAACCCTTCATGGAGGATTACCGTATCTTCCAAAGGCTTTTGTTGCCTCATTGGGGTTGCTCTGCTCAGGGTAGAAATTTTTCCCACCGCCCCATCCAGGCTTAGCTTGCTCATCCCAGAGTGCACAAGGTGCCATCTCCCAGTTCACTCCCCCTGGCATAATTCTGTCCATCTCCTTTATCCTCTTAAAGAGCCACAAGCAATTTAGCTTGAGGAAAAAATAAATGATAAATAGCAACAAGATAGCCAACGGCAGGCACGAGAGCCACAATGTGTTTGTCATTCGGATTTAATCAAAATGTTAATATGCATTCAATGTTATTTGAGAATTTCAGATGTATTTAATACGAGAGGATTTGCATATCTACCACTGAGTTTTTAATCCTTGATAAATGTGTAGAATAATCAATTATTCAATGAACATACAAGAGTTGGCTGATTAAATCTCAATTATAAAGGCAAGTCTTACCCACTCTATTTATTATGACTGTTCTCTCAGCATTGCCTAATTAAGCCATATTTGATTATGGGGTGAAAAACATTTATTGCAGATATTGTGGCTCTGTAATTGATGCATATCTGTGGCCTGGCTGTTAAGCCCTAATAAATACATTTTAAACAGCTAATTATTTAATTAACAACACTCTTCCAGCTCAGCGTAAACCATTCTGCAGCCCTGCCATGAAAGCCCTGATAGGAGTGCAAGCACTGAAGCTGCTGCAATATTTTCACCCCTCTCTCCACGTGCCAGCATTGCTGGGATGCTCCCAGCTCTGCTGCCAGTGCTTTGAAAAGAAACTCCACCACAGGGGTTGGGATCCACCAGTCCAAACTGGGCTCTGCAACATGGACATTGACACCTGAACTGGTTGGTTGCCTGTCACGGTCCAGGGAGAGGAATAGGCACTAGCAGGGGATGCTGTAGGTTTGTTTGTAGGACACATCCACCTCCTTTTATTTATCAGGGTTTTTTTAAATCTTGTGCTGCCAACATCCTGCTGCTCCGGCGGGTTTTAGAAGCAGCCTCGCAGGTTCACTCCTACCTTGAAGACAACTGAAGGTCAGCAAGAGGAAAGTACAGTTCAATTATATCACACATTCAGTCACATCTCCTGAACTTCATTTTCGCACCCATTTCTTGAAAGGTTGACAGAACCTTCCAGGTCATGCTGTTTCTAGTCGCTACTCAGACCACGGCACATGAGGCAGCACTGTGCTGGTCCCCACTTCAATTAACTCCAATTAACAAGAGAGGCAAAAATCACAAGAGCTTGGCAACTCCTCCATGGCAGGAGCCCTTCTGCAGGAGATTTTGGACATCACCAGGTGTCTACAGTTCAGTTTCAGCTCCCAGTTCAGCAGCTGGAGATGTTCAAAAGAGAAGAGCACCACAGTGTGCACAAGATTTGTTTGTTTTCCCTCAGCTATGAGAAATTAACTCCTCTTCCTTGCTGAGACTCTGGTACCAGAAAATCTACCAGAGAAACAGAGAAAATGGAAAGGAAAGGGTCTGTGGGAACTCTTTCTCCATAAGCACACCCAATCACAGCACCAGCTCCCAAATATACATGTCAGGCAGGCTGGAAGGAGATTTAATGGCACTGCTGGAGCTCAGCAGCTCTGTGACTCTGGTGCTCCTCTGCAGGGTTTGAAGATGTGCAGTTTAGGCTACTGAGCTACTGTCTTTTCCTGTGATGTAAAATAAGCATTGCTCTAAGTTCTCATTTTCTTCAGATAAAATCATTCAACCTGCTCTAACTACCCAGCATTAAAAGCACTTGCCCGGCTCATTTTTTTAACATGTTGGTTAATCTGAAGCAAGATCTGCTAATGCAGAGCCTGTGGGATGTAATTGCAGCAGACACCAATGTAAGTAGAAGAAGTTAGAAGGATTTTTGCTAAGAACTACAGCAACAACCCCAAAGCTCCTCAGAGAGCCGGCAAAGCGAGCCTGCTGCCTTTCCCAGGCTGGATTCCTCATGGCAAGGGAGCTTGCAAAAATGCCATAACTTAATTATCCATCTGTTTATTATCAGAGAATTATCTGCTTCAGGGTTTTCTTCCCCTAGAAGCCAGAAATGGTGGAAATTTGCAAAAACAAAAATAATATCTGGAAAGCTGAATGCAAAGCCCCACAGCCAGCCCCAGCCAAAGCCTGTGAAGAACAGAGGAAGTTGAATTGCATTTGGTGCTTAGGAAACAAACACCAGCCACCCCAATATCACACAGGGTTACCCACTGTCACTGCCCCAGCCCCTCTGGTGCCCCTCGCTCTCCTTGGGTCCACAAAGGGAGCACAAGAGGCAACAACAATCTGATCCCCTTGAACACAGGGATGCTGTGACTTCCTCTTCAAGTCAAACATCCTGGTTTATCTGTTAGTGAGGGATCCTCCTCAGGAGCTCTGCATGCTCCTTTGTAAAGCAATTATAAGTAAATGATACTTATAATTATACATTACAAAGTAATTACAATTTAAATGTAATTTTGACCCCAAACCATTTTTGATCCCACAGAATATTAGGTACCAACTTCCATCTAACAGCCTCTTGTACTTCCTTTTTCTCCAGGTATAATGAACCTCAAAGTAATAACCCTGCTCTTCTCTCCCCTCAACCAGCCAGGCTGGTAAACTGGACCCAGAAGTTCCACCCACAGCACCTTAAGTATTACCATCTTCTCAATAGATTTGGAACCAACGCTATGTGCCTCTAACCCGGGTTCAACGGCAGCAAACAGCACACTGGCCTTGCAGAGGATGGCAAACACCTCTTTAAGCAGCCAGTCAGGTGCTTCAAAGTCTCTGAAAAATCAGGCAAATGTAACAAATCAAACCAGAACTGCGTGTAAAAATCAGTGCCAAATATTGATGGTTTAAAACTCAGTCCAGACTGGCTCAATAATTTGGTTTTTAACGGTGTCTCAGAAAGAATCACTCAAAGGAGAATACTCCCCTATTTTTATCTTGGAGGAGTGCGTGGAAGCTGTTTCACGCTGGGACTAAATGCAGACCCTTTGGGGTAAGGCAAATATTGAATAGAAATACAGGTACCTGCATCCTCCACCCACAGCTGATGGGGAGATGGCAGGGATTCCTCTGGAGTGGGATCATCTGCTTGAAGCTCTGAGCTGCTTTTTTCTGGGAGGAAGAGTCAAAGCTAAAGATCTATCATTAGGAGTTAGCTTCAAAAGAATTTTAATGAAGCAGAAATCCCAAATGTAGAAAATTAAAGAGCCTCCTGTTTTATCCCTGGTATCGAAATCCTGTAGGCAACATGAAAGTCACTGAAATATTTCTAAGCCTGAATAATACAAAATGTACAGATGAGAATCTTCCTCTGATGAATATCTGATAGGAATATCGGCGTGGAATGTGGAGAGCACCTTCACTCCCACACACGTCTGTGTGTACGTGCAGAAAGCCCTAGAGGCTGACACTCTACCCAAGAGCCTAAAATGAAGGGATTTTGACAGGCAAAAGCACAACCATCAGCTTCTGTTTCCCTTTGCCACCCAGGGAGCACAAACTCCTCCTCACTGTGATGTTCACCAGTCTCCCCCTTCACCCTGTTCCCCTTTCAAACCCCTCCACATGATGCATTTCCATGTTCTATGACAACAAAACATCATTCCCAAAGCAGTTCATTTGTCACAAACTGACATCAACAACACCTCTCTCATAACAACCCTTTAGTGCGGCTGTACCAGCTCTACACCAGATTCACTGCCAGGCCCCCTCCTCAGGCAGCAGCACCTCAAGGTCCCTGACCTGGGCCAAACCCCAGCGCTGAGATTAGCCAAGGAAAGGGAGCAGCTTTGCTGTCCTGGCACTCCTGGGGACAGGCTGAGCTGTGAGCACAGCTCAGTGTCAGCTCCGACGAGTTACAGGGAAATGAAACTCGAGCGCAGACTGTGAACGATGCCACCAGCAGGAGGCTTCAGGGACAGATCAGGCAGACGCTGCACTCCTGGGATGGGCTGGACCTCGACACAGAGAATTATTTTGTGCGCTGGAGTTGTGCGAGTCCTTTCTAGGACCTTGCTGGCTCATTACTCTGCTTTAGCATCCTTCCTGGTGCCTCTTTGCACGCTTTAGGAACAGTCTGTGTCTTTCTCCATGTTCCTAAAACGGCCTGTTTTTATCAAGACAGGGAGTTCCCTCCCTCATTAATGGGTATGCCCAGAGGAGTGGCAAGTGGTGTCTAATCAAAGCATAGGACCAGATATTAATAAAATCCTTTACACTGTTACACCGTTAAACACCACTATGTGATCACGTTTTCCTGTTAAGCATTGATGCCAGCTCCTACTGCAGCATGCACCATTAAAAGCCTTTTAAATGTGCTTTCACAGATGTAAAAAAAGATGTTTGAGGCCACAGAATATTAAGCAGGGATTTCCTTCTTTTAGACTGGTATTTCCCTTTTCTCTAGCTGAAAAGAGTGCCAAAGTCACAACCCTTCTCCTCCTGTCCCCTCAGTTGGCCAGGCTGTTTGACAGTGCTAAAGGCAGTTTTAACCATAATCTGATGTAGTAACTTGAAGCACCTCAGAGCTAACACTTGTTGTACTTTGTGGTTTTTGAAGACACATCCTGTTTTGAATCAAAGGAAACAAAAAGACACAAAAGTGGGGAGGAAGAGACCAAAAAATAAAAATGCAGCTTCAAATTCTTACAAACTAAACTTGCTCCTGAGGAAACACGCTGCCAGCACAAATATTAAGGAAAACTTCACAATGCAGAGCTGAGTTTCTGAGGCACTGCCTTTTTATTTAAAGTCTTTCAACATAGATGAAAAGGCCACAACTATCCCGGGGGCTTGATTTAGGGCCCTCTTAGACAAAGGGCAGCCACAGAGACAGAAAGTGCTGTCTGGGGACAGATGCCAGCTGATGTACAAGCTGCAAGTCGCTGCACCTGAGGCAGCAACTAAACCACAGCAGAGCTCTAAAGGGTTGTGACATCCCCTCCTTCACTTGCTGGCTCAGCTGAGAGCACTTCCAGAGCGAGCACAACGCCAGCTCAGGGCCACTCTGGCTGCTGGATGTCCTGGGGACACTGAGAGCATCCAGTATCTTCTTCCCCAGCACACACTGCACCTTCCTCAGAGCAGGGTAACACCTGCACTCCCTGCCTTTTGCAGGCAGCCCGAGGATGCAGCTGTGAACATCTCCCACTCTTCCCAGGATGTCTTACTGTAGTGGATTAAACCTGAGTTGATGGACAGTCTTTTACACTAATGACACTCCTCACAATTTACATATTTAAACTGCACAGAAAGGTGGGAATTGCCTTTTGTCTGAGCTCGACTGCTGGAAGGTGGGGGTGCTCCGAGCCTCCAGGCCCCGCCAGGCCGGGCCGGGGCCACTGCCCCTTCCCCCCTTTCCCAACACTGCAGCACGGAGCCTGGGTCGCTGGGGGGGACTGTCCCAGAGCCGCAGACAGCTAAAACCAGCCATGGACTGCCACAGCTAAACCCAGCCATGGACTGCCACACGGCTAAACCCAGCCATGGACTGCCACACGGCTAAACCCAGCCATGGACTGCCACACGGCTAAACCCAGCCACACGGCTAAACCCAGCCATGGACTGCCACACGGCTAAACCCAGCCAGGGACTGCCACACGGCTAAACCCAGCCAGGGACTGCCACACGGCTAAACCCAGCCAGGGACTGCCACACGGCTAAACCCAGCCAGGGACTGCCACACGGCTAAACCCAGCCAGGGACTGCCACACGGCTAAACCCAGCCAGGGACTGCCACACGGCTAAACCCAGCCAGGGACTGTCACACGGCTAAACCCAGCCAGGGACTGCCACACGGCTAAAACCAGCCATGGACTGCCACACGGCTAAACCCAGCCATGGACTGCCACACGGCTAAACCCAGCCATGGACTGCCACACGGCTAAACCCAGCCAGGGACTGCCACACGGCTAAACCCAGCCAGGGACTGCCACACGGCTAAACCCAGCCAGGGACTGCCACACGGCTAAACCCAGCCAGGGACTGCCACACGGCTAAACCCAGCCAGGGACTGCCACACGGCTAAACCCAGCCAGGGACTGCCGCACGGCTAAAACCAGCCATGGACTGCCGCACGGCTAAAACCAGCCATGGACTGCCACACGGCTAAACCCAGCCATGGACTGCCACACGGCTAAACCCAGCCATGGACTGCCACACGGCTAAACCCAGCCAGGGACTGCCACACGGCTAAACCCAGCCATGGACTGCCACACGGCTAAAACCAGCCAGGGACTGCCACACGGCTAAAACCAGCCAGGGACTGTCACACGGCTAAAACCAGCCAGGGACTGCCACAAAGCTAAACCCAGCCATGGACTGCCACACGGCTAAACCCAGCCATGGACTGCCACACGGCTAAACCCAGCCAGGGACTGCCACACGGCTAAACCCAGCCATGGACTGCCACACGGCTAAAACCAGCCATGGACTGCTCAGAGCTAAAACCAGCCATGGACTGCCGCACAGCTAAAACCAGCCATGGACTGCCACAGCTAAAACCAGCCATGGACTGCCACACGGCTAAACCCAGCCATGGACTGCCACACGGCTAAAACCAGCCAGGGACTGCCACACGGCTAAAACCAGCCATGGACTGCCACACGGCTAAAACCAGCCAGGGACTGCCACACGGCTAAAACCAGCCAGGGACTGCCACACGGCTAAAACCAGCCAGGGACTGCCACACGGCTAAACCCAGCCAGGGACTGCCACACGGCTAAACCCAGCCAGGGACTGCCACACGGCTAAACCCAGCCAGGGACTGCCACACGGCTAAACTCAGCCATGGACTGCCACACGGCTAAACCCAGCCATGGACTGCCACACGGCTAAAACCAGCCAGGGACTGCCACAAAGCTAAACCCAGCCAGGGACTGCCACACGGCTAAACCCAGCCATGGACTGCCACAAAGCTAAACCCAGCCAGGGACTGCCACAAAGCTAAACCCAGCCAGGGACTGCCACACGGCTAAAACCAGCCAGGGACTGCCACAAAGCTAAACCCAGCCAGGGACTGCCACACGGCTAAAACCAGCCATGGACTGCCGCACAGCTAAAACCAGCCATGGACTGCCACACGGCTAAACCCAGCCATGGACTGCCACACGGCTAAACCCAGCCAGGGACTGCCACACGGCTAAAACCAGCCATGGACTGCCACACGGCTAAAACCAGCCAGGGACTGTCACACGGCTAAAACCAGCCAGGGACTGCCACAAAGCTAAACCCAGCCATGGACTGCCACACGGCTAAACCCAGCCAGGGACTGCCACACGGCTAAACCCAGCCATGGACTGCCACACGGCTAAAACCAGCCATGGACTGCTCAGAGCTAAAACCAGCCATGGACTGCCGCACAGCTAAAACCAGCCATGGACTGCCGCACAGCTAAAACCAGCCATGGACTGCCACACGGCTAAACCCAGCCATGGACTGCCACACGGCTAAAACCAGCCATGGACTGCCACACGGCTAAAACCAGCCAGGGACTGCCACACGGCTAAAACCAGCCATGGACTGCCACAAAGCTAAACCCAGCCATGGACTGCCACACGGCTAAACCCAGCCAGGGACTGCCACACGGCTAAACCCAGCCATGGACTGCCACACGGCTAAAACCAGCCATGGACTGCCACACGGCTAAAACCAGCCAGGGACTGCCACACGGCTAAAACCAGCCAGGGACTGCCACACGGCTAAAACCAGCCAGGGACTGTCGCACGGCTAAACCCAGCCATGGACTGCCACACGGCTAAACCCAGCCATGGACTGCCACACGGCTAAACCCAGCCATGGACTGCCACACGGCTAAACCCAGCCATGGACTGCCACACGGCTAAACCCAGCCATGGACTGCCACACGGCTAAACCCAGCCATGGACTGCCACAGCTAAAACCAGCCATGGACTGCTCACAGCTAAAACCAGCCAGGGACTGCCACAGCTAAACCCAGCCATTGACTGCCACACGGCTAAACCAGCCATGGACTGCCACACGGCTAAAACCAGCCATGGACTGCCACACGGCTAAAACCATCCAGCGCGGCTTCTGGGGACAGGCGGGTCCTTCTCCTCTCCATGGGAGCCGGCGGAGCCAGCGGGAGCCGGCGGAGCCTCCTGTCTGCAGCCAGCACACTTCGTGCTGAACTGAAGAGGACACCACGCAGCCAGCAGCACAGAGGGAGCGAGGCTTTCCCCACTGTAAAGCCTGAACAAGAACGCTCTTCAACGTGGCGGCTTCAGAGTCAGAGAGGAAGAGAAGTGAGTCCTGTGGGACGGAGCTGGAAATGGCGACGGGAGAAAAGAGGGCGGTGCCGCGATTCTCGCACGATGCTTAAAAAACCTTCTTGCATGCCATGGTAAGAAACTGTAATACCACAAACTGTTTGTCTCTTTAATCTGTTTGAAGAACATGGGGGGATGGAGAATCCTCGTGTGGCCTGTGAAGATTGTGAAGAGTGCCTATGCCAGGCTATATAGAAGCAGTGAGAGGCTTTTAGAGACTGGTGGCGAAGAAAGCCTTTGTGTGCAGGCCAAAATAACTTGTCCTTAAAAAGATTAATAACCCCATGTGATGGCCCATGTTTTGCAGTGTGAAGGAACTGTGAGATTTTTCATGGGAGAGATGTTCTACACACAGCAGATTGTTTGTTTCCAGGCGGGTCTGCTGTTGGTGGCAGTTTGGGAACCACGTGCAACTGAAGGAAAACCCTTTTTTCCTTAAGCATAAGAGAGAGACTTTTCAAGAACTGGAACGCTGACTAACATCCCATGTTCTGTCATCCTTGTGTGAGCTGGGTAAAAGGAGAGAAGTGCTGGAAAGGGGGGGGGGGGGGGGGATTTGCTTTAATTTCTTGTTATTTTCTCTTTACTTTTAATTCATTAGTAATAAAACTCTTTCATTGTACTGCAACTGTTTAAGGTTTGTGCCTGCTTTGCTTTTCTCCTAATTCTTACCTCACAGAAGGAAAATAAGTAAGTAATGAATATTTTGAACCGAAACCACTACACTTAATTGGTGTTTCCGCCCAGTTTCGAACTCAACCCGCTACACTTACAAGTAACTCAGCTTCAAAGATTCACAGTGCACCTGCCCATAGAGCTCATGTTTCACACATTTAACCACACAGAACTAGGTTGTTTTCATCAGAACAAGCCTCTGCTGGAGTACAGCAGTGATGTTTCCATGCACTTTTATCAGCAGGGATGGCCCCAGAAGCAGCTCCCTCAAGGAGGCAAACCCCAGCTGTTTTCTCTCAGTATTTCTAACCCAGAGCTGTAGGACCTGCAGCTCCCAGAACACACAAAAACCAACCAAGAAAGCATAGTACTGAACCAGACGACAACTTTGGACAGCTTTTCCAATACAGCTTTACCCCCAACAAGACTGAAACAGCACTTACCTAAAATTCCTGGTAACTGGCTCCACCAAACCAACCTCCTCTCTTCCTGCTCCTCTGTTTTACATCGTGACTCCCTGCGTGCCTTAGGAAACCTCAGCTGCACTTCATTACCTGGCCACCTAAACTGCAGGCAACCTGAAGCAGGGAATAAGTTTCCTGCCTCCTGCTGATGTGAAATGGCCTCTATACCCAGCTGTGTAACAAGAGAAAATTAGAGTCACTTAAAGAGGACTATATGTACGGCTGAGCAGCCTTAAAATTTACTGGGGAAAACTTATTTCCAACAGCAAGGAATGTTTCAGCCAGCAAAAGACATTTCAGAACTCACACTATGCTGTCCAGAAAGATAAAAATGCTCTGTGGGTTGGTTCCCATGTGGCTCAGAGTGAAGAGTATTCCAAGAATATAGCAGCATTTTAGGAGGAACCTTGGTATGGACCAGCTGGGCCATGTAACAGCTGGCAGGACTCAGTGGCAGCTCATGTCACACCACAGCTCAGGGGGACTGGGGGCAGCAGATCAATGCTGCAGGGAAGTAACTGCACAGCTTTTAAACAAACTGAGTACTGGGTAACATGTTCCATCTCCAATCACTGATCTTCTGAGTCTTGGGTTTATGCCTGAAAGTGCCTAGTCCTGCAAGGGATGTCCCTACTTTCCCTATAACCCTTGAACTGTAACTGCTAAACATCTCTGAACCCAGCAGACAGATAGCTGTGTATGTGGGAGCATGCCTTTTCCCAGCCAGCAATCAGTTTTCAATAGCTAGAAGAGTGAATAAATAAAATAATAATTCAAGAGAACCCAAAGAAACAAAAAACCCCCAAAACCAAACAAAAACAAAACCCCCCCCAACAAAAAAAGTCCCAAACCAGCAAGCCCACCCCTCCAACACATAATTTTTTGTTTATTCTCTGTCTCTTAGGCAGCTTCTTTGTTAATGCTACAGGTTGGTGGTTTCCTCTCCCTGTTTTGTCCCTGTCAGACAGGATTTCATGATTCCACACAGTGCCAAGCACACCCACCCAGCAGCTGAGGCACAGGGCTGTACCCCAGCAGGCTCAGGCACTGATCACAGCAGAGCCGGGGCACGCTGGAGCTCAGAACATCCCAGGTGCCAGTGGATTTATTCAGGATCTGTACAAATACCAAGTTTTGTGGAAGGCAGCACTGCTGCATCAAGAGTTGAGCGTTGTTAACTATTTCTGCACGGGCTCCACACTGGGACACCTGAGATACCCAGACAAGCTCTAACACGAGGGATCAGAAGTGATCTGACTGTGGGCAGCGTTTCTGAGCCCAGAAGGAGGTTGGGTCTGCAGGAGGCAGACTGCTGCTGCTGCTGCCTGAGCTAGCAATGCACAGAGGAGAGATGCACAGGCTGCCAGGGAGGTGCCCAAATAAAGTGATGCAGTGCTGGAGCTGAGAGGCTTAGCAGGGGATGTCAGTGGCCATAAATATCATATGTATCAACTCTCCACTCTAATGTCAGAGATTTGACTTGAGATAAATAAACCACATCAGAAGATAAAATCTGAGGTCGTTATCATCTGTGACTGATGAGCAAGGTCACTGATCATATCTTGTGGTGACAGAGATGTTACAGTCATCAAACACAACATGCTGCTGGCACATGCCAAACATCCTGCTGGAAAAAAAACCAAGCAAAATCAGGAGTCGCTTTCTTATGTCCTTGTGCTAGAAAATAGATGAAGTCTAGTCATCAAAAAATCAAATTTTTAAAATGTGAAGTAATGACAATGGTGCCAGTTCATCACTGAACAGGTTTGGTTGTCACATCATTCCATACAACGACAGCATAGAAATATATTTTTGTTGGTGGGATTGAATGAAAACTGCTTCACTGCCTGACTCAGTGGCCTTGGTCCAGGGGTGTCAGCTACCCAGTGCCTCAGCTTCTCCTCTTTAAACCATAAAAAGCAGAAGATGGAGTTAATCAGTGAATGCACAACGCTCAGAGCAGATCAAACCCTGTTCACACCCTGGCCATGGCCATCAGGACTGCAGTTCTGCCCTGACTGCAGGAGCCATGGGAGCTGACCGTGGCTGTGGAAAGCCTGGCAGACACATCCATGTATTCATGTAATTCCTTATGGTGTCTGACAACCGTGCCTGACTTTTGCATGCTAACAACTCCTCTGTCGATGCCAGCTGCCCTGGGGCCAGCAGCGACCTTGGTCCAGGTCTGTGAGTGACAGAGTGGCCACAGGCAGCTGTGGCACAGAGCACGGTGTGACAGTGACAGTGAGGGAACCAGGGGGCCACAGGCAGCTGTAGCACAGAGCACGGGGTGACAGTGACAGTGAGGGACACTGGCGGGTGGCAGATCTGAGGAGGAGAGCCTGGTTTCGGGGTAGATGCTCTGCAGAAGCGGTACCACAGCCCTGCTGAGCACACAGCAACCACAGGCTCCTGCCAGAACGTGCTCATGAGTCCCTGTCTGAGGATGGGGACAGGCCAGACCGCTGTAGCACAAACTCCCCAGCCCCTCTGCAGCAGTCAGGCTTCGCTGTCTCCACCACAAAACCACAATTTTTGTCTTGAGACACGAGAGAAGCCTGAGAGGAGCGAGCTGCAGAAAGCATGTTATTAAGGAATGTAATTTTCTTTATTGTGAATATTTCTGCCTCTCTTTTTGTTCCACCCAAGTGGCGCCCCCAGGTCTGAGCATTAGGGCTTGCCATGGAATAACAAGCACTGGAAGAACAGCCTTTCCCTGCTTTCAGCCAAGCCCACCCAGACAATTTGCAAACTCACCATGGCCATCACGGTGAGATTCACTGACAAAAGCACCAGGAGGACAACAGCCATCCTTTCAATGATGGATCCCTCCTGGTTCACCCAATCCTAAGTCAAAAAGTCACAAAGCCTCAGTTCAGGCTGTTCATTTGAGTTTCTCCGTGAGCTCTAAACCTGCTAGGATCTCTCCTCTATTTCCTCTTTTGGCTAGGACAGAAATATAATGATCTATTTTTCCATGCTACCACTTTATGTCCAAAACACCCTTGCAAGAAGGAGCACATGGCTCTCTGTGTGTGCTCTCTGTAGAAGGACTGTTTTTAATTTTAGCCTTGACAGTCATTAGAAACTGTAGTTTCTTTACCTGCAGTGTGTACACACACGCCTGATTTCTTTTTTGAATCCTTAAACTGTTTAGGGTTTTTTTAAATGAAATAAAGAGTTTTGAGCTCTTAGAGCACCGAGTGCCATCACTTGAATGAGACTTTCTCGAAAAGCTTCCACTCTGAGCATTAGAAAGTGTGAGAATGAGACTGAGAAATCCACAATGATGTTATAGAGTTTATTCAATGGTCTTATTTCTCAGAAATCATGGGCACTTGTGCAAAATGTCATCTCTACACTGGGACTTTGAATGTCACCCACCCACAAGCTTGCTGCCAGTTATGTTTCTGAGCAGAGATAATATAACACAAGTGGAAACCACGAGCAGTAAACTGGCCTTAGTGATTCTCAGAAGATGTGTCTCTGAGTTGTAAGGCAATAATTAGTGGGCAAAGAAACCCCACAAACCAATTGTGGCTTTTTTTTCTGTCATATCAGAGCTGAGTAATAAATTCCACCATCTGAGGATGAAATGATTACTACCATTGGTCAAGCATCACTCGTACAAGGACCCCCAGATAAGCTTTTACAACTTGTGTGACTCTGCTAAGAGCAGATGGACCAAATGTCTCAGGCTGTCATGAACTGCGGAGAGGAATTAACTTAAAGGCTTTCCCAGAGAGTTACGAATTACTAATTTCTGATACCAATTCACAGAAGGAATGTGAGAGCGTTTTCCACTTGGCGTGTGCAGTGTTTAGATATTATTCCCATTACAGACAGGAGCACGGGAGTGTAGCACAACATTCTTGATATCTCAGGTGGAAATCTCTGGGGCCATGGATGTGTTCTCCAGGGAGTTTCCAACACATGCCAGTCAGTTGGTGCAGTCAAATACCAGCCAAAAGCAAAATAATTGTTCTTGTGAAGTAGTTACACAGGAATCAGCACCATCCAGAGAGTTCATCCAGCCCTACCAGCAGCTAATTACACTGAATGCAGTCACCTCCCATCCACAACTGGACAGATAATCTACTTGTACCAGACAGATTGTGCCAACACTGTAAAATTTTAGTGTTAGGACAAAATGGTTTATTCTTTTTAGTCAGTATTTAGGCTGGTTGCTTTATTTCAATTTCTTAAATGAAAAAAATTATGTGAGACTCTTGTAGAAAAGGCAGGATGCTCTGGCCATTATGAGACAGTAATGTATTACCAGTGATTTCCTAAAAAGTAAGTTAAAACCTCTTGAGACTCCAAATGAAATTAGAAAGACTTCTTGCATGTTACATGTAGCCAGTATCCAGTCCGAAGGATCTGTTACTGAAGGATTTGAAATAGTGTCAAAAACCATGGGAAAACAACATAAATACTGTTAAATTTGTATGACAAGCAGTAAAAGAATTCATTAACTAGTGCAGGAGCATATTAACCAAATACGTCAGATTAAAGAAATGGCGCCAATGAAGCATTTTCAGCACCTCAAAGCTCAAAGCTGTGAGAAAACCAAATCTGTGAACTACCAGAAAAAAACCCTGCACGTTTTCAACTTGACTGTAAGCTGACTGCTAATATATTGCAAGTTGAGTGTTACAAAGCACTCAAAAAGAAACTAAATGCTTTGGAAAACAAGTGCTTACAACAGCTTGCATACCATGAGTAGAAATAGATTTTTCACTAACACAGGGACCTTGAGAAATCAGCAGTCAGTAGCTTGTTTCCAGCAGAACCAGCAGTGCTGGACGTATTTTGGTCAGATCCTCCACACATGCAGAGTGTCTCATGCATGAGTTTTTGGATGCAAAAGGAGTCACAAGCAGCCACCAGCAACAGGCAGGTGGGAGAAACTGGCTCCAGACCACTGTCCCAGTGTGGATTTCAGACACGGATCATGTAGCTCTTACAGCTATCAGGAGCACATAAACACTGGATTGCAGGAGAGTCCCTGGAGACATTCCAGTGTCCTGTAATATGTCACAAGCCACAAGAGCAGAACCTGCTTCTCTCCTGTATCCTGTCCTCCTGCAAAACCTTTTGTGGCTCAACTCAGCTTATCAGCCTCCTTGGAACCTGAGCTCAGGCACGTCCTTGTCAGACACACCTGAATCAAGAGGTTAAAATGCTTTTTTTCCAGCTAAATTTTCCTGAGTCTACAGGCTCCATCAGCACTAATCTGCTATGTGCTGGCTGCTTTCTCCAGTTTTACAAATAACCAGAATTATTTCTGATGATCCCTCCCCCTTCCCAGGCACTCAGCCCAGGCCACTCCATCCAGACCTGGCCCCTGAGTTACTTCAGACACACTTTGTACATTGCCTGTTGGGTTTTTGCTGCTTCTGACCTGCTGTCCTTGCTCAGCTGCCTTGGCTCACTCCACCCCTGTTCCACAAACTCTGACACTGGAGCTGCAGCCCTGCTCCCCGCCTGAGGGTGCTTTGCTCCCAGCTGAAATTCCTGTCATTTATCCCATGGTTGGGGCTGGGGACATCACCAATACCCAGCACCTTTCTCACTGCTGCGGGTCCCATCCCAGCCTCTGGACTGCACTTCCCACCTCTCCTTGAAAATCATTTCCCTCCCCAGAGGCTGAGACAGGAGATAGAAAAACAGCAAAGGCAGCAGAATTGGCCCAGAGCAATTCTGTCTGCAGCTCTGGGAGTGAAAATTTCCGTTTTTCTGCTTTCCAGGGAAGCTCTGAGACAACTTTGCATCTTCAGAGTGCTCCAGCCCTCTTGGGCAGCCAATAACCAATTCTTCCCTGACTCCGGAGATAATTTCCCCAGCAGTTCATTCACCACTGCTTGGGTTAATTGTGGTGCTGATTCTCTACCCCTCCACACAGGTCCAGCCCATGAAATGGCTCAGTGTCTGTCATTTTCTTCAGCAAGGTGCTACTTCTTTTTTGGGTTTTTTAATTTATTTATACCAAGCCAAAAAACCACCTCCACTATTGTTTTTTTTCACAGCTTTTTTTCTTTTTTCCTCCATTGTGGTCGTGTTTGCATAGCAGTGTTGCTTCAGAAAGCTGATCTCAAATGCCACTTTGCTCATTGTGAACCTCCCAGTGCCAGCTCTCAGGGGTTTTGCCGCTTTTTGACTAAACCTGCACCTTGTTCCAAAAATGAAAATGTGATGAAAGGTGATTGATTATGGGCACCTCAGTTTCTAGATAGGTACCTAATTTATTGGTTCTTCCCTAGCTCTTCACCCACCCCTGAGCTGGGCTTTCCCAGGGACAAAGTCAGAACTGGTCCCAGCACCAAGCCTAGCAGAGTTCAAGAAAAGTCTGGGCAATGAGACATGGAATACTCAAGGTCTGAAGTGTTCTTTTCTATTTTCTGATTGGTTTTGAAAAGAAAAACCTCACTTGCAGATTATATAATTAAAGTGGAAAACAGCTATTATGTTGTCTACTGGGATGCTGTTAGGAGCAGTTTATACAGCATTTTGCAAAAAGCTTTGAATCACTATTCAGAAAAAAGCCAAACACAACAAACCATTAAAAGAAACATCCATTTATTTGCAAGATATATGAAACAGGTTTTAATATATGTATGAAAATATCAAGGAACTGTACAAAGCCCCATCACAAACACAATTTATTCAGGTCTGGCCGTGTGAGGACAGCACCTCTTTGCTCACAGGGTGAACCTGCACCAGCCACCCCCCAGTGAGGGGATTTCTCCCTCAGGTCTGGTGCACAGCATTTCATGAGTGATATTCAGAGGGAAATGGGCTATCCTGAGGGGCAGGAGTGTCCTGGCAAGCTGGGATCTTGTCAGAGCATTGTCAGAGAATTTTCCTCTGTGCCTGGCTCTGCTCCAGCTATGCACTCATCAAAGATAAACTGACCCTAATCCTTCAAAAAAATAAACAATTACATCAATAGAGAGAAACTCTCGTCAGCAACCACAAGTCACCCCCATCAATCCTGCCCTGTATCAAGGCAATCCAGCATTCCTTTGTGGAACATTATTGACTTTCCACAGTGGCCCCAACACTACAAAACCAAAACACCCCTGGAGGAGGCCGAGCCCTTCCTCAGCCCAGCTCCCACAGCCACCTGTTCTATAAACTGTTACTAAACCAAATTTAGCCTCTTCTTGCCTGATGTGAGTTTTGATAAATCCCTTTGGTAAGAAGGGGTTTTAGATCAGCCCCACCCGTGCCCAGGTTGGAATGCAGGCATTGGCTTTACCCCAGATGATTTCATCTTGTCTTGTACAGTGTGGAGTCACTGACCTGGAGAAACACATCCTGCTGAGACAGCACATCACAAACATTTTTGCTGTCCCAAGAAGCCACCAGGACTCAATTTTAGTCATCAGTCATGCCAGTAGCTCTGACAGAGGCAGTAAATTAAAATCTAGACTTGATTGTGTTTTTGTGGGACTGTCATGACCTCGGAGCAAGTGAGCCCACACGGATCCAGCACTACACTCATGATGCACCCTGCCACGTTTCTGAAGTTTCTTCAAAACAGATTTCCCTGCTGTAACTCTTGAGTAGTTTTAGCTGCTTGAGCTCTTGGGCAGACCCCGAGGATCCATGAGAGAGCTGGAATCCAGGCCTGTGTGGATCCATTGCAAACTATTGAACAGACCTGTGTGGTCTTCCTGAGCACTTACCAAAGCTCAGATCCAGACCTCCCCATCCATCCCACCTGCCCAGAAAGGGTTATTGGTCAAAGAAACAAGTCCATATGTTGTTGCATTTAGCCCCAAAATGCTGCTTTTTCACACTGAACTGCACACACATGTCCAGGGTACCTGCATTTCGCTACATTTTCTGTACATCACAAAAAAAAAAAAATCAAAAAAAGTAGAAAGAGCCTTGGAAATGAGGTTTTTCTTCACACTGAAGAAGGTAGGTGATAGCAATTTCAGTTCAGCTACTACATCAGCTGGTGAAAGCAGCTCTCAGAGCTGCCTGTAAGGGAAAGGTCAATGTACATATGGTCCCAGCTGGCAGAAGTTTATTCACCTCTGCTGTAGGTGTTGGTTCTGACCAGTGTGCTACGTCTGGAATTGTAGGACATGTCTTCATATACCACATTGGGCTTTTTCTTCTGGAAATATTTCTTCACCTGCAAAACAAAGAAAACAGCCATTCAAAACAGAGCCTGGAAAGACCTCAACTGAGGAGTTGTTTTCCATCTCAGGAGTCCATCTACATCATCTATTGGAAGAGGAAATGTACTTTAAAATTCCTCTCACGACCCTGTGAGGTCTTAGAGGACCAAGTGGAAATTATCAGCTTATTTATTTAACTTTCTTTTAAGTCAGCGTCTGCCTATCTCAGCGCAGGTGCTTTTGCTCACAAGTACAAGTTGAACGCTCTACCCCCCCATGCCTTCATGAAATTACAATGGGTGCTCTGATATATCATAGCTTCACAACAGAATTTCAGCTTTAAGCATCTCCTCTTTCTCTCCCCTCAGGTTTTCAGCTCTTCACAGCACTAAAAGGGTTAATCTCACCCAGGCCTTGCAGCTGGAATGAAGCTTATCGCTGTTGCTCACATGATCTTTGCTGGACAGCAGTGCAGCTTCAGCTGAATCTTGGCTGCACCGGAGAGGGGGAGCCGAGCCGTTCCGGCTGCCCACAGCAGGGATAAGGGGGAGTTCCACGGATGGAACAGGGCCCATTGGCTCCAGGATGGCCGTGGCCCGACCCGGCCTGGCCTGAGCAGGGCCTGAGCCGGGCCCACTGGCCCCCGCACGGAGTCCGCAGCCACCTGTCCCAGCACCAGAAACGAGACAGAGAGGCTCTGCCTCAGAGTTTCCTATTCTTAAGTGTGGATCACAGAGGTGGTCACAACTTTAAGTGGCTTAAAGAATTGTTCATATTCAAACTGGCCAGCTGATAGGTTCTGTCAGGTCCCAGATGAAGCTGTAAGCACCCCTTAGCAAGGACATCACTTCTGGGACTATGCTTGCTAACCCATGACAGAGTCTGATGCAATTTCACTAAAAGTTCCCTCAAGAGTTGGATGGAACCCTAGCTCTGACATAAATAAGGCTCATTCTTAGACTGGTAGCACAAGACACCAGTTCCCACTGGGCTTTGACAGAATTATGTTGCACTACTGGTTTTTAGCAGTGCTGGATCCACACGTGGAGGGATGAGACAGGAGCCTGTGAACCATACACTTCATTTTCAGTAATCTTTATGGAACAGAAGGATTTATCAGAGACAATTCTGGGCACTTTCTGCAGTATATGAATAGAAATAATCCCAGTAAAGGAAAAAAAATGTAAGAAAGGTTTTTTTCTAGAACGGGGCAATTTTTTTTTCTCCTAGTGCTACTTTCAGACATCAGGCTATTTTATGAGTTTTTGTTGCCCTTGTGTCCCCCTCCAAGTGTTCTCTTACATCTCTTACAAGCTTGCTATGTACAGCTCCAGTCCCAATTCACATAAAAAAATTTTAAAAAGCAAGCAAAACAGAACAGCGAGGGGCTTTGTTCCAAGAGACACACACAACACATGGCTGTGTCAACCACACAGCTCACGTGAGGTTTGTTGTCAAAAGATAAACAATACCTCATTGACCAAGGGTTACAGAAATACAAGATACCATGTTAGCTGCCAACAGTTTACAGCTGGAAGATATTAAACAAAGGAAAATAGGAGAGCAATAGGAAGCCACAATTGCTTAGGTTTTTCAGATATTTGCTTGACTCAGTCACTATTTAAAAATAACATCGATTTGCTCCACCAGGCACAGTTTTGCTGTGGTGACAGTGTACTTACATCCACACGGTACAAGGTGCAGCACACCAGGGCACAGAACAGCAGTGCCACCACGGCAATAAGGGCATACAAACCCCAGGAGCTCTTCTTGCATGCCTGCTCCACTTCTGCATGTAAAATTACAGCAGTATTATTATAAATACAAAGAGGCAGAATTTTATTTTTATTCTGAAAAAAAAAATTTTACAGGTTAATCAAAATTTTGGATATCAACAGCTACAGAGCCATGTTTGTCATCCCATTAATATTCTCACTGCCATTTCCTGTGCTCTTCCAGAGGCTGGGGATGGCTGCAGGTGGCAACTGCAGCACTTTACAAAGATGTAGCTTCCCCACCACTGAGCAGAAGTGGACCACACACTCCTAATGGGAGCAGAAAATGTTTTCCTGCAGTGTCGCTGCAACCCTAAGGGCTCTGAATTATCCAAGAGCCAGGTTGGTGAGAGGTACAGACAGAAGCAGGAGGATGCTGTGGTATGAAGCACACTAATTAATAATCACCCCCCTGCTTTTTTGTGCTGTCATTTCCCCCACCTCACTTTACTGAGTTGTTGCCCCAGCTGTGGGTGGTGGCACAGAATGGGACCACAGTTGCCTTTGCAGACTGCAGGAAAATCCTTTGCAACTCTCTGAGGCTTTGTAAACCTTATTTTAGAAAAGCATCAGCAAAGCCCAATGCACAGGGTTAAATTGCACCAGTAACATCAAAATCAAGCACTATGTTGCTGGTTCAGACTTCAGCTTAGCAAATGGGTACAGCACCATCCTGCAGGAAAATAAAAAAACCTCTTTGGAGCACAGAAAAGTAAAACCCCATCTTTGGTGCACATAAAAATCAACTCCCCTCTTGGGAACACAAAAAAACCCAAACCCCCTCTTTGCAGCACGTGCTCACAGAGTGCTCAGTGTGTGACAAGGGTACATGAGAACACCTCTGCTGTGGTCTGTAGTGCTTGAAGCAAGTGCCTGAGGACTTGTTTTGTGGTCCCTGATGTGATCTATTTTTAAACACAAGACTTGCTAGAGGGAATGGTTTCTAAAAGTCATTTATGTCGTGTTAAGGTCAAGGAATTGTTGCTAAAAATACTTATTCATATCCTAAAACTGACAGATTTCACACAGTGAAGTGTTTGTTATCTTATTTTGGCCTTTTTTTCTTTTTCTAAGATGCAGGATTATGGCAAGGTCTGAATACCCCTCTGGTTGTACGAGGCAGGTAGAAACACAGAGTGTTTCTGTGTCCAAGCTCAACAGGGCACAAAGGAGCTTGAGCCCACTCTCCAAATTTACCCAGGTCTGCCTGTCCTGACTGAAGTTCAGAAAGCTTTCTGTCCACTTTTTGCACTACAACACAATAGTTATTTATGATTAAATAAGCAAAAGGGCCATACCTTTAACCAGCACCATGGTGCCACTCGATGAGAGCAGAGGGGAATTTGTCACCTCCTCAGCACAGACATAGTTATCACTGTCATCCTCCTGCAGGTCATGTAGAGTTATCACCGTTCTATTTCCTACCCTTGAATACTCCAAGCGACTCATAAAGGCAAGAGAAACCCTTGATCTGTTGAGCTTTGACCCATGCAGAACTATGGCAGGCTGCACGTGAGTCCTGAGCAAGTAGAACCCCTCAGCTTCAGGTGAGCTTTTCAACACACAGGTGATCCTGACAGACTGGCCTTGCTCAGGGTTGGCATAAAGTGGTGACTGCTCCAGAGCCCTGCTGGATTTAGCTAAAACCAGAGAGATTAGTGGCTATCACATGCTTAACATGGTGCATTTTAACTGGGGAGCAAGGGCAGAGGTCACAGACAGAAAGAACAGACCATAGAAGTTTAGATAAAATGAATTTTTAAACATGCTTTACACACGCTTTGAGAAGAACGATGTATTTTAGTACACCCTGGCATATCTTCCTGCCTCAGGATCTGAAAGTAGGACTGACCAACAGGTTTAGCTGTTTGCAAAGGGTCTGCATCTACCTAAAAAATGACCTATACTGACCTCCTCTAAGGGAATACAGCCTGATCAGCATGTCCTTGAGCCATGCATCATTGTTTGCTTTCTCAAGTGAGATGAAGCCATAGAGGGACCTAGGGGCTACTGGTCTGGATCAAATCATACAGTGTGTGTCCCATCCATGATGAAAACGGTCTATGAGAATGGAGTGGTTATTAATGACTCACTGTCCAGCTGGAAAGACATTCCACTGAGCTCCTCTGAGGACAGGACTTGTTCCTTTTAACATTATCATTAAAGTGGATAAGGGAGTGAGGACAGAATTTATCAAGTTTGTAAAGGGAAGATTGTAAGCATTTCAGAGAAGAGGATCAGAGTCAAAAAGACATATAAAGCAATTTAGTAAAATAATTTGGAGAGACAATACACAATAAAGAAGATGTGATTCATTTGAGAAAACACAGCCAAGAAGTTCAGAAGGAGAAGCCTAAAGGAGGAGATGATAATCCTTCATGGATATAAATTACTATTGCTGATCAGCAATCAATTAGATTTCACATATCTAGGGGACAGGAAAGGAAGAAAGCCCTGTAAGCTTTGGGAAAGATGTTTCAGGTTAGAAGGTCTCATTGGAAGGACGGGTACAAAGAGGAATAAACTGCCCACTGAATAGTGTGGGCTCAACCCTCATCTAATGGGAAAAAAAAAAAAAGACAAAAAAATTGTTCCCCCAAGCAGAAATATCTGCCAAAAGGAGTGCTTCTGCCCATTCATCAACTCCTCACTAACAAGAGAAAAAACCCTTTACCCACTCATGCCCAGCTTGCAGACCCTGCATAGCACCAGCTTCCCAATTATTACCAATTTGTCATTTAAGACGAATTAGTAAAAACAAAAGAGACTTGCGAAAACCACAACCAAAAAAAAAAGCCCCTCTTTGCTCTGCTGGTTGTTTATAAAGGTTTGACAGGTTGTTTTAGAAAGAGCTGTGGGACCTCACTGCTTCCAAACTGCTGCAGCAACCTATGACTCATATGAAAATCTGTAGCTGTGATTAAAAAGTCACAAATTAATGTTCTAGGGTGGTTTGGGGTTTTTTTAGTACCATACTATCTAATGTGTTTTCTTCATTGTTTCAGGGAGAAACACCCACACTTTCCTTCAAATCTGTACATGACCTGAGCAGACATGGAAAAAGTTCTGCCAGACTCGCCCTCCCATTGTGTTTTCTTCCAATCTTTGATTTAAAATATAGATCTGCATTTACTAATTCATGACATAAAAGGTGGAATTGCAATACCTTTGACCACCACTATGGTTGTCTTCCCATATAGGTCTTTGTGACGGTCATTGATTTTAACCATCTCAGAGCATACATAGATTTTGGAATCAGATTCCTGTAACCTCTGCAGGGTTATCCTGAAATTCTCCCCTTCCTTTGAATACTCGGTGCGATTAGCAAAGGCAGGATTGACTTTTGGAGATTCATCCTTGGGAACATATATCACATTGAGATTCTGTCTGATAGCTCTCAAGTACATTCCCACTTGATTTTGTGAATCATTCATTGGACAAGTTATGCTGATGGAGTCTCCTTCCCAAGCACTGATAACATCTGCTGACTGTTCATTTCCTCCACCTAAAAATAAGAAATGCAATTGAAATTGTAGTATCTGAGTTCCTCTTGGTCTGTTCATATCAAAGCAGGTTTCAAAATCAACTCCTCCGTCCACAGAACCTCTCTGTAAGACTGGACCTCAGTTTCCCTGTGCTGGACATGTCATTTCTGGGCTGCCCTGGCACCTGTAGTGCCCTTCATGCCCATTGACCTGAGCAACTCAGCACCTTCCCAAGCTTCAGAGGCCTTGGCAAAAAAGGGGCTGCTGTCCCTCACACAGAAAATGTAGTTCTCTTTTAGATTCCCAGCATGATCCTATTGGTTCTCAAAACACAAACTTCGCTAAACTCAGCCTGATACTTGGAGCTGGTTTCACATCTAACTCAGGAATTTAAAAGTAAGAGAAAGTGGCAGAAAATGGAAGAAAATACATTTTTCTCTTGTCTTTTAAAAGAAGCATTTAAATAACATCAGGGAACTGGATGATACAGAATCTCAGCAAGAGGGCTGCAGAAGGTGTAAGCCCAATCTATTCTAAGAAACAAAGATATATAAATATATAATGAGATCCTTGGAGTTCTCCATTGTCCCCAATATCCAAAGAAACTGAACAGTGAGTACTTGTGCAATGAACAGTGAGAAATAGAGAGATCAGATGGGAAACACCTAAAAGAAGCTACATCATAAACAAGGGAAGAAAAATTAAATAGAGAGCATTGCATGTCTAAGACAAACATAGCTTAGAGAAGGTTGGAAAAAAAGAAAAGAAAATATTGAAATGTAAGAAATATAAGAGCATCAATGTTGTACGTACTGTCCTGGGCAGGGAAGCACGGGAAAAGCAGAAGAAAGAGGGAGGCAGTTGGGAGACACGACATCCACAGCATCTCCAAAGCTCTTTTTAGTTGTTCCCTCAGTCTGACCGATGAGTTAAAGTCCTGAGGAGAGAGTCATAAGCCCCAGGTTGGGCTGCTGTCTTCCAGCTACATGAGCTGTCTACTGAAAAAAGTCAGCAGAGTTTTGCTTTTGCCTTTGTATCACAGTGATTGTGATAGAGGGGGAAGAGCCATGGCTTTGGGAGGTGCATCTGGGGCTCTTCACACTTAAACCACCCCTGGTTTCCTGCTTCTGAGCAACCCCCAGCCCACAGGGCTGCAGTAGAAAGTTGTCTATGGGGAGCACCTACCTCCCCTTGGAAGGCAACTGAGAAAAGGGAGGCTCAAATTTACTCTTCACAGTGACAAAGTCACGCAGTTGTCCCCCGGTTGTGGCCTCCCTGAAATGCAGGGGCTTGGTACAATCAGTTCAGTTTGTCAGGGCTCCCATGGGCTTAGATTGGTGGGTGCAGATGCAAAAGTCTTGGCTTTGTAAGGAGCAAGGTGAGAGGTGCTCCACTGCTTCAGGAAAACGCTCAATTCTTACACAAGCCCTGCACACAAAGCAGCAGATTTGATCTGCATCTTGGCAATGACAACGTGATTAATTCTCAAGCAGGAGGAGCTGGAGTTCCTTCAGCAAACACCAGCCACTCACACCCAGCTTCCCCCCAGATCACACTCGACTCACAAACCAGCCCACCTGAGATCACCGGCAGGAGAAAGAGGATTTGACAGGAAATCTGTAGAGCCCTAACAAGGCCTTTTGATCCTGTTGCTAAAAGGATCTATTTGAGGAAACATCACTACCTGAAACTCTCAGGCTTTTCCTTCTCCCTTAACTTCATTGCAATGCCAAGACAATAAATAATTCCAATCTTTACCAAGACAATAAAGCCTTTTCCACCATAGCAATGTACTCTCTCAAAGTGAAAATTAAACTTGCAGCCCAGAAAGCCAACTGTATTCTACAGGTCTACTTAACAAGCAGAAGGAGCAACAATTTCTAAGAGAACAGATTGTCTCTAAGACAGGAGCACTTAAAGAAGACAGAGTGAGTACCTCACACGTTGTTTGTGTCCAAGGAAGCCTTCAGGCCTCTCCCATTCCCTTCTCCAAGTGCCTGCACAGCCTTTCCCCACCCCAGCTCGTTCAGCTCCTCTTCCAGAGCCCTGAGCAAGAGATGAGAAAGTCACTTGGATCCTGGAGAAAAAGCAGGATACTGGCTCCTTCCTTCTTTAAGATGTAATTAGATGTAATTAGAACCTAATTACATGCATTTGGACTTTAAATTTAGCGTGCAGGTCAGCAATGTCACTGAATGTTGGACACCAGGCAAGTCCATGCTGCTGTGTGGCACACTGCAGTGAGAAAACATGGAAAAAACCAATCGCACTCCCAAAAACTTGCCAGGAACCTGCTCAGAAGTACCTGGGCAGTCACCCTGTCCCTCGAGGTACTGCAGCAGCCATGTGAACCGACAGGATTTGAGATCTGCTCCGCAGTCTGGCACTGCCTGACCCTGCAAGGGCTCCCAGGCTCTGCAAGATCAGGTCCTGTCAGCACAGGGTACAGGTAAGATCTGCTGCTTTCTTCTCCCTGTTTTGGGTGGGGTGTTTTGGGGTGGCAAGGAGGCAGATCAAACTGTCCAAGTAGATTTTAACGCTCAGCAAATGCAGCACGAAGTTACAACAGGAGGGTGACCTGGAGAGTGCCTGACCCTCTCCTTTCCCCTCTTCCTACAATCCTAGATCTCTCCACAGAGCCATAAGATCTTTGCCTCCACTTGGCCACTGTCTTTGACACACAGAACAACCTTTGTTTTTTCTTTACCACCCTGGGCAAGCTGTCCCCCAGCCAGTCACAAGCAGCAGTCCCAGCCCTGGGCTGCCATAGACTGGAGATGGATCTGAGAGCAGCAATGCTTCCCCCCAGCCCACCCTTTCACCAAGCTGCTCTCTCCCCCCCTGGCTCTCAGCACAGTCTTTTTAACAAGGGCTTCACAGGGAGCTTCTGTTCCAAACAAACCTGTGCCAGTCACAGCCACTCGGGATCACTGCACATTCACAGGGACTAAAAGCAGCCCCTGGGAGCAGACATCTCATGGGCTGCTGCTGGCTGGGCTGAGCTGCCCAGCTCACCCCGAGCTGACCCACCACCCATTGCACCCTTCCCTGCCATCTGAAACAACCTGGGATTCCTCCTGGAAAATTAACCTGCTGTTTTGAAAGAAAATCATGTCGGACTTCTGATCAATCAGTTCATAAAGAAACCAAAAGAAGCCCAGTGCATGATGTCATCTCTGAGTGCATGGCACCAGATATCCTCTGACATGCAGATAAGGGAGCAAATATTAGTGCCACTCCCCTGCCTGGAGGCACAGAGGGCTGTGACAGTGACAGCAGTCACACAACCCCAGCCCAAAGTACCTCAGCACACAGCATCTGCCTTAGGAGACAGCAGCCCTTTGCCCCCCGTGAATCCACACCTACCCTTTTTCTCTGGGGCATCATCTGCTGATCCTGGTTCTTCACTGCAAGTAGTCTCAAAGAACAGCCAGAAACTGGGGAAAAGGAAATGCACTGCACTCCCTGTTTGTGAGCTGAATCCTTACCTGTGCAGAACAAGCAGGCAGCCCTGTGCATGCGCTGTTGCACTCCAGCACCCATCTCAGAGACCTCCTTACGGAAACTGGAAGGGCCTGTGCTGGTGCTGTCGGAGCTTTCTGCATCTTTGGCTGCTCTGGGCCCTTGGCACCCCTCAGCTGTGAGATACTCAGCAGAAACCCTTGAACTTACTAGACAAGAATCCAAGTATTTCAGGGAATGGTTATTTACTAACGCCACATCTTTGTCAAATGGACCGCTGCGAGAAAGAGCTGCCCAGCAATTAAATGTTCATTTTCTGAAGCATTCATTGAGCAAGTTATGCTGATGGAGTCTCCTTCCCAAGCACTGATAACTGTTCTCTTGCTTCACCTAAAAAAAAGAAATGCATTGAAATTGTAATATCTGAGTTCCTCTTGGTCTGTTCATACCAAAGCAGGTTTCAAAATCAACTCCTCCGTCCACAGAACCTCTCTGTAAGAGTGGGCCTCAGTTTCCCTGTGCTGGACATGTTATTTCTGGGCTGCCCTGGCACCTGTAGTGCCCTTCATGCCCATTGACCTGAGCAACTCAGCACCTTCCCAAGCTTCAGAGGCCTTGGCAAAAAAGGGGCTGCTGTCCCTCACACAGAAAATGTAGTTCTCTCTTAGATTCCCAGCATGATCCTATTGGTTCTCAAAATACAAACTTCACTAAACTCAGCCTGATACTTGGAGCTGGTTTCACATCTAACTCAGGAATTTAAAAGTAAGAGAAAGTGGCAGAAAATGGAAGAAAATACATTTTTCTCTTGTCTTTTAAAAGAAGCATTTAAATAACATCAGGGAACTGCGTAACGGAGCCTCTCAGGAAAAGGTCTGCAGAAAGTGTAAGTCCAGTCTATCCTAAGAAACAAAGGTAGAGAAATGTATAAGGAGACCCTTGGAGTTCTCCAATGACCCCAACAGCCAAAGAAACTGAACAAGAAGTACTTGTGCAATGAACAGTGAGGAACAGAGGGATCAAATGGGAAATGTGTGTTTAGAGTGAATGTTTGAGATTTCTTAAATCATCCCTGGCAAGGGCATCAACAGGCATCAGAATTGTTATTAAGCAACAGCACAACAAAGTTCATTGGCAAGGTTCACTCTGCTATTTACAAGATGTTTAAGGCAAACAAAATCCAGTTAATCAAAACAGAAATTAACTGACTAGTCTTGTGTGCATGTGTGTTCAGGTACGTGTGACAAAAGGACAGTGAGGGCACTCACTAAAACCTTAACAGCACTCAACAGTACTGAAATTATACCTTAAATGTAACAATTTAGCAAAGGAATAACAGTTAACAGCATTTAACTTTATAACTTAAACTTACTGACAGGCCTAACTTACGTATCTATCTAAGGTACTTAAACATCAAAGAGAGCAGCATTTCTCCCATATTTGCCAGAGCATCTGCACACAGATATAAAGAGTCAGTGCAAGGAACCTGTCAGAAATTCCCCTCAGAGGCAGGGAAATGCTCACTCCAGATCCTTTTGCATCTCCCCAAGGGGTGACAGTTGGGCCTTGACGAGTGGCGGGATCGGCCCAGGATCTGTCGTTGTTTGGGATCCCCCGAGAGCAGCAAACGGGAGAGATCCCGGCTCAGGGAGGCCCCACTCCGAGGGAGGTTCTGGTGGAGCTGCTGCAGCCCAGCAGAGCTCCAAGGGTCTCGTTTTCCACCGCTGTTTGTAGGGCCACAAGAGATGGGCTTTAGTCACAACAACCTTTCATCCTGGCCCCGCTTCAGACTGGCACAACTCCTTTGGAAGTGGGAGAAGAGGGACGTTGTGCCATTCAGGCAAGAAAAATCATTTCCAAGGCTGTTCCTAAAGAAACCAGGAGCTCCTTGGACAGCAGAAGTGCCTGGAGCAGCTGGTGTGTCTGATAAACTCCAGAGGAGCTGAGCCAGGGGCTGCTCATCAAGGCCAAGGCCTAACCAGCATCTCTCAGATCGAAGGGGAGCCTGGAAAAGGAGGGGTTCACCACCACACAACGAGTAGCCAGTGCTTAAGACAGTTTTATTGTGATTATGATGACACCTCAAATGAAACAACAGCTACCAAATGATGGCTTTTGGTGAGTCAGTCCCCTTAGTATCATCTGTCATTTTTTTTTATTTTGTAAGACAAAAGAAGATGATCTTTAAGATCCCCTCCAACACAAACCATTCCATGATCCTCTGATTAAAAATATTCACCTCTATGTGTATATTCAATAGCAAAATGCACTTGCTGAGGACAGACACCGCCTGAAAGCAAGTTCTCACTGCTTTCCCTGAGATGTGGCACCTTTGGTGTGCACCAGCACAACACGGTCCCAGAGGGGCAAAGTGGAACAGTTGGCAGTGATGTCCCCAGATATCACAGTCTGCATAATCACCCGTAGGAAGAAGAGATGTGAAGGAAAGAGTGTTTGAGTGAGACAAAGATCAGTCTGTGACTTGTGTCTCCTGACTGATCTCACTGAGGTGCCCATGTAACCTTTAATCTCAAAATATGCCCAGCTCTCTGGCCCCAACTGCTGTTACAGAGTGAAAATTAAATGTACACATCACTAAACCTGAATACCTCAAGTTAATACAATGTGATCCAAAGAAACCTTGCTCACTTCTTTTACACACCTCTTCTCTGTCAAAAGCTTCCAGCAGTTTTGTTGTGGGAAAAAAAAATGGAAGTGCAATTGTAAGAAAATGCTGCATAAAGAGGAAGAGTCTTTTTCCTCCTTGGTTCATCCACAGTCTGGTCTTTTTACTTTTACTTTTGATTTATTGACTAAACATAACAGTCCTCATGATAAAACAGTTCACAACTGGATCATCAACACCACAGACTCAGTAAATACCTAGAAGCCTTGGAATACCTGGATTGTCATCCCTTCAGGAAGGTTTGATTCCATTCCACCACATTAAAATGGAAAATTTGCATCAAATCAGTTGAGAGCTGAGTAAAAACTGTGAGTTAAAAGTGTGAGTGTGAAGCCCTGAGGGGGAAAAACCCCACCGACCCGTAAGAGCATTGGTCTCCTTTGCCAAACAAAAGGTAAATTTAAGCACAGAGGCCCTTCTATCTTTTTTACAGTAATTATTAAAATTATTTAGATCTTTTACATTAAGAACTTTTCCTTTTAGATTTGACTGTAGCAGAGTTCAAGAGTGAAACATGTGCTACATCCCTTGGGATTTCCTGCTGGAAGTTTCAGCTACAGGTTTATGGGGAACTAAACCATGGAAAAATGATTCAGCAAACATTCACATTGCTTCAGGAATTTGCTTTTCCGCTTGTGCTACCACTGATTTTCACTCAACAGCCCTGATACTAAATTAGATCCAATGCAAAAGCAGAGGATTTATTCCAATCAAGTGGGAATGGGGAATCATTTCAAGATACCAACTACCCAGTGAGGATTCCTGTAGGGCCGTATTCATCACACACTGTCTAAACTTGCCTAATTTGTCAGGAAGATTGATACCAGAGTTCTGTTCAGCCTGGGGGAGGCCAAGGCCTCTGTGATCCAATGCCATTCCTGAGGGAGCTGGACACAGCCTCCCACCCACACCTGCACAGGAACAAACACACAGAGATGTCCTCAGCCTGCAGGTAGGGGCAAAATCAAATGTCTGGTGAAAAGACCAAACCGTTCTAGTTCAATGAACCAGCCACCTGTGCAAAAGGCTTTTGTGAATCCAGAGATGACCTGAGAATTAAAAAATACACACACCTGGGTGCATTTCAGAGCAGTTCACACTTTCAGTCACAGAGAGAATTCAGCTGGTTTCAGCTTTTGCTGCTGAGTCAGCCACACACCCTGGGGTGGCTGCTGTCTGCAGCCAAGCACCAGGAGGGGATGTGGGCTCCTGGTGCTGCTTGTCCTGCTCACAAAGGCCTGGAGCTGGATAAGAGCCTCAATCCTTGGGGAAGGCGTGGATATGGTGAAGGTGCATTTGTGAAAACAGGACTATTTGTGAATACAAGAGCAGGAGTTCTCATGGAAAATCAGTCTGTTTTTCAGGTGGCTGCTGGACATGACAAGAGTGGAGGGTCCTGCTGGCAGAGTGGTATTTCTCTCTCAGGATCCTGTCTGTCTTGCCTAGAAGCTGCAGAAATGAAGGAAAAATATCTGTGAGGCCACCAAAGAAACTGTAGATTCCAGTTAGAATTATAATCCAAATACCTGTGTTTGGACTTGGAAACCTGGAGTGTGAAGTCCTCCAGGCAACCCCCCTCTCCCATCTGCTACTGGGCCACCTCTTGCTCCACAAGGGGGGCAGCTTCATGGCCATGAACGTGGGTTGAAGGCTCTGCTGAGACCCTGCCCTGGTGCTGTGACCCTTCAGCCTTAGAGGGGCTATAGGAAAGACCTGAGACATCACTGGATGTTGCACCCCAGGGTAGGGCCTCAGGGCAGTCACCAGTGGTAAATTTTTTTTACCCCTCACACCCATATATCCATTAATCTTTTGATGTAACAACAACAGGGAGACTGGTTGTGTGTTGTCTTTGCTGGGCTTTGCAAGCTTGTGCAACTCCTCCTGAAACAAATTCAGACTTGGAAAATTAATCCTTTGACTCTCAGAAAGAAACAACCAACGTCACTTCCTAGGGGATGGACTAAGTAACAGAGGAGTCTCAGCCTCGGGCACACACGGTGCCAAAAACACTGGAGCCACATGGACACAGGATCGAGGGGGAAACCGTATGGCAGAGTCACGGGGTGTCTGTAGAAGTCTCCACAGAGCCCATTCCAGCTCTTTCCATGCATATTGGTTTGCAAAACAAACTTCCCCTTTGGATGCATTTAGGGAAGTATTCTTTCTTAAATGAAAGCTGGCTCTCCAGTGGGCAGGGCTGAGAGAGGGAACCACTTTCCTGAGGGCCCTGCCAGCCCATCCCTGGATGTCCATCAGTCTCCTGGCTGGGACACGTCTCTGCCAGGGAAGCTGCACAGCAATGCTGCAGTCTGGGACTGCTCCAAGGAACAGGATCCATGGAGGGAAGGCTGAGCCCTGCAGTCAACTTGGCCCTGCCAGCACTTCCCCCTCGTTTCAGGAGGGAGCAGTGAGGAAATTCCTTCTGTGCTTATTTTTTATAACAAAGCCACCAGATGGGCACTATCACAGCAGCCGTGGGAGGGGAGTTCATTCCAGCTGCTGGCCCAGTGAAGATCCTTAAGAACTGCATGAACAACACACTGGAGAGGAGATCCAGGAGGAAAACCCTTTATGCTTTTTCCACTGCCAGGTGTGGCACCCACAGGGAACACACAATTTGCCAGACTGTACCTTGGCCGCGCCGGTGCCAAAAGTAGCAATACATGGTGCACATTCCTGTGAGAAACGCAAGGAAGGCAACTGTGAACAAGATGCCAAAGTTGTTCATTTGGCTGGTGGGATATTCAGGATTACCTGCAGAGAAGAAGAAAAGAGAGAATCCAAGTGAAGCAAGCAGGAGTGCCAAGCCATGAGCTGCCTCATAAGCACCACACAAAGGAACTTTGTGCTGTGCAATGCACCCAACAACAGCTGATACAGAGAGAAGGACCTGGTGAAGGACACAACAATGAGCCTCTGGCTTGGGATATCTTCAAGAAGGTACCTGCCACAATGCTGACTTTATCAACATTCAAAGCCAATTCTTGACACCCCACCACAACAGATACCTTTTAGCATCAATCTCATCTCAAATAACGAACAACAAGGTGCATGAGACCCATCCTTGATGAAGGGTTCAAGGGCCAATGAGGAAATCCCCTTTGACTGGTTTTTAAAGATCTGTTTGTCCATGACCTGGGGAAGACAACAGGGATTTCTACCATGAAAGAAATTTGAACATAAAAATGCCTGTATGTGACAAATGCCCTCTGAAGGCAAAGTCTCACTTGTCACTTACTGGTAAGGGGAATTCTTGGGAATTTGTTGCACACCCATCATGTACCCCCTTCCCTCAGCATCCCTGTGTTCAGAACATCTGCCACCCATGTAAAACTCTGTTCACGTGCAGCTCTCTGGACAAACCCCTCTCAAAGCAAAAGGCAAACCAACACGTGAAGAGATTGATCTAGAATTCCCTCACCAGGGATGTCATCTGTTGGGTTTCTGGTTTCTGCAGGTTTCATTTCAGGGTAGCACTTCAGGGCAGGGTTGTGTTTCCAGACATCTGTCTCTGCTTCACAGCAAATTTTATTCTCCTCAGTACTGATGTTACCTCTTCCATTTTCTGAGAAAGATGAAAGGTAAAAGAAGTTTTGATTATAAATATGGATCATGTAGATCTTCAATGAAAGGTTTAAAATGTTGAAGAATTGAATAGATTTAAAAAGTGAATCATGTAGCACAAAAGTTGAAGATTGCTAGGATTGCTACAAATTGGAGATGTTTCATTCCCCAACAATTCACATCAACCATTGTCATTAGATTTCCTTCTTACTAAAGTTGATGAATTGTTCTGGGAATCAAGAATGGAAATATTTGAAGATGGTAAGAAACTTTTCACATTTAATTAAGAATAATAATAAAAAAAAAAATCTGTAAAAATCTTATCATCACCTTTATGCAATAAAAATATATTCAAAACATAACTATTACAAAATTTTGCAGCTTCCTTTTATCCACAGGAACCAAAGAAGAGGAACAAACAAGTCCAGTAGCTGAGTAAATCTCTAAGACCCTGGAGTGCATCTCCTACCAACCCTGCATCCCACTGGGCCATAATATAACTTATTCTTCTTCTAAGATAATCTGGAAAACTCCTTCCTATCTTCACCTACACATCCACCCCTTCCCCTCTCAAGGGATACAGGCATCCCTGTCAGCAGCAATTTCCAGATTTCACTGTGGATGTTTTAGTGTCACCCAAGTTTTACACAGTAGTGACAGCATGTAGATATTTTACAGTGGTGAGCATAAATACAGGAGAGGAATTGATTCTGGTGGCCAGAAATTAAATACACGAGGAATTCTTAGGCTGAACAAAGGCATACAAAGGCTGAGAATTAAAATTAGAAAGGATGCTCTAAGTCCAACAGCAGAGGTGACAAAAGCTGCTCTCAGAGAACCAACTACAGCCAGAAATGTCACTGACTTGGATGGAGCTCAACTAAGTTACACCTCTGCAAGTTTTGCCTCCTGGAGCCATTTGCTCCATGCACTGACAGGTGTTTGAACCTCTGATTTTGGCAGTTTTGTGGGGAAGCTGGAAAGATGCTCCTGGGTGTTTATTGAATTGGACAGAAGAGCAGCACAAAGCAGCTCTTGAGGCTGGACCTGGGTCTGGCTGTGTTCTGGCAGAAGTGGGATTCACACACTGCAAAGTGGCACAGAATTTCACCTTGGGAATTGCTGTTGCAAAAAAACAACAACAACAAAAGTACCTTTATAAATCATAGAGTAACGTGCTTATCTGTATCTCTCCCAGTGTAGTTGTAAGCAGTGTGTGACCTGAGAGAACTGAGCTGACTTTTGTGAATTACTTTATGACTTCTTTTCACAGAAGTTAGCTCACTTGATGCCATGATGATTTTTTGCCTTTTCTTTTATATCCCTTTTATACCTTTCTACAACTTCTGTATTCTTAGTCCTTTTTGCCTACATTCTTGGACTTGTTTGTTAAGCTAGGAGACAAAACTCCTTAGAAGCTTCGTAGTTAGGGATGAGTGGGCCCAGACCCCAAGGTCCTCTCCAGAACACATTCTGTAAACTGAGATAGAACCATCCAGGGGAAGGCTCCTTGGGGAGGGGGGCTCATTCCAGCCTCTCATTGGGGAATCTTTGATAGATCTGCTAATTAGTAACACCTATAATGTTATACCTGATCTTTTGGGGGTGGGCATTGTGGGGTGCATGGAGGTGCATTCGACCTGGGCGTAGTACACCTAGGGATCTTTAAAGTAAATACCAAGGTAAAATCCTTTTTTCTTTCTAACCCTGTTTGACTCTTGATTTTAAGACCAGGAAAAGGCATCAACTCATAAAACTCACTGTCAGCTCAAATACAGAAGAGTTCAGTTTCCTACCCACAAAGATGTTTTCCATCAGTTAATAACCAGGCTCCCAGCAAAGCATACCTTTAGAATTCAAGATCCCACATGAGTGTCCTGCTCCCCCAGATTTTTCCCAGACGATGCCAAAAATTCCTTCAGGAAAAGACTTTTCTTGCTTAAAGCACGCAAGGATGCGTGTTTCGGTGGTCACTATCTCAATGACTCCATTTGAAAATGACATGGTTTGTGTTTCAGCGATTTTTTCAAAGTTTTCAAAACTGATTGCCCTAGCTTGGCATGTGCTGCTCTCACAGTCCTTACAGTGGTAGACTGTCACAATTGTGTTGCCAGAGGAAGAGTCCTTTGTTCCCTTGGCAGGATCATCACTGGACATGGCAATATCTAAATCGGAAAAAACAAAGAAAAAAACATTTTCTACCAGTTTTCTCCCCAGAGGCTTAATGTCAGAGAACAGGATGAGTTTTGGTGGAAAAGCCCAGTCCCGGCTTAGGAGACACTGTCTGCCAATGCATACATTTTATACAGTATTGGGGCCGGTGCCCAGATAATTTCTGGGGGAGCAATACCATAGAATTCCCCCACAGCTTCCACTGTTTTTTTTAACTGGGAAGCTGGCAGCTTGGGAAGTGAGTTGAAAGACATTCTTCTTGCTGAGCTCATCTATTCTTGTTCTCTTTCCTTCCCAAGCTCCTTGGCACAATCCCCCGCCTAGGTGTCCCTCCAACACACTGCCAGATCCCAAGACCACTGAAGTTCAGAGCTGAGCTGCCAGACTGCCCACTCTGGGCGCAGTGTCCCAGGTTTCCTCTCAGACTCTCCTGGGAAAGGGTCAGTCCTGTGGGAGAGGACTCGCCTCATCTGATATCAGACAGACCCAAACAGACACCCCTCCCAAAAGAGGTAACTGTGACAGGCCAAACACATCAGCCTTCAGCTCCTTAATTTCTCTTCTCACCTCAGAGGTTTTGTGGTCTTGGTTTTAACTGGGCACAGCTGAGCTTTCTCCTAACAGTTCAGAGGTTATGAGCTACTGCTGTGCAGGGAAAAGCACCGAGGTCAAACACAGAGACTCACTTGGACGGGGAGCAGCAAGAGCCAGGAGCAGGAAACCCAAGTGCAGGATGTGGGGAGAGTCCATGGGGATGCCTGGGGGCTCAGCTCCAGCGGGGCTGGAGCTCTCCCAGATCCTCCCAGTGCCAGGGCAGGCTCAGCAGGCTCCTCCCTCAGTCTTCTCCCTGTTGGGACATTAAAGGCACTTCTTAGCACCCTCTGTCTCTGTTCTCTTTGTCCAGACAAAAAGAAAACAGCTCCCAGGCCAAGTGCCGGACAGCTGCTTCCAGCCCAGGCCACCACGATGGGAGCAAGGCAGAGGAACCCTCACACTGCTCAGCTGCTACTGCACTCTGCAAGGGCCAAGCTCACACCCCTTTCCACCTCTGGCTCAACCACAGCAGTAGGAGACACAAGGTCTTTCTGCAGGGAGAGGGGAAATCCCTCCTGAGCCTGTTGGGCGGGTGCCCAGATCCTCGGGGCTCCTCAAGGCAATGGCCCTGCACATACCCCTCAGTAAGAGCAGCAAATAACAGCTTGAATTGTCGTCACTTCCAAAACACACCAAAAAATTAACTAAGGAAGATAAATTATGCTGACTGAATGTTTCACTTGGCCTAAGATGAAATATTTATTGTCAAATCAAATTATATTTTTAATTTAGGAGATCTGATGGGAACCAGCTGTTCAAGTCAAATGAACAAACAAACAATAACTTGATATTTCTTTTCAAAACATCCTCAGATTTTGTCAGAAGTTCATCGTCAACCATTTAAATAAAACTGCCACGACTTTGTGATGTATGTTTTAGTAAAATACTTGCCAAATAAGAAAAAACTATAGAAAATTCGTCTAACTTTCCTCACCAGACTAGCCCTGGAAAATGCAAACTGCTTTGTTCTTGGGAGCTTTTCATCAAAAGCTTTCACTAAAACTACTTTTTTGCTGTCACTACCTGAGAGGCACCTTGAGGAGATTTCCAAATTAATTGTGCACTAATTCCTAGTTCTACCTTCAGCAGAAGTTAATAAATGCTTATCTGTCATGGTCTGTGCTTGTGGTGGCTGGTGAACATACATTACAAGGGACAGAGAGACAGTAAGACAAGTCCCTAGTACCCCAAGAACCACTTCATGTTAGGGTGACCAGAAAGGCTTCTCCCAGGATGCTTGTTCTGTTCTGTTAGTCTATCCCAGTTTGGATTCCCCGGTTGGCTGTCAGCCTCTACCCCTCATCACCCCCCCCAGAGCTCCCCATTGGTTCCCCGTTCCCTGGTCCTGCCTTTTCCCTACCCCGGATAAAACTGTGAGCTTTGGGATCACGTTCATGTTTGCCCCTGTAACCTTCAGCAGTGTAGCAGCAGTAAATGCTCCTGCCAGAACCCATGCAAATGCCCCTCTTGACCCTTTGCTACTGACTATAATACTGAACCCACCTGTGTTTCTGTGGGTGGATGTGGGACCCCATGGAGCGAAGCAGGAAGAGTATTAGTGCTGATCTAGATCCGTTGAGAGTTCCACCCCATTTCCCAGAAATAGGTCATCTAGGAGAAACACAACCTGCAGGACACGCCCTCTCTGGCTGCCTACAAGTACAGAGCCAGTTCTTGAGACCAGCTGCAAAATTTCCCATGGAATAAAACCAGGGACACCTCAGGCTCTCGTCACCCCTATGCAAGATGCAAATCCAGGGAATGCTGGACAGAGCCGGCCTCCTGGCACTGCTACACACGCACCCTCCGAGGAGTGATCCATCCTCTTCCACCACCACGTGAGGGAACTGTTTGTGCACAGAGCTCCTGCTCACCTGGACAGTCCTGCAAGGATTTCCTCTGGCCCCACCAAGTATTAACAACAATCTCTTCTCATCCTCTTTCTGTACATGGAAAAATTGGTCCTTTTGATTTTTTTTTCGGATCATTCATATTTCACACATTACTTTATCCCATTTCCTGATTTGCAAAGCACAGTTAACAATTCCCATCTGTCCTATCCTGCAGATGACTAGAATTCCAAGGGACTGACATCAGTTTTGGAATCACAGAACCATAAGTTTGGAAAAGACGCTCAAGACCATCGAGTCCAGCTGTTAACACAGCACTGCCAAACTCACCACTAAGTCATGTCCCTAAGTGCCACTTCCTCTTGTCTTTTAAATCCCTCCAGGGGATTTCTACCCCAGAGCATGTTTGCTGCACAGAACAGCTGCAGCACATCTGGCAGGGTTATCTGACCAGAGGTTAAGATTTAGGTTTTGCCTAGTAGTTTTCAGCCTGAGGTCTGTATCTTCTATCCTCATTCATTTAGTCTTCCCTCTTGTGGTCTTCCTGCCCCTCTCCTCATTCTGCTCAAAGGACATCTCCCTTCCTCTTCTCTCTGGTGACATTCTCTGCTTCTCCTCTTCTTCTCTTCAGTTTCAAAAACCAGAACACCATCCACCAAATCTCCCTTCCCTCCCACTGATTTGTCCTAAAATCTGGAGACTCTCCAGCTATCTTGGCCACTTCCCTGCCATCAGTTTTAAATTTACTTCAATAAAGCACTCAGATCTAAGGGGAAACACATTCTTTGGACAGAAAATATTTTTCATCCAGTTTTTTCACCTGCTTCCCTTTCTTTTCAAAGTAAGACAAAACTTCACTTTTCAGAGCTACCAGAGCTGTCTGCAGAGCTGTAACAGAGCAAAGGCAGACCGTAAAAGCAGATCAGCTGCAAGAAGTAGGAGAATAAGGGAACAAGCAGGAGGAGCTGGAGTTCCTTCAGCAAACACCAGCCACTCACACCCAGCTTTCCCCCAGGGCAGACCTGACTCACAAACCAGCCCACCTGAGATCACTGGCAGGAGAAAGAGGATTTGAGAGGAAAACTGTAGAGCCTTAACAAGGTCCTTTGGTTTTGTTTGCAAAAGGATCTATTTGAGGAGACATCACTACCTGAAACTTTCAGCCTCTTCCCATGGCATTGTAACAAACACAAGACAATAAATAATTCCAGTGTTTGCCAAGACAAGAAGAAAATTCAATCTCCAAAGCAATGGCATCACTTCCAGCAGCTCCAAGTGAAAAGCTAATGACCTGCAATACCCTGATACATGTTTTGTTCTACAAGTTAAGCCAGCTCACTGCCTTTCCAATGGGTATCCTTAGGCTTTCTGCCTCTGGCACAGCTTCAGTGAGCACTCTCAAAGGGACCAGAGCAGAGTTCCCCCAACACCCCCACAGGAGCCAGGAGAGCAGAGCTGCTGTCCCAGGGTTTAGATGTCCTTCTTTCTCCAACCAACCATTAAGCACAGTCACGGACACACAAAATCCAGCACTCTTCTCCAGCTGTAAACACTATTTCCCCACCCCTTTTCCCTCTTCCAGCCTCACACCCTGGGATCTATAGCTTTAGGAGTGTTATAAACATATATTATAATATTGGCTTCTCGCAAAGTATAAAGGTAGATACATTTCTAACATTAGTTAGAAATGCTTTTTGCTGTGTGGATGTAGTTTTCTCTCTTTTTAGCAAGAATGTTAGCAAGTGTGAACAAGTCAGAGAACCTCCAAGCGAGCAGAGGATGAGGCCCAAGAAGCTGCTGATCAACACTTTGTCCAGGGAACAAAAGGGCCCAAAGGCTGCTCCGCCCGGAGAACGGGCGGCCAGGAGGGTCCGAGAGCTGCTATCACCGCTCTGCCCGGGGGGCAAAGAGGCCAAAGCTGCAATCAGCCCTGACTGACTGGAGAATTGAGAGATCCACCCTACTATCAACTCTCACCTGGCGAGCCCAACCCCAAGAATCAAGAGAAATAAAACTGCAAGGCAGAAGAACACGCATGCTTTAAAAAGGCGGAACCAAGCAGTGGCCATGCAGAACAGCTCCGGGAAAAGTTTGAATATGCCTAAAGAACAGACAGTAAAAATGGTATAAAAAGGACTCACCTCGAGCATCAGGGGTGCTCTTCGCAGAGTGCCAAGGCACCCGGCTGGTACTTCTTTGCTTTATTTAATGTGTCTCTTATTGTCTTTATATTAAACCCCTTAAATTCTCACAAGAAAGTGAACCTCGTTTTTCACAGGAGCATTTTAGTCTGTGGGTTTTTGTTGGGGTCCCTCCCCTGCCGTGTAGCCCTGGGAGAGGGGCCCTGAGGGCACAGGCACGGGGCTTCCCTGTCCCTGCTCAGCCTCGTTCCCATTGGTTGGTTTGTGTTCCCTGCGCGGGCAGAAGGACCCTTGGTCCCGTGACTGGAACAGTTCCTCAGCAGAGCTCCGGCCATGCGGCTGGAGAAATAAACATCTCTGAAACAGCTAGCAAGAATCTGTCTGTCCTTATATATTTCCTTTCCACGGGACTCCTGGTTTGATATATGCGTGTTGCAGGATCCCCACTGCAACAGGTTTTATGGTCAGAACCAGCTTGGTGGAACAAAACACCACAATCTCTAAAAGATTTACCTGGTACCCTGAGGGTCCCACCAAGAAGACATAAGTTGCAGTCACTTTGGAGAAAATACTACTACTGAAGGAAGTACAACAGCAACAGAATAAAACCCAAGGAACTTCAAAAGATCCTACAGATTTTTTTTTTTTTTCTGCTCTAAGTTCTTTCCCAGAAAAGAAGAAGAGTTTATGTAAGAGATCATTTTGGTATCACTTTCATTATACTTTGCCCTCACTGGTCTGCTCTATGCCACTCTCAACAAGCCTTTGCAATAAAAAAAAATAAAACAGAATCATGGAAAGGGACAAAGAGCCTCTTTCCTAAGTGAGTATACGAGTGCAGTTTGCATCCACAGCTCCAACTAGCCCCTGCAGAGAGAGCAACCAGCAGGACATTGTGGTTGAGCTGAGAAATCTCTGCAAAAAATCCCAAGTTTAAAGCACACTTTGGCTTCCCACCACCTGCTCTGAAATAAATTTTCCACAGCAACCAATAGAAAACATTGCTAACATTTTCATTTCTCCTGCAGTACATTAAGTAGAATGAAGTTTTTCACTGGTTTAACTTCTCTGTTTTAAAACCACTGTCCTTAGGTACTAATGCTTTATGTTTGGATTCTGTTTTGTTTCATTCTGAACCCAAGGTTCCACCAGGTTGGATTGTTCATGAGTCAGGTTGGACCTGGGGAAATGCACAGTCAGCTCCAGCTTGGGTGGAAGCTTCTCCTCGGAAAGGAGGAAAGCTGCAAGGATTTCTCCTGCAACCCTTCTGACAAATTCTCCCTTATTTGCAAACATGACAGGATGGCACTTGCAGAAAAGAAGATATTAGCAAGACATGTTAAGGAGCTAGGAGGGGAAAAAAAAAAAAGATTAATGGATATGGGAGAAATTAGTCAGGAATTACATAAACAGGAAAATGCTGTTAATCCATTTATTCTATTATTTCTGTGGTCACTCACACTTGAGGAAGCTGTTGTGTTTCTGCATTCACACAGTGTGAGTTCACACAGAGCTCTCTGGAGGTTGCCAGGCTGGGCTACAGATGTGGTATAACTTAGTTACAAAGCACCAGTAACGCACGTTCCTCCTTACGGAGAACGCGTGCAGCACAATAATCATTTCCCTCCTGCCACAGACATTTCAGTGCCTGCTTCTCAAAGTCTACTTAAAAACTAGAAAGCAAGAATTTTTAAGAGAACAGACTGGCTGGAAGACAGGGCCCTCTAAAGAAGAAGGCAGTGTGAGTACCTCAAAAGCTGTTTGTGTCCAAGGAAGCCTTCATGTCTCTTCCCTTCCCTTCTCCAAGTGCCTGCACAGCCTTTCCAAATCCCAATTTATTCAGCTCCTCTTCCAGACAGAAATGCAGAAGCCACTAGGATCTCAGAGAAAAAGACAATTTACTTGGCTCCTCCCATCCTTAAAGCACACAGATATCACACACAACTGGATTTTCACTTTCTCTTCTGGAGCACAAGTCAGCAGTGCCACAGAACAATGCAAACAAGGCAAGTTCCTGCTGCTGTGTGGTAACTGCAGAATCTGCAGTTGGAAAACATGGAAAAACCAATCACACTCCCAAAAACTTCCCAGCAACTTACTCAGAAGTACCTGGGCAGTCACCCTGTCCCTCGAGGTACTGCAGCAGCCATGTGAACCGACAGGATTTGAGATCTGCTCCGCAGTCTGGCACTGCCTGACCCTGCAAGGGCTCCCAGGCTCTGCAAGATCAGGTCCTGTCAGCACAGGGTACAGGTAAGATCTGCTGCTTTCTTCTCCCTGTTTTGGGTGGGGTGTTTTGGGGTGGCAAGGAGGCAGATCAAGCTGTCCAAGTAGATTTTAACGCTCAGCAAATGCAGCACGAAGTTACAACAACCCTCTCCTTTCCCCTCTTCCTACAATCCCAGATCTCTCCACAGAGCCATAAGATCTTTGCCTCCCCTTGGCCACTGCCTTTGACACACAGAACAACCTTTGTTTTTTCTTTACCACCCTGGGCAAGCTGTCCCCCAGCCAGTCACAAGCAGCAGTCCCAGCCCTGGGCTGCCATAGACTGGAGCTGGATCTGAGAGCAGCAATGCTTCCCCCCAGGCCACAGGTCACCCTTTCACCAAGCTGGTGTTTTATTGCATTTGACTCCATTTTTTATCACATGATCCACAGCCCAGAAAGTCCAAAGAAGGAGTTCTTGCTTGCAAATTTTGCTCCAAGAGGAAATGAGTGTTCTCGGAAGGATTAACATGCTTGGTTTATGCTGATCACAGCAGCACCTGTGCCCTTGTAGTGAAAGACATGGAGGCTGAGCCTTAGGGAAACACAGTTTCAGGGGTTTATTTATCAGACGTCATACAGCACCGATCAGCCTTCTGTTTAATCACTGTGCTGCACACCCGCTCTGCCCCTCCAGTGAATGAGCGGCTCGCTTTGCTCTCACAGTCCCAGCTCAGGGCAGCAGCTTCTGTGTTAGAAAAATGCTCCAAAACTGGGACATTTGTCTGCCATTACTCTCTGTCTACCAAACTCTCATGTTTCAGGCTTAGGACACTAAATTGGAGACATGTCCAAAGAAAATAAACCCAAACCACCACAACAACAAACACAGCCAAAACCAAACAAGCCAACAACAAAACCCCTTGTTTCCCTTACCTTGAGCCCTTCCCACAGGCTGTGTCTGCCCTGGCCTGGAAGGATCACCTCCAGAACGCAAATAAGGTTTCTACATCTCTAGAGAAGTTGAATATTGACAACACTAAATCATGAGGTGGGTAATAATTTAGTTTGTACAGAATTTGCACTGCATCATTTGACTATCTGTGTGATAAATAGAAAAAATTATTAGTAATTTAAGTCTTCAGTAAGGAGTTTCTCCTTCTCCTTAATTAAATTGTATTTGCATTGCAATAATCCCAGAAACTCTACTCCTGAACGAGGCTTCGCTTCAACTTCCGAGAGAGAACCTCCAGCATGAACTTTCTCCTATGGCCGAGGAATCTTATACTTCAATCCACTCTGACAGCACAAAATCCCTTCTAATTGAATCCAGAATTATCAGCCCAGAATATCCATGCTAACTTTAACCAGAATTTTACCCAGAAACTCAACATGATAAATGAACCAGAAGTTATGAGGTGAAAGTCAAATACTATCAACACAGGAGAAACTCGGTTTTTCTTAGCTATACACATGATTACAAGAAGTGTTTTAGGCTTCTATTCCTTTGTGTTTCAAGCCACTGTAGTATCTTACCTAACTTATTTCATGGTCTGGGAAATTGAAAGTAATAAGGCAGCACAGGGACCTATCCCAAGTCTCAGCATTAACAGTCTTTGTCCCATCAGACTGTTGGTTTCTGTGTGTTTTGTCACTGGTTTTGGTTTCCAAATCTCACTTATCTACAAAACCTCCACTTTCATATTTGTGAGGAATTCCCCTACTACTGTGGTACATTAAGAAAACAAATAGAGCATGCAATAATTTATGACTGGAACATAAAAAGAGTAAGCCCAATGGTTTTTGACAATCATTGTATGGTCATAAAATGTTCTTTAATGCCAAGTCATCCACCACAGTCAGGTGCCACAGAAAAAGAAAAGCTGTTTTCCAGCAAAGTTACCCTCAAAATTTGAGCTCATACATTCAGCTTTGCTCAGAAGAGTGAGAAGAGAGGCTACTGTGAAAAACCAATTATATTTTGGCACCGGTGAATTACTGCAAAAGGAATCAACAGCTGTGTGAGATGTTGCAGGCAGAAAAAGCTTTTGTAAGGTAGTCTAAAACCACGTTGTGAATGTTGGAGAGCTATGAATTTTAGTTAATATATTGAGTCCCGAAAGCCTTTATTCAAAGGCCAGAACTCCTCCCTGCCAATACCAGAGTTTGGAAAATTACTTTATGGAATGCACCCAACCATTCTCTTGCAAGAAATACATATTGGCAGCTCCAGTGTCTGTGGCAATGCTCCAAAGCCTCTGCAAAAGCTCAACATGTCTTCCTTTAAAAAGCAGACCATTTCCTGGAACACTCTCTTCCAAGAGTGCCAAACCAGAACTATATCTGCTGTTGTGAACCTTTGACCTCGAAAGGCTTTGATGTCTTTTCAGGAGAAACAGCACCCTTTTCGAAGCGTTTGTGCACCCTCTGTGCATGTCCAAGGGAGCTGGTTTTGAATGCTATAGCACAGTTGGTACCCAACAGCATCCCAGAGATCGGAATACACAGGAGCAGAGACCCAAAACCTCTCTGGTTTTGCAGAGACACAACCTGAGATCAGCTGAGTTGGTCAGAGCAGGTGCTAATAATGCCAAGGTTTTGGGGTTGATCTCATACAGGCCGTTCACTTAAGAGTTGGACTTGATGATCCTTCTGGGTCCCTTCCAACTCAGAATATTTTGTGATTCTGTGAACCAACAACATTTTGGACAATGCCGTTCCATCGCAGTCTAAAACAGGATGCAAATCCTTTTGTAAAAGGAAACTCAACTTATCAGAACAAGTTGTTTACTTAGAGCGCTATACCAAAGCTAGCCATTACCACTGTACCTTTAATAAAAGAAAAAAGGATCATAAAAGAGAAAACTGTGAATTAAATCCAAGATAGGACCCTTTGATTTTCTTTGATTACTCCCCAAAAAGCCACCATGGTGACCTTAACAAAGCTTTGTTTCTCCATTGCTAAAGAGGACATAAGGAAATTTCATTTTTCCTGAAATACCAGGTGTCTGAGACCATGAGACAAAGCACACAAGTTATGTAGGGCTTGGTTTCCAAATCTCACTTATCTGCAGAACCTCCACCTTCAAGTTTGCAAGAGACTCCCTGAGCATAGTTTCTCCTTCCCACCCAACATAAAGATGACATGAAGCTATTTATCCAAGCAAATTCTAGTTGTTCTCTTTCATACCAAAGTCTGACTCATGCCTAGGGCACAGTTTTATTAATTTTTCCATCTCCATTTCATGTAACTGGTGCTCTCTGAGGACTCACACCATTTCTTCCAACACTGACTTTAAGTCTCCTAGAGGTGTTTTTCTTCCATGAGGCACAGCCAAATGCTGGCAGGCTCCAGGCCAGTCCCTCAGAATACTCATTTATCAATGCACCACAGATATTCCTCATCACTGCTAACATTTTGCAGTTGAAGCCCTGTCAGCTGTGCAACACAGAAAAGATCTCTTTCAGAGAGAAACATGACTTCAGGCAGTACAATGCTGGCAACTCACAGCTTCATTATTCCCCAACACTGCTTATCCAGCAGGCACTGTACAAACTAAATTGGGGGACAAATGAAGCCTTTCACGTTTTCATTCCCCTTTAGAAACAGACATAGAAATACAGCACTCTTTACTGGGATTTTTCCTTCTGTTAACATGGCTGTAAATTCATTATCCAAATGTGAAGGTGCAAGCAGGAAGGGAGTTTTGTCTTAAGGGAACTGAATTGAGGAAGTGTGGACAATCAGCTCAGTGTCTGACCACCACAGCAGAGAACCCACAATCAACTCTTCAAGACAGAGATATCAGGATTATGCCAAAAGTAGCTCAGTGCTACCTGCTGTTATCGTGGAATCCTGGAGTCATTTCAGTTGGAAAAGATCTCCTGGATCATCGACTCCAACCTGTGCCAAATCCCCACCTTGTCACCCAGCCCAGATCACTGAATTCCTTGGACACCTCCAGGGATGGGACTCCATCACCTGACAATCCTTTCAGTGATGAAGTTCTTCCAGATATCCAAACTAAACATCTCCTGGGACAGCATGAGGCCATTTCCTCTTGTCCTGTCAAAGTGAAATAAAACAACAGGAAGTATTAGCAAGGAAACACAGATCAGATCAACTAAACCCATGACACAGCCACATCCCATTAGCTCAGACTCCAATAATATAAACTAGATCTGGAAAATACGCAAACATGGGCAATGGGGGAAATATGGGCTTCAGGAGCAAGGGCACAGGAGATAAAAAGATGTGCAAGAGATGGCCATGAAGATGTAAATGAGCCTGAGAAAGAAGACATGTCACCTCCCCTGTCCTTGCAGGACAAGAAAATGGAGTTCACAAAAGCCATCATTGTGCTCTATGCTAAAACAGTCAAGAGAAGGGCCCTTTGCTGCAGGACAAGGAGCCAGCCCAGAAACTCTCGGTACATTTGGGATTAGACAGATCCATGGGAGGAAGGTGCAGCAACCAGAGCTCTTCAACACTTGGCTGTGATGTGAACTCCAACTCAGGGAGTCTCCAGCACCTGCCTGCTCAGCAAGTGCATCCCAAGGGAGCACCAGCTGCTTGCAGGTTGCTGGTCATCCTTAGAGATGGGATGTTGGGATCCAGCCCAAGCCAGCAGAGCTGGTTTGCCCTCCACAAGTGTCAGGCCAAGATGTTCTTTGCCTCTGAAATAAACACAAGTAAAGTGGTCTTGGAGTTTTAACTTGGTTCCTTTTTCTGCTCAGAAGAGCACGAGGGAAAATGGATGAAACAAGTGAGAGAGCAGGCCCTGAATCCAAACAGCTCTGGGTTTTTAGAGGATTATGGATGGAACAGAATGGGATTAGCCAAGAGACACTATATTTGGATTTTTCCATCCATAAACACACAAAAATGCACACATAATTAAAAATACTTGTGAAACATCCAAATTACATGCAGAGTACATTTATTGCAACACAAAGCTGGCTCAGATCCAAGTCATTGAAACTTAAAACAAAACTGCAGCAAAACATCAGTAAGAGACATTCAAGCAGGAGCTACATCAGGAACTCACACCCCACATTTCCTTTAGATTAATTCCCAGAAAGGTTATGAGTTTTTGTATCAGACCATGCTCAGTTCTCCTCAGGGTTTCTTTACACCATCCCTTCCATTGGCACAACTCTTGACTTGCTGCAGACATTACCCAAACAAGCTCTGCTTTTACACAGATGCTCCAAGGAAGGAAAGATCTAGGAAATCTTTTCATAACAAGACATTCTCATCCTTCTCTATGGTAGATACTCCCCTACTCCACCCAGGAACAATGCCACTTCTTCTCACCAGTCTGTGACCTACTGCCCCTTGCAGAAGGAACCAAGCTGGTGAAGACCTGGATGGAAGCACAGTGGCAGCAAGCACTGCCCTCAGGTGATCAGGAAATCACCCATTTACAACTGCTGAGAACCAGTCCAGAGGTGAGCACCCCAAACTGGAGCACAGTTGCAAAGAGTTAAAGCTCCCAGGATGAAAAGCACTCGGTCTCAGCCACCAGCCTGGCTCTTGAGCAATTTACGTGCAGATGTAGATGGCCACAGAACTGTTTTGCAACAGCTCAAACTGGCCATTGCAACAAAGAAATATCATTGTTTACTTTTGTTGGAAGATTTCCATTTTTATTGTTGGGCTGGGGGAGGGGAAAAAAAAAAATCGAGCAGCCAAAAAAACTCCATCAACTACAAAATGTTCAATGACTGTTTTTAGACATGTAGCTTCACCTGGGAGAGCTCTGGTCCCTGCTGAGGAAGCTGATTGTGGTTCTAGCAATGAAATAGGAAACCCAGGGCTGTGTTTCACCGGAGCTGGGTGCTGGGTGCCAGGGGGCTCCTGGCTGGCTCATCCTGGCCCTGAGTTCACTCCAGGGAATGGACGACACAATAGATAGATGACATAACCTCAGCATCAACCCAGCTTGTTGATGCCATTGAAGTTAAAATAGTAAAAGCAGAGAAAAATCAAACGTGTTAACATCATAAAGCGGCGAGAAAACATTTTTGATGTTATATGGTAAGATGTCTAAAACTGCGCTTTCAATTCCCTAAATCTTCAAAGGGACGCCTTCCTTTGGTTCTATTATTTCAGGAAATTAGGCTGATTTCCCATAGAAAGCCCAGATCTTTGACCCCTCCCCTGCTGGAGCTCCAGGAAGAGCAACTGGGGTGAAAGTTCCAGGGCTGGATCTGCTCTCGGTGGTCTCTCAGAGTCTGAGCCCATAGATAAGAAGGGGAATGAAAGAAAGAAGTTTATTGTGCAGCACAAAGTTCCCAGGACAGCTGAAGGAGAAGCCACTGCTGTCCAAGCAGATACAAGCTTCAGATTTCTTTCATACATGTTTAGGGTATTTACTTTGTCTCCTCAATCTCCAGCCATTTAACTCACACTTCTTAAACTTCCATTTCCTTCTATTGTGCTGACTCCTGAGCGGACAAAACCTCTACAGTGGATATTTACTCTCAGTCAAAAATAACCTGTAATTACCATCCTGGTGCAGAACCTATACATCCTTCAAAAACTTCTGCTTCAAATACTTTGCTTATTATTTTAAAATTATGTTTATGACCAAGCACAAGCTCCTGCTCTGAGAGAAAAGCTCATTAACAACCCTAACAGCACATGCACCAAAGTTTTTTAAGTCTGAAAGGTTGCCTTCTAAAATCAACCCCCAATCTGGGCATCTCTGCCCCAAACTTCCAGCAAGGAATTACAGGAGAGCAGGAAAACTTCAAGAGCTCAACACCCATCAGGGTCCTGGCCTCGTATGAGCCCACGTGTCACTGTCCCACAGTGGGAGGCTGAGCTTGAGGCTGTGACTTACAACCAACCACAGAGGGAGGGTAGTGGAGATGGGGCTGCTCCACAAAGCCCTGGAAAGAGTTCTAACAGATCCCAGCTGTACTAGTTTGAAAACAAACCAGTGGGAGGCACCAAGTCAGAATAACAATTTAATAGGGAAATTAAGGAAAAAAAGAATAAAAAGGCAGAAAACACTGGTTTAAACTGACAGAGTCAGGATACAACCTGACACCCTGTTAGTCAGGGTGGTGGTAGCAGTCCCATAAGATGGTGGCTGCAGTCCTATGTGGTTCTGTTGAAGGGATGATCCTGTAGAAGGGTCTCCTCTTCCTCGGAAGGTCCAGTGGTGGCTGTGCAGCTCCTGTCCTCTGGGAATCCAGTGGAAAGGTTGTCTCTGGTGTTGGGAATCTCAGATTATATCCACGATGGGATACTTGGTTCCTCCTTCTGGGTGGAGCATCTCACAGTGGGGTAATGAGTCATGAGGCCAGGCATTGCTGGGCTCATTAACAGAAGATAGTCCGGAGGGAGTTATCTGTGAGTCATGTGGCATGGCTTTGATGGGCCATTAACAGCAGATAGTCCGGAGGGAGGAGGCAAGGAAACACTGCCTCACCTGGTTTCAATGGCTCATGAGGATGGTAATAGAATACACTTCAACCCAGGATACCAGCTCATCAGGCAGACAAGAGACATGATTTCTGCTTTGAAACATACTGTGGATCTTTAACTGCCCCATTGGCGGGCTGCAGAGGATCTCAGGATTGTGTCACATCTTTCACCAGCTTCCCTTTGGGAAAATAGATCAATGACTGGGACCCTTCTCCCTGTGCTCAGCAGGATGCTGCTGGGAGCTGCACACAGTCCTGCTGTGCAGCTCATGGCAGTTTCCAGTCTCATTTGGTATTTTAGGTTTCCAATTCCCTCTGTGCTCCAGCTGAGCCAGAAGACCTCTGTGAACAACATGGATCAGTGAGGCACAGGCTCCACCACCCTGAAGGACCTGGCACTGCCACCCAGTGTGCCAGGATAATTTAGGACCCTTGGGATTAAAACTGGTCTTGCCATATCTTTGTGTTTTAAAAACAGCTTCGAAGCCCAGGCACGACAGCCTGTGCCCAGGGAGGTGGTGGCAGGGGGACAAAGCTGCAGGTCCCACTGCTGGAGGTGAAGGACATGCAGTTTGCACTCAGGCATCAGTAAAGGTCTCATCACAGGTTGTCATTGCCACTGGAAAACATCCTCCTGAAGCTTTTGCAGCTGTGACGTTTCCACACTTACTTCCGTTACTTCCTTTGCTTCTTACGTTGCAAAGTTGAAAGTGTCACCACGTATCTTCATAAACTTTTGGCAGAGGTGACACAAATGGACTCAGGTCAGTGGTCAGTCACACGCAGCCACACCACAGTGGTCAGTCACCACCACAGACAGTAGTTGAAGTAATGGGTCTGTTTCCTGTGAGCAGAGTTTTCTAAATATATCACACTCCTGGAGAAAAATAGAATTGAACTCTGACCTTCTGTCCAGGATGAAAATGTGAAAACCCATGCCATAAAACCTCAGCCATTAGCTCTCATGTCAACATGAGATGCTGGAGAAAAGTCTAGACTACAAGTCTAGTTTATTATGAGCAAAATCATTACATGGTAAGAGGACCTGCTAACTTCCATTGAGATGTTTGGTAGACAGGTGGGGAAAAAAGGGCGCTGGAGCAACTACTCCTAGAACAACATGGTTCATGGAATCACAGAATTACTGAAGGGTTTGGGTTGGAAGGGACATTAAAGCCCATCCAGTCCCACCCCCTGCCATGGGCAGGCACACCTTCCACTATCCCACTATCCCAACCCAGCCTTGGACACTTCCAGCATGAGGCAGCCACAGCTTCCCTGGATGGCCTGTGCCAGAGCCTCACCACTCTCATAGGGAAGAATTTTTTCTTAATATCTGACCCTGCCCTCTGTCAGTGAAGCCATTCCCCCTTGTCCTGTACTCCAGGCCCTTGTAAAGAGTCTCTCTCCACCTTTCCTGTAGACTCCCTTCAGATGCTGGAAGGTTGCAATTTCCCTTCTCCAGGCTGAACATTCCCAACTCTCCCAGCCTTTCCTCACAGCAGAGCTCCAACTCTCTGATCATCCTGGTGCATCCTCTGGACTATCTCCAGCAGCTCCACATCCCTCCTATGCTGGGCCCCAGGGCTGGGGTGGCTCTGCAGGTGGGGTCTCACCTGAGCACAGGGGCACAATCCCAATCCCTTTCCTGCTGCCCACACTGGGGGCTCAACCCAGTACACAGGGGGCTCAGGGCCAGGGCAGGTCCACCCACAGCACCCCCAAGTCCTTCTCCAGGGGCTGCTCCATCTGCTCATCCCCAGCCTGGATGGATCCCAGGGGTTGCCCTGACCCAGGTGCAGCTCCAGCACTTGTCTTGTTAAACCTCATGAGATTCCCATGGGCCTCTTCTGGAGCTTGTCCAGGTCCCTCTGCATGGCCCCGTCCTCAGGGGTGTCCCTGCATCCTCAGCTTGGTGTCACCTGCAAACCTAGTAAGGGTGCACTCAATCCCCTCATCTGTCTTTAACGAAGGTGTTAAATAGCTCTGGTCCCAACACAGACCCCTGAGGGACACCACGGGTCACTGATGTCCATCAGGACTCTGAGCCATTGACCGTGGCCCTGTGGAAGTGACCATCCAACCACTTTCTTATCCATCTTACAGTCCACCCATCAGATCCATCTCTGTCTAATTTAGAGTCAATTTAGGGTCAAACACCCCTAGCAGCAGGTACACAAGAGATCCTTTGAGAACTCTGTGTTCCCATTTGCAGGTTATTTTTTTTAGTGTTTCTCTCTAACAGCTGCTTTCCTGCAAGCCTGTAGAAGCCTGAAGGGCAAAGTCTCAGGCTCCATTAGTGTGGGATTTGGTTTGGGGTTGTTTTAAAGATTAAAATATGGTCTCTTTTCTCATAGAAAACAATAAACTGGGGCACACCCAGTGCACAGCTCTGTGTCCCCTGGCATGTGTCCCCTGGCATGGCTGGGCTCTGGGTCACAGCTGGCACAGACAGGGCATGAGCTGCCCTGGGGTGGCAGAGGGAGCCACGGCAGAGCTGCTGGGCACCCCCTGCCTGCCAAATGCATGCCTGGTACTCTGCCATCTCACACATTTACTGGTCACACAACCTCGGGCAGAGGGTCAGGACATGCACACCCCCAGGGGCTGGCAAGAGAATAAACCCACATATTGCAAAATCTGTGTCAGTTAGAACCATCTGCAGCCTTACAATGCCTTCAGAGACCAAACATTGCAGCCTGTGGGTTTGTGTTCCTCATCCTGGCAGGAAACAATGCTTTTTCTGAGACCAAATTAGCACCAGAAGCTAACCAGTGTGGAGCAGACACTCCTTCAGGAGCAGAAGAATGCCTGTGGCTTCTGCAGTGTTTGGGTACCCTCACCCCCAGCCAGCCCACAGGAATGAGATACTCAGCAAGTGTGAGCCCCCTGTCAGTTTTGCCCTGGGGGTTGATAGCATGAGGTGACAGCAGGAAAAGGAAAAGCAGGGCAGGTAAGTCCATCTAGCAGAGAAAAAGAGGACCCACATTCCACCGTTTCTATTTTCTCATAGATTTCTTTTTTTCTAGAACAAAATTAAATAGGCAAATGTCTGTTTCCTGCAGAGTAAGATCATATAAATAATAAAAAACATCGGCTTTCATCAAGAGCCTAGGGTGTCTGTACAATTCCCAGAGAGATTGTGTGCTTCGATTGTTTTAGAGAAAGGAAAGGTAAAGCTTGTGTTTTCCTTCCCAGGGAGAAAGTGCCCTTCTTATCATTTTGTTACAACAGAAGTTTCTTTAATGTAAACAGAAGCAGCAACACTTCCAAAGCTGACAAATGAGTTAGCACCACCTCTGAGGCACCAGAGCTTCTGACGAGACAGCCCAGAGCCTGAGAATCATAACATGCTCATATCCCAGACCCCAATTCAGGCAGAGCTGTGGCTTTGGACTTCAGCCATCACTAGAAACTCACTTTCAAACCCTCCCACTCCTTTTTTTTCCTCACCCCAAGATATCAGGGCTGCTCCAGCAGCCCAACCACATCCAGCTCCTTCCCAAAGTCAGGCAGCATCTCCCAAGCCACGAACCATTTATTCCAGCAGCACCAGAACTGCTGTCAGAGAAACTCAGATCATCTTGCTGGAAAACTCAGAGGGTTGTGCCAGGCTCGTTCTCCAACATCTGAATAATGGATTTACACTGTCAGTGTTAAATATTTAAGCTACACGCTGTACTGAGAAACACACACAGCAGCCACTTCCACCTCAGATCCAAATCAGCTGCTCAAGAGCTTGTTCCCAGGTAGAGCTGTCCTTTCCTCTTTTTCAGCTCTCCATGACCTCTTTCTACCTCACTCCAGAAGGGCAGAAGATCACTCTCATTCTGCTTATGCTTTTTACGGATTTACACAAATCCAGGCACTGAAATTTTTCCCGCAGTTTCAGCTGAAGGAAGGTTTTGAAGCAGGGCTAGGTGAGCTGAAAGACCCTTTATAGATGAAAACACCTGGGACACAAGATGGTTTTTTACTCCTTTTCCACAATAATGCTTGCGAGGCATCAATTCCTTTTATCCTTTTTCCAAAATGTGGAAAGGATTTGGGTGAAATGGTGTTTGCATGCAGTGTCTGGGAGAAAGCTCCTACCTGGTCTGTGTGTCAAAGTAGCAATCCCAGTCCTGGCACAGGAGCACATTATACACAGAACTGTGCAAATCAGAAATTACTTTGGTCAGTCTTTTTGTTTCTGTATTTTGCAACCCTGAAATCACTCCAACTTACTTGAATCAAACCAAAAGCAGTACAAAGGGACAATACCCTCTGAACCTCAAATGTGGAACCAATCCTAACAGGGCCAGAGATGCTGGTCCCTGGGGAACCCACACATTTCCACAGGGAGACTGTGGCTTTTGTCGAGGTGGACATAACAGCACACACTTGTTGTAATCCAAAGTTGAGAGAGATAGAGAGATTTTTTATTTTCTCTGCTGCTGTTCTTATACCTCTTCACAATGGCTGTGGCCTATTAAGATTGGCTGCTTAGCAAACAATGACAAGGCTGTCTAACAAACAATAACCATTCAAGCAGTAAAACAATCAGCTAGACAAGCAAAGGTAGAGTTGTTACATATTATCTGCAAGTTCTTGCTTGTACACACTTAACATCCCATAACAAGAACATCCTCTCCTTGTGTCCAAAATACCCTTTCTCAGTGATTATATTCTTGGCCTTCTCTGTGGGTTTCACTGAAGCTGCAGAATTCCCACTGCAATATTCTCACGGGTAAACTCTGACCGATTTCAGGTCTGGCTCTGTGAGGCTCCCAGCCCAGCTGTCAGCCTCATCAGGATACAGGCTAAATACTCAGCAAATTAGAAGTGTCAGTGCAATAGAAACTACACAGAAGTTGTCCATTAAGGCTTTCTCTGCCTCGAATCATGCACTGCCCAGCACCACCTCATCCTTTCATTTCTGCAGCTTGGATGCTGTGCTGCATTTCCAGTAAATGAGAAAAACAGGTGTACATGCTAATTGGAGGTATTAATTGGACTAATACCAAGCATCTCTTCAGTGGCACGTATCTGCTCCAAACCTACCTGAAGGCCCTGCCCTGAGCTCATCTCCCACCTCCCAGCCTCACCCCTGCCCCTGCAATGCTTCCGTGCCACTTCAGTGCTCGGCGTCTGACATCGAGCGCAGAGCAGACACAGCCTCAGCTTGGGCTCTCACTCCTCAGCCAGGAGGGAACAGAGAGCAGCTGTGTTCCCCAAATTGTAGCTCAAGTGGATTTCCTTCCTCCAGTGCTGGTTTGTAGCATTTCCCCCCTGCTGCTGCCCTCACTGAGATGTCTCACACAGTCCAGAGGGTCACAGCGCTCTCCAAGGAGCCTGAGCTGCAGCTTCCCTGTGTCCACGCAATCCAAACTCCATTCAGCAACTTGCCCAGGAGCTTTGTACCTTCCATCCTCTCAACCTGGGGCATAAGAAGAGTCTTCTTCTGGAGGAGATCCTTGGCTCGAAGGTGGACACAAGGTGATGTTACTACCACGTGTAGATGGTACACACAAAGCAGGATCCTTCCCCGGGCCAGCCAGCCTGCTCCACATAGTAGCCCAGCATCTGCTCCAAAGCCACTGACACACGTGCTTATGGGCTGCTGTTGGAGGCATGATTGCCTTAGGAAGGGCCCTAAGCTTTTCCTGAAGCTTCCTTGCTCTTCTGCTTGGGGTTGGCCAGAAAAAACAGTAACACTTAAAAAAACCCATCTTGAATTGTTCTAGTGAAAATATTCAGGAAAATAAACCTGTCCAGCATGAGAGCTTTATGTAAGTTGTTCAGTTCTTGTTGCAGAGGATGGTGGACGAGGCTCATCTTTATCAAAAATGTCATTAAAATGAAAAACCCTTCTGCAGGCAAACAGAGGAGAATGACAAGGTTCACTCATCAGGCCACTGCTGTGACCCAAAGGCAAATGCAGCATGACCTCAGCCTCCTCAGCGTTAGCAGTGCCCACAGCAGTCAGCCCCCCTTCCTGAGGGGGATCCCACCCCCTCGGGATCCTCCAGCCTCCTCCTGGTTGTCCCTGGGCCTGGGAGGCATCTCTGCTCGCTGGGGCTGGCCCCAAACGCAGCACCAAGGCACAGATCCCAAACAGAAAGACACGGCACAGGGCACTGAAAGGAGTAAAATCAAGGCAATCTATTCTTTAAAATTATATGTATACATATATGTTTTACATGAAATCCCTAATTAGCTTGGTCTTTGCATGTTAAGTGTTTTAATTAGTTAATTTTGAGTTAAACAATTTTTAAATGAATGTTAATGTTCACCCCTCAGTCCAGGTACAAATATCAAGTTCTGCTATTAGTGTTTTCACTTGTTCAAAGCAGTTTATCTGCACCAGTCCCAGTTAAAGTTCCCCAGTTAAAAGTGTCCCAGTTAAAAATCCCTTTCCAAACTTTAAACCACCTGTACACTGCAAGAGTTGTTTTTCTCATGTTCACTGTATACTTTTACAAATGTTTTAAGATGTATTAGATGTATTTTAATATTTAAGGGGTTTCTACTTTGCACCTTAGTCTCAGAACCAGCTCCAAAACCCCAGTTTCTAACAGCCAACAGCTATTTTTAGCCCCATAGCCGTTATTCTGCAGGTAAGCCCCTTGGCAACCTGAATCCTAATGAGGGCATGTAACTACTCTTACTTCAGCTGCTACTATGCCCTGACAACGACGAGCTATTGGTAGACAGAGATGATCTGTCAAAAGGGAAGCACCAATCACTTGGGACCAAAGGGGTGGGCTGTGGGCGGGCTGTGGGCGGGCTGTGGGCGAGCTGGGGCAGAGCAAAGGCACTATAAAACAACGAGGCAAGCTTCAGAGTAGGCACAGGTCAATGCAGGTTTTGGCTGTAGTGGGTGCTAGTGCTGGGCTCTTAAGCCTTACTTCTATTTAGGAGCCTTTAATAATTTTTCTTGACTTTTGGATTAGCTAAAAGTCAGCCCAGCACTGCAGGTTTTTCCACCAAAGGTCCAGTGCTGTCTAAGCTTGAAGCTCTCTAATCCCTGCGCTCCTGGGGCATACCTCCTGAGCCACTAGGATCCCAAATTTTTATGTTTTTCTGATTTTTGTAATTTTTCCATTTTTCTGTTTTTAATAAATTATTTTAATTTTTCTAAGAATTGTCTTATTTCTCACATGTATACAGATACGAATCAATTACTTGAGCTGTTGGAAGTCCTTAGTAGCTCAACTCGAACAAAACCAATTTCCAGAGCAGGCAATAGCTGCTCAGGACAGGGATTGTCCTCCCTTTGCTTTACACCTGCAGCAGCAGCTTTCCTGGGCAAGCACAGGAGAGAAAAAGCAGATGAACCCTCAGCTACTGATTTGAGTTTGGCCCAGCGATTGGGATAGAAGCAGCCCTTTGCTGGCCTGCCACTCCCACCACTCCTTGCAGAACAGGACTGGGATTTTGCACGCTCTCCTGGAGCAGTCTGGCATAAAAAACTCCTGTGCCAGTCCCAGCACCAGCCACTTGATGGCCGTCCTGCTCTGCAAGAGAGGGACACCGGGGACAGAGCAGGGACCTGCCAGGGACCCCCGAGCTCACCAGCCGGGAGCTGAGGGCTCCCCCGACACCCCCGAGCAGCTGCCCCACGGTGCTGTCCCTCACCCGGGTGTTACAAACGAGAGGGTTTGAGATCACTTTGAAAATCACTGGTGAGGGTATGAGCAAAAGTCAGATTTAATATTGAGCGACAAAGCACCACAAGTTCGTTGGCCAGATTCACTCTACCACTTACAGGACAGCTGAGGCACAGCAAGGGAAAACAATCAGAAGATACAGAGGAGATGAAGGTCTGGAAAGCTGGAGATTCCCCATCCAAGAAAAAGGTGATAAAAGGACAAAAGAATGTGGAGCAAAGTAGCATGAAGAGTGAGAAAACCAGTAGAGGATAGAATACTGATTAATTAAGTGAATGATGTGACTTAAGATCAATGAGCATTAATTTCTTTGTTGGCTAAAAATGTGTGAGTAAGTGGAAAAGTTCTGTATTGGCGTCAGCATGGAGGCCAGAATTTGTCAGCCACCCCTGTGGGCCAAAAATTAAGCAATGCCTTACTCTCTAACACTCAAAAGACAGTGTTAGAGGGAGTCTTGATCCCGACCATTGCGGAGGTTTTCGGGAACAGCAGCACTGGTGAAAAGACGCCCAAAGCCGGCAGCCCGCACACGCTCTGCTTCCTCCCGCAGGTGCCCCGGCTGCCCATCCCTTCTCGCTGTACAAACCCTCTGCTGTTTTTCCCAGCGCCTGGGGATGGCATCACCTCCTCATTGCTCGCGATGTGTGGTGAGGAGCTGGAGGCTTTCCCCGGCGCGTGTGCATGAGGCTTGTTTTGGTGGAAATCGGGAGATGGCCCATTTAAAACAGAGCGCTTCAGTCATTTCCAGCTCCAAGCCCCTGGCACTTCCCAGGGAGCTCTGGGATCCTCTGAGGTCCCCTCAGGGCTGAATTCCCTCATGATTCCATACCTAGCGGGGCTGCCAGGGATCCTTTGGGGCCCCACAGCTGTACTCCAGCTCTCCGCGGGGCATTTTGGAATAGAGGCAATGGAATTTGGAGTCTGTCAATGACACGGTGGGGCCCTGCAGATACAATTCAAGGCCCACGGGGACATTTTGGGGTATCAGGGATGCAATCTGAGGCCCTCTGCACAAAATCTGGGGCCCTGGGCCTGCAATTTTAGGGCCAAGTGGGGCATTTTGGGACGGCAGGGATGTGAGGAGGAAGCATCCCACTGCCTGCGGGACAGACTGAGAAGGACACAGTCTGCTCAGTACACTCAGGGCACTACACATCTGAAGGATACCATGGGCTCGGATGTGGTTTTCCATCTTTATTAATTAATCTACACAAAACTACAACTCTGCTGGGCTCACCAGCACCAGCAGCAACACAAAACTACAGCTCTGCTGGGCTCACCGGCACCAGCAGCTACAGAAAACTAAAACTCTGCTGGGCTCACCGGCACCAGCAGCTACAGAAAACGATAACTCTGCTGGGCTCACCGGCACCAGCAGCTACAGAAAACTACAACTCTGCTGGGCTCACCGGCACCAGCAGCAAAAGAAAACGATAACTCTGCTGGGCTCACCGGCACCAGCAGTAAAAGAAAACTACAGCTCTGCTGGGCTCACCGGCACCAGCAGCTACAGAAAACTACAACTCTGCTGGGCTCACTGGCACCAGCAGCAAAAGAAAACGATAACTCTGCTGGGCTCACCGGCACCAGCAGCTACAGAAAACTACAACTCTGCTGGGCTCACCGGCACCAGCAGCAAAAGAAAACGATAACTCTGCTGGGCTCACCGGCACCAGCAGCTAAAGAAAACGATAACTCTGCTGGGCTCACCGGCACCAGCAGCTACAGAAAACTACAGCTCTGCTGGGCTCACCGGCACCAGCAGCTACAGAAAACTTCAGCTCTGCTGGGCTCACCGGCACCAGCAGCTACAGAAAACTACAACTCTGCTGGGCTCACCGGCACCAGCAGCTACAGAAAACTACAACTCTGCTGGGCTCACCGGCACCAGCAGCTACAGAAAACTACAACTCTGCTGGGCTCACCGGCACCAGCAGCAACAGAAAACTACAAATCTGCTGGGCTCACCGGCACCAGCAGCACAGCATTTGGAGAATGACCGATGATCTTCGCCGCACCCTTGGAGCTCTTAGGATCGAGCCAGCGTGGGCTGCCATGGAACTGATCGAGATGTCCCTGTCCGTCTCCAAGGGCTGAAGGGCTGTGACCAAAAGAAACAGAGGCAAGATGAAGCCACGTGTGGGCAGAGCCCCTGCGGGTTCCCCGCAGAGCACTCACCACTGAGGACGTCAGTCTGAGTCTCCAAATCCTGGTCCCTCATGTGTGTCATGGCGCTCCCTGGGAAGAGAGCTCCGTCATTCCCTGCTCCTGCTGTGCTCCCAGCAGTGTGAGCCCCGGCCCTGCTGCCCTCCCATTCTGCAGGGCTGACCCAGGGGCCGCCAGCAGCCAAAGGGAGTGGGGCTGAGCAAGGCGGTCACCAAGCCCAGCTTGTGGCAAGGGGCAGAGGGAGGCTGAGGCTCGGCATGGGGTGGTTGGGGTTGCCACAGGGTTGCCCCTTGCTGCCAGTGCAGTGGCAAGGAAGTGGCCAGGCTGGCCCAAAAGGGGCCAGGGGCTGTGACTCACTGATGAACCTGACGGCCGCCAGGCGCACGGAGGACTGAGAGTCCCTCAGGTAGGGCAGGCTCTGATGCATGTACTCTTCAGCCCTGCTGCTCCTCCTCAGCAGCTGCAGGGAGCACCAGCAATGTCTCCAGGCTTGTCACAGAGTCCCCCAGCTGGCTGGAGCAGTCCCTCCTGCCAGCACCCCTCCCTGCTGAGCCCTCCCTCTTGCTGGGTACAGGGAAGGGAGAGGGGCCTCGACAGGAGCCTCTGGGGCTCTGTTCTCGAGGACAGGAACAAGGTCCTCCAGGTCCTGCCCGGCCCTGCGAGCAGCACTCCGTACAGGCTCTGTTCCCCTGACAGACATAGGGCAGGGACAGCCCTCACCCAGCCTGGGCCCTGTGGCTTGTCCTTACCAAGCATTCTCCAAGCTCCCACATCCGCTCTCTCTGCAGCAGGTGCTTGAGCTGCTTCCATTTGAGAAGCTCTGCAGCAGCAAAAAGGGCTTCCCTGGAGGCCTGCAGGACAGCATTATCTCAGACGTGGCACCAGGGCCTGGGCAAAGAGACCTCTTGGCTCTACTCCTGCCGTGATTCTGCCCCTAGGAAGCTGTGACTTGTCCTAGCCCAAGTGTCTTGAGTTCTCTTGGGGACAGCCCTGCGTGACTGACTGAGGCTTGAAGCCCTGGCCTCTGATACTTGTAGGAAAGCTGAGAAACCTCTGGGCTTCTGGGAGCACATATGTTCGGGCCTCGGGTGCTGCCTCAGTGGCCACAGGCTGCTGCAGAGCCCTGCTGCAGCAGGCAGGGCAGGTGTTGAAAATGGCTGAGCCACCTTGTCCACCCCTGCTTGTACAGTTCTGCAGGGACCCTACCCAGGGGCTGCACTGGGGAAGCCCTGCCTGCTGCCAGCAGCCCTTGCCCCAGGCCCTGGGATCCCTGGGAGGTGGCAGTCCCCCCATACCAGTGCTCAGCCTCAAAATCCAAACCTTAGCCACGCTGGGGATATGGTCATTCAGACGGAAGAGAAGAGGGACCAGAGCACTCTGAATGTTCCTCCTCATCTTCTTCTCATCCCTACTCAACACAGCCTTCAGCAGGTCTCTGAAGAGCAACAGGGAGAGCTCTCGCAGCTGGCTGCACTCCTGGTAGGAAGGAGGAAAAGTGAGCTTTGGAACAGCAGCTCCCTGCCCGTGGCTGCGGTGAGGGCGATGCTCCAGGGTCACATTCCAGAGCAGGCAGGAGCAGCGTTTGGCTGCAAAGCCCAGAATCCGTTCCAGGAGAGCTGAGCCTGCTCTGAGCACTGCTTGCAGGGCAGGGCTGCAGGGCAGGGCCCGGCTGCAGGGCTCAGCCTCCCACATCAGCCTCACCGAGTCAAAGAGCGGCAGCACCTTCCCCACCAGCATCATGGCGATGGAGCTGGCCTTTGCCTTTTTCAGCTGACCCAGGATATTTCGGAAGACCACAATGATCTTCAGCTTTTCATCTTCACTGCCAGCTTCCAGTATCTTCATCATGCTTGGCAGGAAGGCGTCAACTTTTTTTGCCTTTAGGAAGAAGAGAATTTCCATTTTCTGAAAAGGTTTTGTCTGGACACCTCCCAGGGCAGCCACCCCAGGCCCCACCACAGCAGGGAGGGTCTTTGAAGCAGTCACCCCCACATCCTGACTCCCAGCCCAGGCCAAGCCACTGCCCTGCACTCAGCCCCAGGCCCTGGCTGCTGACGTGGCTGCCCCAACATCACCCTGCTCACCATCTCAGCTCTCTCTGACAGCTCAGCGAGGACTTCCAGCAACACGAAGGCCATCAGCACATCGACATGCTCCTGATCGCTCCAGACGTTGGGCTCGTCACCCAACTCCTCCACGTCAATCTGCCCCGAGGACGACTGCAGGAACAAACAGAGCCATGAGGCGCTGGCAGAGGGCTCACGGCAAGGGATCAGGGCCTTTCCTGGCAACTCACGGCTCTGCGAGAGGCGCAGGTGCCTTCTCTGCGAGGGTTGCACCACTGGTTGCGGAGCAAGGTAGCCAATTCCGTTAGGACCTTGTCCAAGATCTCAGGCATGGAGGACAGAGTGTCGCACAGTTCCTGCACAGTGCTGGAAGCCAGGGGCTGCCTCAGCCACAGCGCCGTGGCCAGGACCAGCCCCACAGAGCAGAGCCCATGCTGGGGGTCTCCAGGGGCCCTGCCGGGGAAGCCTGACAGGGTTGAGGGGGAGTTCTGGGAGCACCAAGCTGGCTCTGGACTGGCTTGGCTGGCTTTGGCTGCTGCAGGCCCAGCCAGAGAGCTGGAAAGGTTTGTGGGATGGAGAGCCTGGCTCCCTGAGAAGTCCTGCAGCATTCCTTGGATCTGGCACACACAAAGTCTTGGGGTCCCACTCCCCACATGGAGCAAGCCCTTCAGATTGTCAGGGCCAGTACCTGTCTCCTTGAAAAGCCATCTCACACAGGCTGATGAGCACTGCTGAGCCATACTCGTTGGTCATCAGGAGAAACAGTGACTCCACTTTCTTACAGCCTGACTCCGTGGTGATGCATGGCAGGGTTTCAAGGATGCAGCTCACTATCTTGGGCACCTGGAGAGGAAACAGGTGAGCATGGCACTGCCACTGGAGTGCAGCCATGTCCTCAGCTGCCCTTCCCGTTCCTCTCTGCCACCTTCAGGTGGCTTCAGGTGCCCAAGTCACCTGGATTTGTGAGGAAGGGATGGAGGGAGGAACAAGGCCTGACAGGGCTGAAGATGGCAGTCCAGCCCCCGGGCACTTACATCCATCAGCCAGGAGTCTGGGTCTCTCATGGCCACATCCAGCATGCTGCTGGGCACCTCCTTGTCAAGGATGCTGTCATCTCTCAACGCCCCAATGGCCTCGAGGATGACGTCTGTCCTCTCGCTAGAGCGGAGATATCTTCCAAAGGCCTACGGCAGGAAGGAAGGAAGGAAGGAAGGCATGCCACTGAGTGCCCTGGTGGTGCTGCTTGGCTGGGCAGAGGTTCCTGGCAGTGCTGGCAGCACATCCCTCAGGAAAGCTGACAGCAGTGCCTGCAGTCCCTGGGTGGGAGAGGGTGAGGAGAAAGGGCCCTCCACATCGGGGAGGAGGGCTCATGGGCATGGCGTGCTGGCCCTACAGAGAACCAGGCTCTTGCTGGCGGCCAGGAGGGCTGGAGCTGCTGCTGGGGCTGGAGCTGCTGCCAGGACACCAGAGTGCAGCCCGTGTGTTGTCCCTGCTCAGGGATGGCAGGAACCTTCTTGCCAGGGCAGTGAGGCCCCACCGGCCCCACTGGCTCTGGGTCCCTTTGCTCACACAAATGCCCTGCTGATGCCACAGACAAGAGACCCGCAAAGCAGAGGGGGGCTCTTTACCTGGGTACAGTCCTTGGTGCTCAGGGAACACAAGGAGGAGGTGGTCACACCTTCCCAAACGAGCTGGTCTGACCTGTCAATTGGCCTTGACTTGTCTAAACAGCAGGGAAAGCACAGAAAAGTCACTAAGGTCGTCAAACCCCCCTGAGATCTGCTTGCAGGACAGCGGGACAGAATCAGGCAAGATTTCTGGAGGGCATCAGCAATAGCTTCCTGCTACAGGCAAGAGGGAGCAGCCATGCTGCTGGATCTGCTCTTCTCTAACGGGGAAGGCTTGGCTTTGGCACCTGGCAGTCAATTGCAGCTTTGGCTGTGGGGGCCACAAGGCAGTGGGGTTCAAGGGCCTGAAAGGAAGGGGAGGAAGGGGAGCAGTAACAAACAGATCCGGGATTTGAGGCGAGCACTCAGCTTCTGCAGCAGAGTGACAGCTGGGATGCTACAGGAAGCAGCTGGGAGGGGCAAAGCAGGTCAGGCAGCAGATCTGTCAAGAGAGCTCTGTGTGCACAGGTGTGAAGGCCACAGCTGCTCTTGCTTTTTTACTTACAGAGGAATTCAGCGAGGGAGAAAAGAGCATGGAAGGCTGTATAGCTTGTATGTTCGCTGGAACATCGGAAAAGAATGAGACGTGCCAGCAGCTTTCCCACGATTGGGATTGAGATGTCTTCAGGGCAGACACGTCCAGAACTGTCTCTTCCAAAGTTGACAGAGGCCTGGATGAGGGAGGCATGAGAAGAAGGGCTAAGAGAAGGAAGTTAGTGCCGAAGACTTGTACCCAAGAGTGTGCCCAGGGCTGGATTCCCGGTGAATCTGAGCTTTGCAGGGCTCTATGGCCCCATCTCTTGGAGCAACCAGCTGGGCAGCAGCCCTGGCATGGAGAGTGGCAGGGAGGGGAGATGGCCTGGCTGGAGGGCGCCTGGTCCTTACCTTCAGAATGGAATAGTTGGACATCAAATAAGTAAGGACACCGATCCTCCCCAGAGCCCTCTCCTGCACAACTTCTCTCTCAGACTTGGTGAAGTCCAGCAGCATCTGGGATGAGAGAAGCTGCTGGTGAGCACCAGAAGCAAACACAGCTCTGCTCCTGGGCCAGACTTGTATCATCCCTCGAGGCTTCCTCCGACCTCACACAAAGTCTGCAGAGGGCTGCCTATCCCTGGGGTCCCTCAGAGGCCTGGACAAAGCTCCCAGGACAACCTTTTGGCCAAGAAGGTGCCACCCTCTGCAGCCACTGTGCCTCCGAGGAGCCTGGTGCCAGCCCCTGCTTCCTCACAGGAGCTGAGCATCCTCCCCACACCACGCCCTGCCTGCTCAGCACTGGACTGGGCAACTCCTCCCCTCCAGGGTGAGGAACGCCCTGGGACCCCCACTCGGCCTGTGCCAGACCTCAAAGATGTCCTGCAGCTCCTGGCTGACACTGGAGACAGGAAAGCTGAGCACCAGTGTCCTCAGCATTGTGTCCATGGCCTTCAGGGTCTGCAAAGACGACAGAGAGCAGTGCCTGTGATTCTGCTCTTCTTTCCCCCACGCCCAGGACACTGATCTGAACTCTCAGTGCCTGAGGAGGAAACCTGAACTGCTCAGGAGAGACACAGCGATACACAAACTGCTGGGGACACAGCCACGCCCATGGGAAGGGGACAGAAGGGTGGGCAAGCAACAGCAAGACCTCACCCTGCCTCAGATCTCTGGTCATGGGGCAGCACAGGGTGACCAGGGAGCTGCCCAGAAGGACTGGACACTGCTGGAGCTCAGCCAGCACTTACCTTGATGTAGAGGGAAGCGCCTGAGCGTGGCATTTCCCTTTCTGGGGGAAGCCAGAAGACACTTGAGAAACACGCAGAGAGGAGGCTCTTGGTTTTGCCCTCCAGCACATTCTCCACCAAGCTGCAAGGACACAGGAGAGCCAGTTGGACACTGGTGCTGGGAGCAGCCCCTCGAGGCCTCGTGCACGAGGCCTCGGAGCTCTGGGGCAGGGGGCCCACCTTAATTCATCGATGGCAATCATGGCGAGATACCGGACCCGTAAGGACACATGGTCCCTTGGCTCCTTTTCCAGGATGTCCTGCAGAACACAACCAGGATGGGACCTGGCAGCTGCCAGCACCCAGTGCCTCCAGTCCCTGCCCCACCCAAGTGCTGTCCACACAGGGTCCCAGTGCCAGGGGTGCTTGTCCCCATCCCCAGAACACCAGGTGTCCCCTCACCTTGATGTTGTCCACCACTTCGCACGTTTGGCAGAATAAATCCAGGCCCTGGGTCAAGCCACGTTTCAAGGCGGTTTTGCACAGCACGTAGACACTCTTCAGAAATGTGAACTTGAGGGTGTCCTGGCAGCCAGGGGACAGAGACACAAATGGGGAGTGTGGGAGGGTGGACACAGCCAGCAGCACCAGAGCACTGCCCTGTGGGAAAAGCAGCTCTGCCCAGGCAGCAGCCCTCCACAGCCCAGCAAAGCCCCTGCCAGCAAACGCCAGCACAGCCACTGTCCAACTGGCCCCAATTACCTTGTCAAGGCTGCTGACAAAGGCCATGATGAAATCCACAGCTTCCTCTGCTTCTTCATATACAGGCAACCAGCTGGAATCTGCCAGAGGGCAAGAGCAGGGAGGGCTGCAGAGGCTCTGGCCACAGGAGAGAGCCAAGGAGACCTACCCTCCACCCAGCCCCATGCCCACCCCCCTGGCACGGCCTTTGTCCTGTGCAGCTCGTGGCTGGAGGCAACCAGCAGAGGAGCTGCTCTGCTGGAGCTGGGAAGGCCTCAGTGCCCTGGGCTGATGGGCAGGAAAGGTCCAGAGCCCCACTGCCCCTCACTGCCCACACCCTGGAGCCCCTCTGCTGGTTTTTCTTGGCAGAGGCTGTGCTGGGGCTGGCCTCCAGCCCTGAGCTGCCCTGGCATTCAGGCGACATCGTGCCTGTCCCCCAGGACTGTTGTTGTCATCGTGCCAGGAAAACGTGATCCTGGCCCCGTGCAGGGTGTGCTGGTGGGCCCCAGCCCTGCCCAGCCCCACGGGGCCCCTCGCTCACCAATCTGCAGTGGCTGCATCGTGGTCGTGTCGTAGAAGGACAAAGGCTGGAGGTATAAAGAGCTGCTCTCCTCGGAAGAGCTGTCCTCCTCCCAGGCCTTCCTGGGGAAGGCGGGGGGTCTCTTCTCCATCCTTTAGGATACACAATATGGGGGATGCTGGGGTGGGTGTTGGGGTGGTGGTGTGGCAATCTTTGGTAAAACACTTCAGCCCCACAGTGATGCCTTAGATTTTAACTTTGATAGTTTTCAAATCCTGCACTGCCCAGTGGGTAACTCGGAGTTTCTTGTAGCCTGTTAATTTCTGCTCGCTCATGCCAGCCAGACATAACAAGGCCTCTCCAGGCCTGCTCTTCAAGGACACTCAGACTGTCCTAGGCCCAAAATGTATAAACCAAAAGCCTCTGAGAGGGGGGCAAGCTGAGGGGAAATTACATCATCAACCTGAAGCTTTAATTGGAGAATTAACCCTGACATGCAAATGAACCAAACCTATAAAAGTGTGAAGAACTCGTGACCTGTTGTCCATCTTGGGGTCCATCTGGGCAGTGGCCTCTGGCTCCCCAGGGGTACCTCTGAAGGCCTTTCAAATAAACACCTACCTTTATTCCCTTACTCCTGTCTAGTCTCTGTTTCTAGGTGGCCTCTCAAGGCACCAACAGGGCTACCAGGGGTGATGGGGCAAGACAGGCTGCACTCAGGGGCTCCTTGTCAGCTCCAAGCTCCTGCCTGTCACCATCCACCGTGGGCAACAGGCACGCTGACCACGCACGCTGCAGTGGGCTGTCACAGAGGGCCCCACTGTGACACAGCACCTGCCTCTAGCAACGGGTTCCAGGGCTTGTTGACACGGAACCTGTCCCCAGCAACGGGTCCCAGTGACCCACCACCCCGGCAGGGAAGGGCAGGCTGTCCCCCAGGGCACAGGCCTGGCATAGCCTTGGCCACCTGGCTGCTTTCAGGGTGCCTCCAGACCTCCCTGTGCCCTCCCATCCCCTCGGGACATCCCTGGTGCCCTCCCATGCACCCCAGAGCCCCGTGTTCAGACACTCCCATGTGCCTTCAGGACATCCCTTTCCTTCCAGGATACTGCAGAGCCTGACCTCTCTGGGGGGGTGTAGGAGTGCAGATGGGAGCGTGGCAACCTGGGAGCGTGGCAACCACCACGATAATGCTGTGGTCCTCATCATGCTGGGAGCTCTTGTCCTCTGGTCCAGCCCAGCTGAGCAGCCTGAGCTGGTGCAGGTGCTGCGGGGACCGGGGGCAAACTGGGACCTCTAGAGCACATCAAAAGGTGCACTGGGGTGCTGAAGGGGAAACTGGCCCCACTTTAGCCCCTGGTCCCTGCAGCACTCCTCCATCAGCCTCCTTGCACCCTTAGGAGCCCTTCCTTGGCCCTGATTTTACACAAAAGCTCACCGTTTGCCCTTTCTGGGGCCTGCAGAGGCCGCTCAGGCACAGTCCGACCACGGGACTCCTCCATCTGCCCTGTAGGTGTCTTCAGATCGCTCTGGGTCACAGAATCACAGAAACATTAAATTTGGAAAAGACCCCCAAGATCATCAAGTCCAACCTTTGACCAATCACCACCTTGTCAATTAAACCAGAGCACTGAGTGCCACATCCAGTCGTTTCTTGAGTGCCTCCAGGAATGGGGACTCCCTTCCAAAGCCTGAAAACTGTTTCCATTAAGAAATTCTTCCTAATGATTACAGACAAACGTCTCCTGAGGCCTTCAGTGCACCCCTGCCCCCCTGCAGAAATGCCCCTGGATGGAGGGCTTGCAATGCTGGACTCTACAAAAACACTTTATTCCCCCCAGCAATCTCCCAGAGCTGTTGGTTATGTCCCAGAGCCTTCTCAGGATCCCTCCTGTCCCCTCCTGAGGCACTCCCGGTGATGGAGGCACTCTGTCTGTCCTAGCTGGGACTCCTGAAGCTGCTCTCTAACCCCTCAGTGCAGAGGCTGGTGGAGCCCTCAAACCTGTGGTGGAGCCTGAGTTGGCCATGAAGGCACCTCAGAGCTGCAGCCTGTGCTGGTGGGCAGGGATGGGGAGATGGTCTGCCTGGAGGGACCTGCTCCTTACCTCCAGAGTGGAATAATTGGATGGCAAAAGGGTCAGGACACCAATCCTGCCCACAGCCCTCTCCCACACAACTCTCTCAGCTCTGGTGAAGTCCAGCAGCATCTGGGGTGAGAGAAGGTGCTGGTGAGCACTGGAGCAGACACTCTCCAGGGTGAGGAACGCCCTGGGACCCCCACTCGGCCTGTGCCAGACCTCAAAGATGTCCTGCAGCTCCTGGCTGACACTGGAGACAGGAAAGCTGAGCACCGGTGTCCTCAGCATTGTGTCCATGGCCTTCAGGGTCTGCAAAGACGACAGAGAGCAGTGCCTGTGATTCTGCTCTTCTTTCCCCCACGCCCAGGACACTGATCTGAACTCTCAGTGCCTGAGGAGGAAACCTGAACTGCTCAGGAGAGACACAGCGATACACAAACTGCTGGGGACACAGCCACGCCCATGGGAAGGGGACAGAAGGGTGGGCAAGCAACAGCAAGACCTCACCCTGCCTCAGATCTCTGGTCATGGGGCAGCACAGGGTGACCAGGGAGCTGCCCAGAAGGACTGGACACTGCTGGAGCTCAGCCAGCACTTACCTTGATGTAGAGGGAAGCGCCTGAGCGTGGCATTTCCCTTTCTGGGGGAAGCCAGAAGACACTTGAGAAACACGCAGAGAGGAGGCTCTTGGTTTTGCCCTCCAGCACATTCTCCACCAAGCTGCAAGGACACAGGAGAGCCAGTTGGACACTGGTGCTGGGAGCAGCCCCTCGAGGCCTCGTGCAGGGGACCCACAAGGGATGAGCAGATTCCCCCCCAGAACACCGGGTGTCTCCTCACCTTGATTTTTTTTCTGGGTGGCAGAATAAATCCAGGCCCTGGCATAAGCCACGATTCCAAGTGGTTCTGCACAGGGAGGGGACCAGGAGAGTTTTCTGGCTGCTCTGGGCTGGGGTCCCCAAGGCTGCAGGAGCAGCCAAGCCAGCTCATGGGGCAGCTGGAAGGCAGAAGGAAACAGACCCCCCTTGGGCACCACGGCTGCTCTCAGCCCCCTTGGTCAGGGACAAGGACATCTGCCCCTGGAGGGACCTTTTCTCATGCAAATGTGGTTACATATTGAAAAAAAATTGGGAGAGAAAACCACCTTTTGCTCTCAGCCCTTCTCAATCCCATTGCTTCTGGAGAGGTTTGGATATTTATTAGTAATGACCTCAAGTGCATCATCCACTGCTGCTCCATTACAAGGCCAGATTGGGCTGTAGGGCTGATTTACTCAGGGGGACATTGGGCAGCAGAACCTTTGGTACCTCTACGTGAGAGCATTGAAACTACAGGCAGTAATTCAGGGGTCAGAAAAACCACAGCTCGCTTTAGGGCCTCGACCCAGACATGGGGGGGTACATACAGGAGAAAGTTTTACTGCTACCACTCATAACAGCAGCTTTACTAAACCCCTAAAAAACAATTACTGTTGGAGTTGAAAAATAATGAAGTAGGTAAATCATTTACAGGGAGGGGGAGAGGGCCTGTTTAAAACCCTATCAACTGTGACTGCTCTGAAGCAGCCCCCAGAGCCTGCAGCAGTCTTCAGTTAGGTGCACATTATTTAATTGGTTTCAAGTGATTTTCTGGACTGCTAATCACCATGATGTAATTAAAAACCGGGGCAGCATGTTGCTAATGCCATAGCACATCAGAGATGTTAAACTCCTGAGAGTTCCTGGAATAGGGATGGCTGCTCCCCTTGCCTGGAGTGTTGTGAAACAACCAGACAGGAGATGTCTGCAGGTGACTGAAGCAGAGGGAGGCAGGCAAGTGGCCACCAGTAGCTGCTGAGGAGTCAAGGTGAAATATCCATACACATTTTAAAAAACATCCACTGCTCATGAAAATACAGATTTTGAAAAGCCATGACTTTTGGAAGGAACACAAGTTCTCCTTCTTACAGACGTAGGCTGTCTCACTAAAAAAAAGGTGAAAAAAGGAAAAATGAAGTTTTGCTTCACAGTTGGAGTTGTTTAACTCCTCATTAAATGGTTTGTGGTCTCCATGATCCTCATGGGGTGATGAATCTTTCTCATGCTTCTCAGGACCAGCTGAGAGCAGCTGAATAAAGCCCAGCCATGCTTTCACCCTCGTGTGTACAGGGTAGTGGTGGGAGAAAAGGGGACTAAAAAAAAAAGGGCCAGTAACTCAGTGTGAAGAAGGGATAGAGACTGCAAGCTCTGATGGATGCTGGAGAGCACCTCTTCCCTGGAAAGGCACCATTGGATCAGCTTCGTCTGCTTAAAGACTTTCTGCAACACGATCCTGAAAGCACAACAGTTCATCTCATGGCTTTCTGCTGCACAGCTCATTTTCCACAAAGCTCCAGCTAACTGGGCTGCAGCCCATCCATGAAGGAGTTTCAGGTTTTTTGGTTCGTTTAACTTTCCTTTTTACCCCAGTGTTGATACAGCTGAACCTCAGCAGCACGGCTAGGGCAGGTTTCTTGCAGAACCACAGATGTGGCAGGTGTATCTAACACTGGTGTCAGGGGCTAACACAGAGCACTCACCCAGCCAAAGCTGCTCTGCCACTTCTCACAGCCAGTGTGAGAAGATCAAGGGGCAACTCAAACATTTCCTCACCCACTGGCTACAGCAGAGGTTCACAGGAATGCAATCACTTGGCAGCATGGGAGGCAGGAAGAATATTTCCACAGGAAACAGCAATTTTAGAACAGGAGCCTACTCCCAAATCGACGGGCTCCAGGGAGGAATTGCCACCTCTGCTGATCACCAGAACCATCCCCTTGTATCTCCACGGGCTCTGTTCTCCAGCAAGGACAGTGGGGGCATCTGGCTCATGGGACTCACCTCCATCTCAGACATCCTGCAAAGGACAGGGCAAAGCTCTCCAGCTCCTTCAGAGTTTGGTTGTGCTGCTTATTCCCCCTGTCCCCATCCAGTGCCCTGCAGAGATGCCAGTAGGACAGGCCAGGACACACAGGCAGACCCTAAAAGCAGATCAGCTGCAAGAAGTCGGAGAATAAGGGAACAAACAGGAGGAGCTGGAGTTCCTTCAGCAAACACCAGCCACTCACACCCAGCTTTCCCCCAGGGCAGACCTGACTCACAAACCAGCCCACCTGAGATCACTGGCAGGAGAAAGAGGATTTGAGAGGAAAACTGTAGAGCCTTAACAAGGTCCTTTGGTTTTGTTTGCAAAAGGATCTATTTGAGGAGACATCACTACCTGAAACTTTCAGCCTCTTCCCATGGCATTGTAACAAACACAAGACAATAAATAATTCCAGTGTTTGCCAAGACAAGAAGAAAATTCAATCTCCAAAGCAATGGCATCACTTCCAGCAGCTCCAAGTGAAAAGCTAATGACCTGCAATACCCTGATACATGTTTTGTTCTACAAGTTAAGCCAGCTCACTGCCTTTCCAATGGGTATCCTTAGGCTTTCTGCCTCTGGCACAGCTTCAGTGAGCACTCTCAAAGGGACCAGAGCAGAGTTCCCCCAACACCCCCACAGGAGCCAGGAGAGCAGAGCTGCTGTCCCAGGGTTTAGATGTCCTTCTTTCTCCAACCAACCATTAAGCACAGTCACGGACACACAAAATCCAGCACTCTTCTCCAGCTGCAAACACTGAATTTCCCCACCCCTTTTCCCTCTTCCAGCCTCACACCCTGGGATCTATAGCTTTAGGAGCATTTTAGTCTGTGGGTTTTATGGTCAGAACCAGCTTGGTGGAACAAACCACCACAATCTCTAAAAGATTCACCTGGTACCCTGAGGGTCCCACCAAGAAGACATAAGTTGCAGTCACTTTGGAGAAAATACTACTACTGAAGGAAGTACAACAGCAACAGAATAAAACCCAAGGAACTTCAAAAGATCCTACAGATTTTTTTTTTTTTCTGCTCTAAGTTCTTTCTCAGAAAAGAAGAAGAGTTTATGTAAGAGATCATTTTGGTATCACTTTCATTATACTTTGCCCTCACTGGTCTGCTCTATGCCACTCTCAACAAGCCTTTGCAATAAAAACAAATAAAACAGAATCATGGAAAGGGACAAAGAGCCTCTTTCCTAAGTGAGCATACGAGTGCAGTTTGCATCCACAGCTCCAACTAGCCCCTGCAGAGAGAGCAACCAGCAGGACATTGTGGTTGAGCTGAGAAATCTCTGCAAAAAATCCCAAGTCTAAAGCACACTTTGGCTTCCCACCACCTGCTCTGAAATAAATTTTCCACAGCAACCAATAGAAAACATTGCTAACATTTTCATTTCTCCTGCAGTACATTAAGTAGAATGAAGTTTTTCACTGGTTTAACTTCTCTGTTTTAAAACCACTGTCCGTAGGTACTAATGCTTTATGTTTGGATTCTGTTTTGTTTCATTCTGAACCCAAGGTTCCACCAGGTTGGATTGTTCATGAGTCAGGTTGCACCTGGGGAAATGAACAGTCAGCTCCAGCTTGGGTGGCAGCTTCTCCTCGGAAAGGAGGAAAGCTGCAAGGATTTCTCCTGCAACCCTTCTGACAAATTCTCCCTTATTTGCAAACATGACAGGATGGCACTTGCAGAAAAGAACATATTAGCAAGACATGCTAAGGAGCTAGGAGGGGAAAAAAAAAAAAGATTAATGGATATGGGAAAAATTAGTCAGGAATTACATAAACAGGAAAATGCTGTTAATCCATTTATTCTATTATTTCTGTGGTCACTCACACTTGAGGAAGCTGTTGTGTTTCTGCATTCACACAGTGTGAGTTCACACAGAGCTCTCTGGAGGTTGCCAGGCTGGGCTACAGATGTGGTATAACTTAGTTACAAAGCACCAGTAACGCACGTTCCTCCTTACGGAGAACGCGTGCAGCACAATAATCATTTCCCTCCTGCCACAGACATTTCAGTGCCTGCTTCTCAAAGTCTACTTAAAAACTAGAAAGCAAGAATTTTTAAGAGAACAGACTGGCTGGAAGACAGGGCCCTCTAAAGAAGAAGGCAGTGTGAGTACCTCAAAAGCTGTTTGTGTCCAAGGAAGCCTTCATGTCTCTTCCCTTCCCTTCTCCAAGTGCCTGCACAGCCTTTCCAAATCCCAGTTTATTCAGCTCCTCTTCCAGACAGAAATGCAGAAGCCACTAGGATCTCAGAGAAAAAGACAATTTACTTGGCTCCTCCCATCCTTAAAGCACCCACATATCACACACAACTGGATGTTCACTTTCTCTTCTGGAGCACAAGTCAGCAGTGCCACAGAACAATGCAAACAAGGCAAGTTCCTGCACATGGAAAAACCAATCACACTCCCAAAAATGTGAGGAACGAGACAACTCTCAGAAAAATTAAAATAATTTATTAAAAACAAAAAAATTGAAAAATTACAAAAATTAGAAAAATATAAAAATTTGGGATCCTAGTGGCACAGGAGGTATGCCCCAGGAGCACAGGGATTAGAGATCTTCAGGCTTAGACAGCACTGGACCTTTGGGGGAAGAATTTGCAGTGCTGGGCTGACTTTTACCTAATCCAAAAGCCAAGGAAAAATTATTAAAAGCTCCTTAATAGGAGTAAGGCTTTAACACCCAGCACCAGCAACCACTACATCTAATCTGCAGTGATCTCACCTCGGCCTTGCAGCTTTGCAGCTGGAATGTTGAATTTTTCTTATCACAGTGGAGAGGGGGGAGAGCCGAGCCGCTCCGGCTGCCCACGGCAAGGCAGTGGGGGGGGTTCCACGTCTGGAACAGGTCCATGGCTCCAGGATGGCCGTGGCCCGGCCCGGCCTGGCCCAAGCAGGGCCTGGCTGGGCCCGCTGGCCCCCACACGGGGCCTGCAGCCACCTGTCCCAGCGCCAGAAATGAGAGAGAGCTTGGGGGGGAGTTTGCCTATTCTTAAATGTGGATCACAGAGGTGGTCACAACTTTAAGTGGCTTAGAGAATTGTCCATATTCAAACTGGCCAGCTGATAGGTTCTATCAGTTCCCAGAGGAAACTGTAAGCATCCCTTGGCAAGGACGTCCCTTCCGGGACTATGCTTGCTAACCTATGACACACTTAAAAAAACCCATCTTGAATTGTTCTAGTGAAAATATTCAGGAGAATAAACCTGTCCAGCATGAGAGCTTTATGTAAGTTGTTCAGTTCTTGTTGCAGAGGATGGTGGACGAGGCTCAACTTTATCAAAAATGTCATTAAAATGAAAAACCCTTTTGCAGGCAAACAGAGGAGAATGACAAGGTTCACTGATCAGGCCACTGCTGTGACCCAAAGGCAAATGCAGCATGACCTCAGCCTCCTCAGCGTTAGCAGTGCCCACAGCAGTCAGCCCCCCTTCCTGAGGGGGATCCCACCCCCTCGGGATCCTCCAGCCTCCTCCTGGTTGTCCCTGGGCCTGGGAGGCATCTCTGCTCGCTGGGGCTGGCCCCAAACGCAGCACCAAGGCACAGATCCCAACAGAAAGACACGGCACAGGGCACTGAAAGGAGTAAAATCAAGGCAATCTATTTTTTAAAATGATATGTATATATATACAGATATGAATCAATTCTTTGAGCTGGTGGAAGTCCTTAGCAGCTCAACTCGAACAAAACCAATTTCCAGAGCAGGCAATAGCTGCTCAGGACAGGGATTGTCCTCCCTTTGCTTTACACCTGCAGCAGCAGCTTTCCTGGGCAAGCACAGGAGGGAACAAGCAGATAAACCCTCAGCTACTGATTTGAGTTTGGCCCAGCGATTGGGATAGAAGCAGCCCTTTGCTGGCCTGCCACTCCTGCCACTCCTTGCAGAACAGGACTGGGATTTTGCACGCTCTCCTGGAGCAGTCTGGCATAAAAAACTCCTGTGCCAGTCCCAGCACCAGCCACTTGATGGCCGTCCTGCTCTGCAAGAGAGGGACACCGGGGACAGAGCAGGGACCTGCCAGGGACCCCCGAGCTCACCAGCCGGGAGCTGAGGGCTCCCCCGACACCCCCGAGCAGCTGCCCCACGGTGCTGTCCCTCACCCGGGTGTTACAAACGAGAGGGCTTGTGCTCACTTAAAAAATCACTGGTGAGGGTATGAGCAAAAGTCAGATTTAATATTGAGCGACAAAGCACCACAAGTTCGTTGGCCAGATTCACTCTACCACTTACAGGACAGCTGAGGCACAGCAAGGGAAAACAATCAGCAAGAAGATACAGAGGAGATGAAGGTCTGGAAAGCTGGAGATTCCCCATCCAAGAAAAAGGTGATAAAAGGACAAAAGAATGTGGAGCAAAGTAGCATGAAGAGTGAGAAAACCAGTAGAGGCTAGAATACTGATTAATTAAGTGAATGATGTGACTTAGAATCAATGAGCATTAATTTCTTTGTTGGCTAAAAATGTGTGAGTAAGTGGAAAAGTTCTGTATTGGCGTCAGCATGGAGGCCAGAATTTGTCAGCCACCCCTGTGGGCCAAAAATTAAGCAATGCCTTACTTTCTAACACTCAAAAGACAGTGTTAGAGGGAGTCTTGATCCCGACCATTGCGGAGGTTTTCGGGAACAGCAGCACTGGTGAAAAGACGCCCAAAGCCGGCAGCCCGCACACGCTCTGCTTCCTCCCGCAGGTGCCCCGGCTGCCCATCCCTTCTCGCTGTACAAACCCTCTGCTGTTTTTCCCAGCGCCTGGGGATGGCATCACCTCCTCATTGCTCGCGATGTGTGGTGAGGAGCTGGAGGCTTTCCCCGGCGCATGTGCATGAGGCTTGTTTTGGTGGAAATCGGGAGATGGCCCATTTAAAACAGAGCGCTTCAGTCATTTCCAGCTCCAAGCCCCTGGCACTTCCCAGGGAGCTCTGGGATCCTCTGAGGTCCCCTCAGGGCTGAATTCCCTCATGATTCCATACCTAGCGGGGCTGCCAGGGATCCTTTGGGGCCCCACAGCTGTACTCCAGCTCTCCGCGGGGCATTTTGGAATAGAGGCAATGGAATTTGGCGTCTGTCAATGACACGGTGGGGCCCTGCAGATACAATTCAAGGCCCACGGGGACATTTTGGGGTATCAGGGATGCAATCTGAGGCCCTCTGCACAAAATCTGGGGCCCTGGGCCTGCAATTTTAGGGCCAAGTGGGGCATTTTGGGACGGCAGGGATGTGAGGAGGAAGCATCCCACTGCCTGAAGGACAGACTGAGAAGGACACAGTCTGCTCAGTACACTCAGGGCACTACACATCTGAAGGATACCATGGGCTCGGATGTGGTTTTCCATCTTTATTAATTAATCTACACAAAACTACAACTCTGCTGGGCTCACCGGCACCAGCAGCAACACAAAACTACAGCTCTGCTGGGCTCACCGGCACCAGCAGCTACAGAAAACTACAACTCTGCTGGGCTCACCGGCACCAGCAGCAAAAGAAAACGATAACTCTGCTGGGCTCACCGGCACCAGCAGCAACACAAAACTACAGCTCTGCTGGGCTCACCGGCACCAGCAGCTACAGAAAACTAAAACTCTGCTGGGCTCACCGGCACCAGCAGCAAAAGAAAACGATAACTCTGCTGGGCTCACCGGCACCAGCAGTAAAAGAAAACTACAGCTCTGCTGGGCTCACCGGCACCAGCAGCAACACAAAACTACAGCTCTGCTGGGCTCACCGGCACCAGCAGTAAAAGAAAACTACAACTCTGCTGGGCTCACCGGCACCAGCAGCAAAAGAAAACGATAACTCTGCTGGGCTCACCGGCACCAGCAGTAAAAGAAAACTACAGCTCTGCTGGGCTCACCGGCACCAGCAGCTACAGAAAACTACAACTCTGCTGGGCTCACCGGCACCAGCAGCTACAGAAAACTACAGCTCTGCTGGGCTCACCGGCACCAGCAGCAAAAGAAAACTTCAGCTCTGCTGGGCTCACCGGCACCAGCAGCTAAAGAAAACTACAACTCTGCTGGGCTCACCGGCACCAGCAGCTACAGAAAACTACAACTCTGCTGGGCTCACCGGCACCAGCAGTAAAAGAAAACTACAGCTCTCCTGGGCTCACCGGCACCAGCAGCTACAGAAAACTACAAATCTGCTGGGCTCACCGGCACCAGCAGTAAAAGAAAACTACAGCTCTGCTGGGCTCACCGGCACCAGCAGCACAGCATTTGGAGAATGACCGATGATCTTCGCCGCACCCTTGGAGCTCTTAGGATCGAGCCAGCGTGGGCTGCCATGGAACTGATCGAGATGTCCCTGTCCGTCTCCAAGGGCTGAAGGGCTGTGACCAAAAGAAACAGAGGCAAGATGAAGCCACGTGTGGGCAGAGCCCCTGCGGGTTCCCCGCAGAGCACTCACCACTGAGGACGTCAGTCTGAGTCTCCAAATCCTGGTCCCTCATGTGTGTCATGGCGCTCCCTGGGAAGAGAGCTCTGTCATTCCCTGCTCCTGCTGTGCTCCCAGCAGTGTGAGCCCCGGCCCTGCTGCCCTCCCATTCTGCAGGGCTGACCCAGGGGCCGCCAGCAGCCAAAGGGAGTGGGGCTGAGCAAGGCGGTCACCAAGCCCAGCTTGTGGCAAGGGGCAGAGGGAGGCTGAGCCTCGGCATGGGGTGGTTGGGGTTGCCACAGGGTTGCCCCTTGCTGCCAGTGCAGTGGCAAGGAAGTGGCCAGGCTGGCCCAAAAGGGGCCAGGGGCTGTGACTCACTGATGAACCTGACGGCCGCCAGGCGCACGGAGGACTGAGAGTCCCTCAGGTAGGGCAGGCTCTGATGCATGTACTCTTCAGCCCTGCTGCTCCTCCTCAGCAGCTGCAGGGAGCACCAGCAATGTCTCCAGGCTTGTCACAGAGTCCCCCAGCTGGCTGGAGCAGTCCCTCCTGCCAGCACCCCTCCCTGCTGAGCCCTCCCTCTTGCTGGGTACAGGGAAGGGAGAGGGGCCTCGACAGGAGCCTCTGGGGCTCTGTTCTCGAGGACAGGAACAAGGTCCTCCAGGTCCTGCCCGGCCCTGCGAGCAGCACTCCGTACAGGCTCTGTTCCCCTGACAGACATAGGGCAGGGACAGCCCTCACCCAGCCTGGGCCCTGTGGCTTGTCCTTACCAAGCATTCTCCAAGCTCCCACATCCGCTCTCTCTGCAGCAGGTGCTTGAGCTGCTTCCATTTGAGAAGCTCTGCAGCAGCAAAAAGGGCTTCCCTGGAGGCCTGCAGGACAGCATTATCTCAGACGTGGCACCAGGGCCTGGGCAAAGAGACCTCTTGGCTCTACTCCTGCCGTGATTCTGCCCCTAGGAAGCTGTGACTTGTCCTAGCCCAAGTGTCTTGAGTTCTCTTGGGGACAGCCCTGCGTGACTGACTGAGGCTTGAAGCCCTGGCCTCTGATACTTGTAGGAAAGCTGAGAAACCTCTAGGCTTCTGGGAGCACATATGTTCGGGCCTCGGGTGCTGCCTCAGTGGCCACGGGCTGCTGCAGAGCCCTGCTGCAGCAGGCAGGGCAGGTGTTGAAAATGGCTGAGCCACCTTGTCCACCCCTGCTTGTACAGTTCTGCAGGGACCCTACCCAGGGGCTGCACTGGGGAAGCCCTGCCTGCTGCCAGCAGCCCTTGCCCCAGGCCCTGGGATCCCTGGGAGGTGGCAGTCCCCCCATACCAGTGCTCAGCCTCAAAATCCAAACCTTAGCCACGCTGGGGATATGGTCATTCAGACGGAAGAGAAGAGGGACCAGAGCACTCTGAATGTTCCTCCTCATCTTCTTCTCATCCCTACTCAACACAGCCTTCAGCAGGTCTCTGAAGAGCAACAGGGAGAGCTCTCGCAGCTGGCTGCACTCCTGGTAGGAAGGAGGAAAAGTGAGCTTTGGAACAGCAGCTCTCTGCCCGTGGCTGCGGTGAGGGCGATGCTCCAGGGTCACATTCCAGAGCAGGCAGGAGCAGCGTTTGGCTGCAAAGCCCAGAATCCGTTCCAGGAGAGCTGAGCCTGCTCTGAGCACTGCTTGCAGGGCAGGGCTGCAGGGCAGGGCCCGGCTGCAGGGCTCAGCCTCCCACATCAGCCTCACCGAGTCAAAGAGCGGCAGCACCTTCCCCACCAGCATCATGGCGATGGAGCTGGCCTTTGCCTTTTTCAGCTGACCCAGGATATTTCGGAAGACCACAATGATCTTCAGCTTTTCATCTTCACTGCCAGCTTCCAGTATCTTCATCATGCTTGGCAGGAAGGCGTCAACTTTTTTTGCCTTTAGGAAGAAGAGAATTTCCATTTTCTGAAAAGGTTTTGTCTGGACACCTCCCAGGGCAGCCACCCCAGGCCCCACCACAGCAGGGAGGGTCTTTGAAGCAGTCACCCCCACATCCTGACTCCCAGCCCAGGCCAAGCCACTGCCCTGCACTCAGCCCCAGGCCCTGGCTGCTGACGTGGCTGCCCCAACATCACCCTGCTCACCATCTCAGCTCTCTCTGACAGCTCAGCGAGGACTTCCAGCAACACGAAGGCCATCAGCACATCGACATGCTCCTGATCGCTCCAGACGTTGGGCTCGTCACCCAACTCCTCCACGTCAATCTGCCCCGAGGACGACTGCAGGAACAAACAGAGCCATGAGGCGCTGGCAGAGGGCTCACGGCAAGGGATCAGGGCCTTTCCTGGCAACTCACGGCTCTGCGAGAGGCGCAGGTGCCTTCTCTGCGAGGGTTGCACCACTGGTTGCGGAGCAAGGTAGCCAATTCCGTTAGGACCTTGTCCAAGATCTCAGGCATGGAGGACAGAGTGTCGCACAGTTCCTGCACAGTGCTGGAAGCCAGGGGCTGCCTCAGCCACAGCGCCGTGGCCAGGACCAGCCCCACAGAGCAGAGCCCAAGCTGGGGGTCTCCAGGGGCCCTGCCGGGGAAGCCTGACAGGGTTGAGGGGGAGTTCTGGGAGCACCAAGCTGGCTCTGGACTGGCTTGGCTGGCTTTGGCTGCTGCAGGCCCAGCCAGAGAGCTGGAAAGGTTTGTGGGATGGAGAGCCTGGCTCCCTGAGAAGTCCTGCAGCATTCCTTGGATCTGGCACACACAAAGTCTTGGGGTCCCACTCCCCACATGGAGCAAGCCCTTCAGATTGTCAGGGCCAGTACCTGTCTCCTTGAAAAGCCATCTCACACAGGCTGATGAGCACTGCTGAGCCATACTCGTTGGTCATCAGGAGAAACAGTGACTCCACTTTCTTACAGCCTGACTCCGTGGTGATGCATGGCAGGGTTTCAAGGATGCAGCTCACTATCTTGGGCACCTGGAGAGGAAACAGGTGAGCATGGCACTGCCACTGGAGTGCAGCCATGTCCTCAGCTGCCCTTCCCGTTCCTCTCTGCCACCTTCAGGTGGCTTCAGGTGCCCAAGTCACCTGGATTTGTGAGGAAGGGATGGAGGGAGGAACAAGGCCTGACAGGGCTGAAGATGGCAGTCCAGCCCCCGGGCACTTACATCCATCAGCCAGGAGTCTGGGTCTCTCATGGCCACATCCAGCATGCTGCTGGGCACCTCCTTGTCAAGGATGCTGTCATCTCTCAACGCCCCAATGGCCTCGAGGATGACGTCTGTCCTCTCGCTAGAGCGGAGATATCTTCCAAAGGCCTACGGCAGGAAGGAAGGAAGGAAGGAAGGCATGCCACTGAGTGCCCTGGTGGTGCTGCTTGGCTGGGCAGAGGTTCCTGGCAGTGCTGGCAGCACATCCCTCAGGAAAGCTGACAGCAGTGCCTGCAGTCCCTGGGTGGGAGAGGGTGAGGAGAAAGGGCCCTCCACATCGGGGAGGAGGGCTCATGGGCATGGCGTGCTGGCCCTACAGAGAACCAGGCTCTTGCTGGCGGCCAGGAGGGCTGGAGCTGCTGCTGGGGCTGGAGCTGCTGCCAGGACACCAGAGTGCAGCCCGTGTGTTGTCCCTGCTCAGGGATGGCAGGAACCTTCTTGCCAGGGCAGTGAGGCCCCACCGGCCCCACTGGCTCTGGGTCCCTTTGCTCACACAAATGCCCTGCTGATGCCACAGACAAGAGACCCGCAAAGCAGAGGGGGGCTCTTTACCTGGGTACAGTCCTTGGTGCTCAGGGAACACAAGGAGGAGGTGGTCACACCTTCCCAAACGAGCTGGTCTGACCTGTCAATTGGCCTTGACTTGTCTAAACAGCAGGGAAAGCACAGAAAAGTCACTAAGGTCATCAAACCCCCCTGAGATCTGCTTGCAGGACAGCGGGACAGAATCAGGCAAGATTTCTGGAGGGCATCAGCAATAGCTTCCTGCTACAGGCAAGAGGGAGCAGCCATGCTGCTGGATCTGCTCTTCTCTAACGGGGAAGGCTTGGCTTTGGCACCTGGCAGTCAATTGCAGCTTTGGCTGTGGGGGCCACAAGGCAGTGGGGTTCAAGGGCCTGAAAGGAAGGGGAGGAAGGGGAGCAGTAACAAACAGATCCGGGATTTGAGGCGAGCACTCAGCTTCTGCAGCAGAGTGACAGCTGGGATGCTACAGGAAGCAGCTGGGAGGGGCAAAGCAGGTCAGGCAGCAGATCTGTCAAGAGAGCTCTGTGTGCACAGGTGTGAAGGCCACAGCTGCTCTTGCTTTTTTACTTACAGAGGAATTCAGCGAGGGAGAAAAGAGCATGGAAGGCTGTATAGCTTGTATGTTCACTGGAACATCGGAAAAGAATGAGACGTGCCAGCAGCTTTCCCACGATTGGGATTGAGATGTCTTCAGGGCAGACACGTCCAGAACTGTCTCTTCCAAAGTTGACAGAGGCCTGGATGAGGGAGGCATGAGAAGAAGGGCTAAGAGAAGGAAGTTAGTGCCGAAGACTTGTACCCAAGAGTGTGCCCAGGGCTGGATTCCCGGTGAATCTGAGCTTTGCAGGGCTCTATGGCCCCATCTCTTGGAGCAACCAGCTGGGCAGCAGCCCTGGCATGGAGAGTGGCAGGGAGGGGAGATGGCCTGGCTGGAGGGCGCCTGGTCCTTACCTTCAGAATGGAATAGTTGGACATCAAATAAGTAAGGACACCGATCCTCCCCAGAGCCCTCTCCTGCACAACTTCTCTCTCAGACTTGGTGAAGTCCAGCAGCATCTGGGATGAGAGAAGCTGCTGGTGAGCACCAGAAGCAAACACAGCTCTGCTCCTGGGCCAGACTTGTATCATCCCTCGAGGCTTCCTCCGACCTCACACAAAGTCTGCAGAGGGCTGCCTATCCCTGGGGTCCCTCAGAGGCCTGGACAAAGCTCCCAGGACAACCTTTTGGCCAAGAAGGTGCCACCCTCTGCAGCCACTGTGCCTCCGAGGAGCCTGGTGCCAGCCCCTGCTTCCTCACAGGAGCTGAGCATCCTCCCCACACCACGCCCTGCCTGCTCAGCACTGGACTGGGCAACTCCTCCCCTCCAGGGTGAGGAACGCCCTGGGACCCCCACTCGGCCTGTGCCAGACCTCAAAGATGTCCTGCAGCTCCTGGCTGACACTGGAGACAGGAAAGCTGAGCACCAGTGTCCTCAGCATTGTGTCCATGGCCTTCAGGGTCTGCAAAGACGACAGAGAGCAGTGCCTGTGATTCTGCTCTTCTTTCCCCCACGCCCAGGACACTGATCTGAACTCTCAGTGCCTGAGGAGGAAACCTGAACTGCTCAGGAGAGACACAGCGATACACAAACTGCTGGGGACACAGCCACGCCCATGGGAAGGGGACAGAAGGGTGGGCAAGCAACAGCAAGACCTCACCCTGCCTCAGATCTCTGGTCATGGGGCAGCACAGGGTGACCAGGGAGCTGCCCAGAAGGACTGGACACTGCTGGAGCTCAGCCAGCACTTACCTTGATGTAGAGGGAAGCGCCTGAGCGTGGCATTTCCCTTTCTGAGGGAAGCCAGAAGACACTTGAGAAACACGCAGAGAGGAGGCTCTTGGTTTTGCCCTCCAGCACATTCTCCACCAAGCTGCAAGGACACAGGAGAGCCAGTTGGACACTGGTGCTGGGAGCAGCCCCTCGAGGCCTCGTGCACAAGGCCTCGGAGCTCTGGGGCAGGGGGCCCACCTTAATTCATCGATGGCAATCATGGCGAGATACCGGACCCGTAAGGACACATGGTCCCTTGGCTCCTTTTCCAGGATGTCCTGCAGAACACAACCAGGATGGGACCTGGCAGCTGCCAGCACCCAGTGCCTCCAGTCCCTGCCCCACCCAAGTGCTGTCCACACAGGGTCCCAGTGCCAGGGGTGCTTGTCCCCATCCCCAGAACACCAGGTGTCCCCTCACCTTGATGTTGTCCACCACTTCGCACGTTTGGCAGAATAAATCCAGGCCCTGGGTCAAGCCACGTTTCAAGGCGGTTTTGCACAGCACGTAGACACTCTTCAGAAATGTGAACTTGTGGGTGTCCTGGCAGCCAGGGGACAGAGACACAAATGGGGAGTGTGGGAGGGTGGACACAGCCAGCAGCACCAGAGCACTGCCCTGTGGGAAAAGCAGCTCTGCCCAGGCAGCAGCCCTCCACAGCCCAGCAAAGCCCCTGCCAGCAAACGCCAGCACAGCCACTGTCCAACTGGCCCCAATTACCTTGTCAAGGCTGCTGACAAAGGCCATGATGAAATCCACAGCTTCCTCTGCTTCTTCATATACAGGCAACCAGCTGGAATCTGCCAGAGGGCAAGAGCAGGGAGGGCTGCAGAGGCTCTGGCCACAGGAGAGAGCCAAGGAGACCTACCCTCCACCCAGCCCCATGCCCACCCCCCTGGCACGGCCTTTGTCCTGTGCAGCTCGTGGCTGGAGGCAACCAGCAGAGGAGCTGCTCTGCTGGAGCTGGGAAGGCCTCAGTGCCCTGGGCTGATGGGCAGGAAAGGTCCAGAGCCCCACTGCCCCTCACTGCCCACACCCTGGAGCCCCTCTGCTGGTTTTTCTTGGCAGAGGCTGTGCTGGGGCTGGCCTCCAGCCCTGAGCTGCCCTGGCATTCAGGCGACATCGTGCCTGTCCCCCAGGACTGTTGTTGTCATCGTGCCAGGAAAACGTGATCCTGGCCCCGTGCAGGGTGTGCTGGTGGGCCCCAGCCCTGCCCAGCCCCACGGGGCCCCTCGCTCACCAATCTGCAGTGGCTGCATCGTGGTCGTGTCGTAGAAGGACAAAGGCTGGAGGTATAAAGAGCTGCTCTCCTCGGAAGAGCTGTCCTCCTCCCAGGCCTTCCTGGGGAAGGCGGGGGGTCTCTTCTCCATCCTTTAGGATACACAATATGGGGGATGCTGGGGTGGGTGTTGGGGTGGTGGTGTGGCAATCTTTGGTAAAACACTTCAGCCCCACAGTGATGCCTTAGATTTTAACTTTGATAGTTTTCAAATCCTGCACTGCCCAGTGGGTAACTCGGAGTTTCTTGTAGCCTGTTAATTTCTGCTCGCTCATGCCAGCCAGACATAACAAGGCCTCTCCAGGCCTGCTCTTCAAGGACACTCAGACTGTCCTAGGCCCAAAATGTATAAACCAAAAGCCTCTGAGAGGGGGGCAAGCTGAGGGGAAATTACATCATCAACCTGAAGCTTTAATTGGAGAATTAACCCTGACATGCAAATGAACCAAACCTATAAAAGTGTGAAGAACTCGTGACCTGTTGTCCATCTTGGGGTCCATCTGGGCAGTGGCCTCTGGCTCCCCAGGGGTACCTCTGAAGGCCTTTCAAATAAACACCTACCTTTATTCCCTTACTCCTGTCTAGTCTCTGTTTCTAGGTGGCCTCTCAAGGCACCAACAGGGCTACCAGGGGTGATGGGGCAAGACAGGCTGCACTCAGGGGCTCCTTGTCAGCTCCAAGCTCCTGCCTGTCACCATCCACCGTGGGCAACAGGCACGCTGACCACGCACGCTGCAGTGGGCTGTCACAGAGGGCCCCACTGTGACACAGCACCTGCCTCTAGCAACGGGTTCCAGGGCTTGTTGACACGGAACCTGTCCCCAGCAACGGGTCCCAGTGACCCACCACCCCGGCAGGGAAGGGCAGGCTGTCCCCCAGGGCACAGGCCTGGCATAGCCTTGGCCACCTGGCTGCTTTCAGGGTGCCTCCAGACCTCCCTGTGCCCTCCCATCCCCTCGGGACATCCCTGGTGCCCTCCCATGCACCCCAGAGCCCCGTGTTCAGACACTCCCATGTGCCTTCAGGACATCCCTTTCCTTCCAGGATACTGCAGAGCCTGACCTCTCTGGGGGGGTGTAGGAGTGCAGATGGGAGCGTGGCAACCTGGGAGCGTGGCAACCACCACGATAATGCTGTGGTCCTCATCATGCTGGGAGCTCTTGTCCTCTGGTCCAGCCCAGCTGAGCAGCCTGAGCTGGTGCAGGTGCTGCGGGGACCGGGGGCAAACTGGGACCTCTAGAGCACATCAAAAGGTGCACTGGGGTGCTGAAGGGGAAACTGGCCCCACTTTAGCCCCTGGTCCCTGCAGCACTCCTCCATCAGCCTCCTTGCACCCTTAGGAGCCCTTCCTTGGCCCTGATTTTACACAAAAGCTCACCGTTTGCCCTTTCTGGGGCCTGCAGAGGCCGCTCAGGCACAGTCCGACCACGGGACTCCTCCATCTGCCCTGTAGGTGTCTTCAGATCGCTCTGGGTCACAGAATCACAGAAACATTAAATTTGGAAAAGACCCCCAAGATCATCAAGTCCAACCTTTGACCAATCACCACCTTGTCAATTAAACCAGAGCACTGAGTGCCACATCCAGTCGTTTCTTGAGTGCCTCCAGGAATGGGGACTCCCTTCCAAAGCCTGAAAACTGTTTCCATTAAGAAATTCTTCCTAATGATTACAGACAAACGTCTCCTGAGGCCTTCAGTGCACCCCTGCCCCCCTGCAGAAATGCCCCTGGATGGAGGGCTTGCAATGCTGGACTCTACAAAAACACTTTATTCCCCCCAGCAATCTCCCAGAGCTGTTGGTTATGTCCCAGAGCCTTCTCAGGATCCCTCCTGTCCCCTCCTGAGGCACTCCCGGTGATGGAGGCACTCTGTCTGTCCTAGCTGGGACTCCTGAAGCTGCTCTCTAACCCCTCAGTGCAGAGGCTGGTGGAGCCCTCAAACCTGTGGTGGAGCCTGAGTTGGCCATGAAGGCACCTCAGAGCTGCAGCCTGTGCTGGTGGGCAGGGATGGGGAGATGGTCTGCCTGGAGGGACCTGCTCCTTACCTCCAGAGTGGAATAATTGGATGGCAAAAGGGTCAGGACACCAATCCTGCCCACAGCCCTCTCCCACACAACTCTCTCAGCTCTGGTGAAGTCCAGCAGCATCTGGGGTGAGAGAAGGTGCTGGTGAGCACTGGAGCAGACACTCTCCAGGGTGAGGAACGCCCTGGGACCCCCACTCGGCCTGTGCCAGACCTCAAAGATGTCCTGCAGCTCCTGGCTGACACTGGAGACAGGAAAGCTGAGCACCGGTGTCCTCAGCATTGTGTCCATGGCCTTCAGGGTCTGCAAAGACGACAGAGAGCAGTGCCTGTGATTCTGCTCTTCTTTCCCCCACGCCCAGGACACTGATCTGAACTCTCAGTGCCTGAGGAGGAAACCTGAACTGCTCAGGAGAGACACAGCGATACACAAACTGCTGGGGACACAGCCACGCCCATGGGAAGGGGACAGAAGGGTGGGCAAGCAACAGCAAGACCTCACCCTGCCTCAGATCTCTGGTCATGGGGCAGCACAGGGTGACCAGGGAGCTGCCCAGAAGGACTGGACACTGCTGGAGCTCAGCCAGCACTTACCTTGATGTAGAGGGAAGCGCCTGAGCGTGGCATTTCCCTTTCTGGGGGAAGCCAGAAGACACTTGAGAAACACGCAGAGAGGAGGCTCTTGGTTTTGCCCTCCAGCACATTCTCCACCAAGCTGCAAGGACACAGGAGAGCCAGTTGGACACTGGTGCTGGGAGCAGCCCCTCGAGGCCTCGTGCAGGGGACCCACAAGGGATGAGCAGATTCCCCCCCAGAACACCGGGTGTCTCCTCACCTTGATTTTTTTTCTGGGTGGCAGAATAAATCCAGGCCCTGGCATAAGCCACGATTCCAAGTGGTTCTGCACAGGGAGGGGACCAGGAGAGTTTTCTGGCTGCTCTGGGCTGGGGTCCCCAAGGCTGCAGGAGCAGCCAAGCCAGCTCATGGGGCAGCTGGAAGGCAGAAGGAAACAGACCCCCCTTGGGCACCACGGCTGCTCTCAGCCCCCTTGGTCAGGGACAAGGACATCTGCCCCTGGAGGGACCTTTTCTCATGCAAATGTGGTTACATATTGAAAAAAAATTGGGAGAGAAAACCACCTTTTGCTCTCAGCCCTTCTCAATCCCATTGCTTCTGGAGAGGTTTGGATATTTATTAGTAATGACCTCAAGTGCATCATCCACTGCTGCTCCATTACAAGGCCAGATTGGGCTGTAGGGCTGATTTACTCAGGGGGACATTGGGCAGCAGAACCTTTGGTACCTCTACGTGAGAGCATTGAAACTACAGGCAGTAATTCAGGGGTCAGAAAAACCACAGCTCGCTTTAGGGCCTCGACCCAGACATGGGGGGGTACATACAGGAGAAAGTTTTACTGCTACCACTCATAACAGCAGCTTTACTAAACCCCTAAAAAACAATTACTGTTGGAGTTGAAAAATAATGAAGTAGGTAAATCATTTACAGGGAGGGGGAGAGGGCCTGTTTAAAACCCTATCAACTGTGACTGCTCTGAAGCAGCCCCCAGAGCCTGCAGCAGTCTTCAGTTAGGTGCACATTATTTAATTGGTTTCAAGTGATTTTCTGGACTGCTAATCACCATGATGTAATTAAAAACCGGGGCAGCATGTTGCTAATGCCATAGCACATCAGAGATGTTAAACTCCTGAGAGTTCCTGGAATAGGGATGGCTGCTCCCCTTGCCTGGAGTGTTGTGAAACAACCAGACAGGAGATGTCTGCAGGTGACTGAAGCAGAGGGAGGCAGGCAAGTGGCCACCAGTAGCTGCTGAGGAGTCAAGGTGAAATATCCATACACATTTTAAAAAACATCCACTGCTCATGAAAATACAGATTTTGAAAAGCCATGACTTTTGGAAGGAACACAAGTTCTCCTTCTTACAGACGTAGGCTGTCTCACTAAAAAAAAGGTGAAAAAAGGAAAAATGAAGTTTTGCTTCACAGTTGGAGTTGTTTAACTCCTCATTAAATGGTTTGTGGTCTCCATGATCCTCATGGGGTGATGAATCTTTCTCATGCTTCTCAGGACCAGCTGAGAGCAGCTGAATAAAGCCCAGCCATGCTTTCACCCTCGTGTGTACAGGGTAGTGGTGGGAGAAAAGGGGACTAAAAAAAAAAGGGCCAGTAACTCAGTGTGAAGAAGGGATAGAGACTGCAAGCTCTGATGGATGCTGGAGAGCACCTCTTCCCTGGAAAGGCACCATTGGATCAGCTTCGTCTGCTTAAAGACTTTCTGCAACACGATCCTGAAAGCACAACAGTTCATCTCATGGCTTTCTGCTGCACAGCTCATTTTCCACAAAGCTCCAGCTAACTGGGCTGCAGCCCATCCATGAAGGAGTTTCAGGTTTTTTGGTTCGTTTAACTTTCCTTTTTACCCCAGTGTTGATACAGCTGAACCTCAGCAGCACGGCTAGGGCAGGTTTCTTGCAGAACCACAGATGTGGCAGGTGTATCTAACACTGGTGTCAGGGGCTAACACAGAGCACTCACCCAGCCAAAGCTGCTCTGCCACTTCTCACAGCCAGTGTGAGAAGATCAAGGGGCAACTCAAACATTTCCTCACCCACTGGCTACAGCAGAGGTTCACAGGAATGCAATCACTTGGCAGCATGGGAGGCAGGAAGAATATTTCCACAGGAAACAGCAATTTTAGAACAGGAGCCTACTCCCAAATCGACGGGCTCCAGGGAGGAATTGCCACCTCTGCTGATCACCAGAACCATCCCCTTGTATCTCCACGGGCTCTGTTCTCCAGCAAGGACAGTGGGGGCATCTGGCTCATGGGACTCACCTCCATCTCAGACATCCTGCAAAGGACAGGGCAAAGCTCTCCAGCTCCTTCAGAGTTTGGTTGTGCTGCTTATTCCCCCTGTCCCCATCCAGTGCCCTGCAGAGATGCCAGTAGGACAGGCCAGGACACACAGGCAGACCCTAAAAGCAGATCAGCTGCAAGAAGTCGGAGAATAAGGGAACAAACAGGAGGAGCTGGAGTTCCTTCAGCAAACACCAGCCACTCACACCCAGCTTTCCCCCAGGGCAGACCTGACTCACAAACCAGCCCACCTGAGATCACTGGCAGGAGAAAGAGGATTTGAGAGGAAAACTGTAGAGCCTTAACAAGGTCCTTTGGTTTTGTTTGCAAAAGGATCTATTTGAGGAGACATCACTACCTGAAACTTTCAGCCTCTTCCCATGGCATTGTAACAAACACAAGACAATAAATAATTCCAGTGTTTGCCAAGACAAGAAGAAAATTCAATCTCCAAAGCAATGGCATCACTTCCAGCAGCTCCAAGTGAAAAGCTAATGACCTGCAATACCCTGATACATGTTTTGTTCTACAAGTTAAGCCAGCTCACTGCCTTTCCAATGGGTATCCTTAGGCTTTCTGCCTCTGGCACAGCTTCAGTGAGCACTCTCAAAGGGACCAGAGCAGAGTTCCCCCAACACCCCCACAGGAGCCAGGAGAGCAGAGCTGCTGTCCCAGGGTTTAGATGTCCTTCTTTCTCCAACCAACCATTAAGCACAGTCACGGACACACAAAATCCAGCACTCTTCTCCAGCTGCAAACACTGAATTTCCCCACCCCTTTTCCCTCTTCCAGCCTCACACCCTGGGATCTATAGCTTTAGGAGCATTTTAGTCTGTGGGTTTTATGGTCAGAACCAGCTTGGTGGAACAAACCACCACAATCTCTAAAAGATTCACCTGGTACCCTGAGGGTCCCACCAAGAAGACATAAGTTGCAGTCACTTTGGAGAAAATACTACTACTGAAGGAAGTACAACAGCAACAGAATAAAACCCAAGGAACTTCAAAAGATCCTACAGATTTTTTTTTTTTTCTGCTCTAAGTTCTTTCTCAGAAAAGAAGAAGAGTTTATGTAAGAGATCATTTTGGTATCACTTTCATTATACTTTGCCCTCACTGGTCTGCTCTATGCCACTCTCAACAAGCCTTTGCAATAAAAACAAATAAAACAGAATCATGGAAAGGGACAAAGAGCCTCTTTCCTAAGTGAGCATACGAGTGCAGTTTGCATCCACAGCTCCAACTAGCCCCTGCAGAGAGAGCAACCAGCAGGACATTGTGGTTGAGCTGAGAAATCTCTGCAAAAAATCCCAAGTCTAAAGCACACTTTGGCTTCCCACCACCTGCTCTGAAATAAATTTTCCACAGCAACCAATAGAAAACATTGCTAACATTTTCATTTCTCCTGCAGTACATTAAGTAGAATGAAGTTTTTCACTGGTTTAACTTCTCTGTTTTAAAACCACTGTCCGTAGGTACTAATGCTTTATGTTTGGATTCTGTTTTGTTTCATTCTGAACCCAAGGTTCCACCAGGTTGGATTGTTCATGAGTCAGGTTGCACCTGGGGAAATGAACAGTCAGCTCCAGCTTGGGTGGCAGCTTCTCCTCGGAAAGGAGGAAAGCTGCAAGGATTTCTCCTGCAACCCTTCTGACAAATTCTCCCTTATTTGCAAACATGACAGGATGGCACTTGCAGAAAAGAACATATTAGCAAGACATGCTAAGGAGCTAGGAGGGGAAAAAAAAAAAAGATTAATGGATATGGGAAAAATTAGTCAGGAATTACATAAACAGGAAAATGCTGTTAATCCATTTATTCTATTATTTCTGTGGTCACTCACACTTGAGGAAGCTGTTGTGTTTCTGCATTCACACAGTGTGAGTTCACACAGAGCTCTCTGGAGGTTGCCAGGCTGGGCTACAGATGTGGTATAACTTAGTTACAAAGCACCAGTAACGCACGTTCCTCCTTACGGAGAACGCGTGCAGCACAATAATCATTTCCCTCCTGCCACAGACATTTCAGTGCCTGCTTCTCAAAGTCTACTTAAAAACTAGAAAGCAAGAATTTTTAAGAGAACAGACTGGCTGGAAGACAGGGCCCTCTAAAGAAGAAGGCAGTGTGAGTACCTCAAAAGCTGTTTGTGTCCAAGGAAGCCTTCATGTCTCTTCCCTTCCCTTCTCCAAGTGCCTGCACAGCCTTTCCAAATCCCAGTTTATTCAGCTCCTCTTCCAGACAGAAATGCAGAAGCCACTAGGATCTCAGAGAAAAAGACAATTTACTTGGCTCCTCCCATCCTTAAAGCACCCACATATCACACACAACTGGATGTTCACTTTCTCTTCTGGAGCACAAGTCAGCAGTGCCACAGAACAATGCAAACAAGGCAAGTTCCTGCACATGGAAAAACCAATCACACTCCCAAAAATGTGAGGAACGAGACAACTCTCAGAAAAATTAAAATAATTTATTAAAAACAAAAAAATTGAAAAATTACAAAAATTAGAAAAATATAAAAATTTGGGATCCTAGTGGCACAGGAGGTATGCCCCAGGAGCACAGGGATTAGAGATCTTCAGGCTTAGACAGCACTGGACCTTTGGGGGAAGAATTTGCAGTGCTGGGCTGACTTTTACCTAATCCAAAAGCCAAGGAAAAATTATTAAAAGCTCCTTAATAGGAGTAAGGCTTTAACACCCAGCACCAGCAACCACTACATCTAATCTGCAGTGATCTCACCTCGGCCTTGCAGCTTTGCAGCTGGAATGTTGAATTTTTCTTATCACAGTGGAGAGGGGGGAGAGCCGAGCCGCTCCGGCTGCCCACGGCAAGGCAGTGGGGGGGGTTCCACGTCTGGAACAGGTCCATGGCTCCAGGATGGCCGTGGCCCGGCCCGGCCTGGCCCAAGCAGGGCCTGGCTGGGCCCGCTGGCCCCCACACGGGGCCTGCAGCCACCTGTCCCAGCGCCAGAAATGAGAGAGAGCTTGGGGGGGAGTTTGCCTATTCTTAAATGTGGATCACAGAGGTGGTCACAACTTTAAGTGGCTTAGAGAATTGTCCATATTCAAACTGGCCAGCTGATAGGTTCTATCAGTTCCCAGAGGAAACTGTAAGCATCCCTTGGCAAGGACGTCCCTTCCGGGACTATGCTTGCTAACCTATGACACACTTAAAAAAACCCATCTTGAATTGTTCTAGTGAAAATATTCAGGAGAATAAACCTGTCCAGCATGAGAGCTTTATGTAAGTTGTTCAGTTCTTGTTGCAGAGGATGGTGGACGAGGCTCAACTTTATCAAAAATGTCATTAAAATGAAAAACCCTTTTGCAGGCAAACAGAGGAGAATGACAAGGTTCACTGATCAGGCCACTGCTGTGACCCAAAGGCAAATGCAGCATGACCTCAGCCTCCTCAGCGTTAGCAGTGCCCACAGCAGTCAGCCCCCCTTCCTGAGGGGGATCCCACCCCCTCGGGATCCTCCAGCCTCCTCCTGGTTGTCCCTGGGCCTGGGAGGCATCTCTGCTCGCTGGGGCTGGCCCCAAACGCAGCACCAAGGCACAGATCCCAACAGAAAGACACGGCACAGGGCACTGAAAGGAGTAAAATCAAGGCAATCTATTTTTTAAAATGATATGTATATATATACAGATATGAATCAATTCTTTGAGCTGGTGGAAGTCCTTAGCAGCTCAACTCGAACAAAACCAATTTCCAGAGCAGGCAATAGCTGCTCAGGACAGGGATTGTCCTCCCTTTGCTTTACACCTGCAGCAGCAGCTTTCCTGGGCAAGCACAGGAGGGAACAAGCAGATAAACCCTCAGCTACTGATTTGAGTTTGGCCCAGCGATTGGGATAGAAGCAGCCCTTTGCTGGCCTGCCACTCCTGCCACTCCTTGCAGAACAGGACTGGGATTTTGCACGCTCTCCTGGAGCAGTCTGGCATAAAAAACTCCTGTGCCAGTCCCAGCACCAGCCACTTGATGGCCGTCCTGCTCTGCAAGAGAGGGACACCGGGGACAGAGCAGGGACCTGCCAGGGACCCCCGAGCTCACCAGCCGGGAGCTGAGGGCTCCCCCGACACCCCCGAGCAGCTGCCCCACGGTGCTGTCCCTCACCCGGGTGTTACAAACGAGAGGGCTTGTGCTCACTTAAAAAATCACTGGTGAGGGTATGAGCAAAAGTCAGATTTAATATTGAGCGACAAAGCACCACAAGTTCGTTGGCCAGATTCACTCTACCACTTACAGGACAGCTGAGGCACAGCAAGGGAAAACAATCAGCAAGAAGATACAGAGGAGATGAAGGTCTGGAAAGCTGGAGATTCCCCATCCAAGAAAAAGGTGATAAAAGGACAAAAGAATGTGGAGCAAAGTAGCATGAAGAGTGAGAAAACCAGTAGAGGCTAGAATACTGATTAATTAAGTGAATGATGTGACTTAGAATCAATGAGCATTAATTTCTTTGTTGGCTAAAAATGTGTGAGTAAGTGGAAAAGTTCTGTATTGGCGTCAGCATGGAGGCCAGAATTTGTCAGCCACCCCTGTGGGCCAAAAATTAAGCAATGCCTTACTTTCTAACACTCAAAAGACAGTGTTAGAGGGAGTCTTGATCCCGACCATTGCGGAGGTTTTCGGGAACAGCAGCACTGGTGAAAAGACGCCCAAAGCCGGCAGCCCGCACACGCTCTGCTTCCTCCCGCAGGTGCCCCGGCTGCCCATCCCTTCTCGCTGTACAAACCCTCTGCTGTTTTTCCCAGCGCCTGGGGATGGCATCACCTCCTCATTGCTCGCGATGTGTGGTGAGGAGCTGGAGGCTTTCCCCGGCGCATGTGCATGAGGCTTGTTTTGGTGGAAATCGGGAGATGGCCCATTTAAAACAGAGCGCTTCAGTCATTTCCAGCTCCAAGCCCCTGGCACTTCCCAGGGAGCTCTGGGATCCTCTGAGGTCCCCTCAGGGCTGAATTCCCTCATGATTCCATACCTAGCGGGGCTGCCAGGGATCCTTTGGGGCCCCACAGCTGTACTCCAGCTCTCCGCGGGGCATTTTGGAATAGAGGCAATGGAATTTGGCGTCTGTCAATGACACGGTGGGGCCCTGCAGATACAATTCAAGGCCCACGGGGACATTTTGGGGTATCAGGGATGCAATCTGAGGCCCTCTGCACAAAATCTGGGGCCCTGGGCCTGCAATTTTAGGGCCAAGTGGGGCATTTTGGGACGGCAGGGATGTGAGGAGGAAGCATCCCACTGCCTGAAGGACAGACTGAGAAGGACACAGTCTGCTCAGTACACTCAGGGCACTACACATCTGAAGGATACCATGGGCTCGGATGTGGTTTTCCATCTTTATTAATTAATCTACACAAAACTACAACTCTGCTGGGCTCACCGGCACCAGCAGCAACACAAAACTACAGCTCTGCTGGGCTCACCGGCACCAGCAGCTACAGAAAACTACAACTCTGCTGGGCTCACCGGCACCAGCAGCAAAAGAAAACGATAACTCTGCTGGGCTCACCGGCACCAGCAGCAACACAAAACTACAGCTCTGCTGGGCTCACCGGCACCAGCAGCTACAGAAAACTAAAACTCTGCTGGGCTCACCGGCACCAGCAGCAAAAGAAAACGATAACTCTGCTGGGCTCACCGGCACCAGCAGTAAAAGAAAACTACAGCTCTGCTGGGCTCACCGGCACCAGCAGCAACACAAAACTACAGCTCTGCTGGGCTCACCGGCACCAGCAGTAAAAGAAAACTACAACTCTGCTGGGCTCACCGGCACCAGCAGCAAAAGAAAACGATAACTCTGCTGGGCTCACCGGCACCAGCAGTAAAAGAAAACTACAGCTCTGCTGGGCTCACCGGCACCAGCAGCTACAGAAAACTACAACTCTGCTGGGCTCACCGGCACCAGCAGCTACAGAAAACTACAGCTCTGCTGGGCTCACCGGCACCAGCAGCAAAAGAAAACTTCAGCTCTGCTGGGCTCACCGGCACCAGCAGCTAAAGAAAACTACAACTCTGCTGGGCTCACCGGCACCAGCAGCTACAGAAAACTACAACTCTGCTGGGCTCACCGGCACCAGCAGTAAAAGAAAACTACAGCTCTCCTGGGCTCACCGGCACCAGCAGCTACAGAAAACTACAAATCTGCTGGGCTCACCGGCACCAGCAGTAAAAGAAAACTACAGCTCTGCTGGGCTCACCGGCACCAGCAGCACAGCATTTGGAGAATGACCGATGATCTTCGCCGCACCCTTGGAGCTCTTAGGATCGAGCCAGCGTGGGCTGCCATGGAACTGATCGAGATGTCCCTGTCCGTCTCCAAGGGCTGAAGGGCTGTGACCAAAAGAAACAGAGGCAAGATGAAGCCACGTGTGGGCAGAGCCCCTGCGGGTTCCCCGCAGAGCACTCACCACTGAGGACGTCAGTCTGAGTCTCCAAATCCTGGTCCCTCATGTGTGTCATGGCGCTCCCTGGGAAGAGAGCTCTGTCATTCCCTGCTCCTGCTGTGCTCCCAGCAGTGTGAGCCCCGGCCCTGCTGCCCTCCCATTCTGCAGGGCTGACCCAGGGGCCGCCAGCAGCCAAAGGGAGTGGGGCTGAGCAAGGCGGTCACCAAGCCCAGCTTGTGGCAAGGGGCAGAGGGAGGCTGAGCCTCGGCATGGGGTGGTTGGGGTTGCCACAGGGTTGCCCCTTGCTGCCAGTGCAGTGGCAAGGAAGTGGCCAGGCTGGCCCAAAAGGGGCCAGGGGCTGTGACTCACTGATGAACCTGACGGCCGCCAGGCGCACGGAGGACTGAGAGTCCCTCAGGTAGGGCAGGCTCTGATGCATGTACTCTTCAGCCCTGCTGCTCCTCCTCAGCAGCTGCAGGGAGCACCAGCAATGTCTCCAGGCTTGTCACAGAGTCCCCCAGCTGGCTGGAGCAGTCCCTCCTGCCAGCACCCCTCCCTGCTGAGCCCTCCCTCTTGCTGGGTACAGGGAAGGGAGAGGGGCCTCGACAGGAGCCTCTGGGGCTCTGTTCTCGAGGACAGGAACAAGGTCCTCCAGGTCCTGCCCGGCCCTGCGAGCAGCACTCCGTACAGGCTCTGTTCCCCTGACAGACATAGGGCAGGGACAGCCCTCACCCAGCCTGGGCCCTGTGGCTTGTCCTTACCAAGCATTCTCCAAGCTCCCACATCCGCTCTCTCTGCAGCAGGTGCTTGAGCTGCTTCCATTTGAGAAGCTCTGCAGCAGCAAAAAGGGCTTCCCTGGAGGCCTGCAGGACAGCATTATCTCAGACGTGGCACCAGGGCCTGGGCAAAGAGACCTCTTGGCTCTACTCCTGCCGTGATTCTGCCCCTAGGAAGCTGTGACTTGTCCTAGCCCAAGTGTCTTGAGTTCTCTTGGGGACAGCCCTGCGTGACTGACTGAGGCTTGAAGCCCTGGCCTCTGATACTTGTAGGAAAGCTGAGAAACCTCTAGGCTTCTGGGAGCACATATGTTCGGGCCTCGGGTGCTGCCTCAGTGGCCACGGGCTGCTGCAGAGCCCTGCTGCAGCAGGCAGGGCAGGTGTTGAAAATGGCTGAGCCACCTTGTCCACCCCTGCTTGTACAGTTCTGCAGGGACCCTACCCAGGGGCTGCACTGGGGAAGCCCTGCCTGCTGCCAGCAGCCCTTGCCCCAGGCCCTGGGATCCCTGGGAGGTGGCAGTCCCCCCATACCAGTGCTCAGCCTCAAAATCCAAACCTTAGCCACGCTGGGGATATGGTCATTCAGACGGAAGAGAAGAGGGACCAGAGCACTCTGAATGTTCCTCCTCATCTTCTTCTCATCCCTACTCAACACAGCCTTCAGCAGGTCTCTGAAGAGCAACAGGGAGAGCTCTCGCAGCTGGCTGCACTCCTGGTAGGAAGGAGGAAAAGTGAGCTTTGGAACAGCAGCTCTCTGCCCGTGGCTGCGGTGAGGGCGATGCTCCAGGGTCACATTCCAGAGCAGGCAGGAGCAGCGTTTGGCTGCAAAGCCCAGAATCCGTTCCAGGAGAGCTGAGCCTGCTCTGAGCACTGCTTGCAGGGCAGGGCTGCAGGGCAGGGCCCGGCTGCAGGGCTCAGCCTCCCACATCAGCCTCACCGAGTCAAAGAGCGGCAGCACCTTCCCCACCAGCATCATGGCGATGGAGCTGGCCTTTGCCTTTTTCAGCTGACCCAGGATATTTCGGAAGACCACAATGATCTTCAGCTTTTCATCTTCACTGCCAGCTTCCAGTATCTTCATCATGCTTGGCAGGAAGGCGTCAACTTTTTTTGCCTTTAGGAAGAAGAGAATTTCCATTTTCTGAAAAGGTTTTGTCTGGACACCTCCCAGGGCAGCCACCCCAGGCCCCACCACAGCAGGGAGGGTCTTTGAAGCAGTCACCCCCACATCCTGACTCCCAGCCCAGGCCAAGCCACTGCCCTGCACTCAGCCCCAGGCCCTGGCTGCTGACGTGGCTGCCCCAACATCACCCTGCTCACCATCTCAGCTCTCTCTGACAGCTCAGCGAGGACTTCCAGCAACACGAAGGCCATCAGCACATCGACATGCTCCTGATCGCTCCAGACGTTGGGCTCGTCACCCAACTCCTCCACGTCAATCTGCCCCGAGGACGACTGCAGGAACAAACAGAGCCATGAGGCGCTGGCAGAGGGCTCACGGCAAGGGATCAGGGCCTTTCCTGGCAACTCACGGCTCTGCGAGAGGCGCAGGTGCCTTCTCTGCGAGGGTTGCACCACTGGTTGCGGAGCAAGGTAGCCAATTCCGTTAGGACCTTGTCCAAGATCTCAGGCATGGAGGACAGAGTGTCGCACAGTTCCTGCACAGTGCTGGAAGCCAGGGGCTGCCTCAGCCACAGCGCCGTGGCCAGGACCAGCCCCACAGAGCAGAGCCCAAGCTGGGGGTCTCCAGGGGCCCTGCCGGGGAAGCCTGACAGGGTTGAGGGGGAGTTCTGGGAGCACCAAGCTGGCTCTGGACTGGCTTGGCTGGCTTTGGCTGCTGCAGGCCCAGCCAGAGAGCTGGAAAGGTTTGTGGGATGGAGAGCCTGGCTCCCTGAGAAGTCCTGCAGCATTCCTTGGATCTGGCACACACAAAGTCTTGGGGTCCCACTCCCCACATGGAGCAAGCCCTTCAGATTGTCAGGGCCAGTACCTGTCTCCTTGAAAAGCCATCTCACACAGGCTGATGAGCACTGCTGAGCCATACTCGTTGGTCATCAGGAGAAACAGTGACTCCACTTTCTTACAGCCTGACTCCGTGGTGATGCATGGCAGGGTTTCAAGGATGCAGCTCACTATCTTGGGCACCTGGAGAGGAAACAGGTGAGCATGGCACTGCCACTGGAGTGCAGCCATGTCCTCAGCTGCCCTTCCCGTTCCTCTCTGCCACCTTCAGGTGGCTTCAGGTGCCCAAGTCACCTGGATTTGTGAGGAAGGGATGGAGGGAGGAACAAGGCCTGACAGGGCTGAAGATGGCAGTCCAGCCCCCGGGCACTTACATCCATCAGCCAGGAGTCTGGGTCTCTCATGGCCACATCCAGCATGCTGCTGGGCACCTCCTTGTCAAGGATGCTGTCATCTCTCAACGCCCCAATGGCCTCGAGGATGACGTCTGTCCTCTCGCTAGAGCGGAGATATCTTCCAAAGGCCTACGGCAGGAAGGAAGGAAGGAAGGAAGGCATGCCACTGAGTGCCCTGGTGGTGCTGCTTGGCTGGGCAGAGGTTCCTGGCAGTGCTGGCAGCACATCCCTCAGGAAAGCTGACAGCAGTGCCTGCAGTCCCTGGGTGGGAGAGGGTGAGGAGAAAGGGCCCTCCACATCGGGGAGGAGGGCTCATGGGCATGGCGTGCTGGCCCTACAGAGAACCAGGCTCTTGCTGGCGGCCAGGAGGGCTGGAGCTGCTGCTGGGGCTGGAGCTGCTGCCAGGACACCAGAGTGCAGCCCGTGTGTTGTCCCTGCTCAGGGATGGCAGGAACCTTCTTGCCAGGGCAGTGAGGCCCCACCGGCCCCACTGGCTCTGGGTCCCTTTGCTCACACAAATGCCCTGCTGATGCCACAGACAAGAGACCCGCAAAGCAGAGGGGGGCTCTTTACCTGGGTACAGTCCTTGGTGCTCAGGGAACACAAGGAGGAGGTGGTCACACCTTCCCAAACGAGCTGGTCTGACCTGTCAATTGGCCTTGACTTGTCTAAACAGCAGGGAAAGCACAGAAAAGTCACTAAGGTCATCAAACCCCCCTGAGATCTGCTTGCAGGACAGCGGGACAGAATCAGGCAAGATTTCTGGAGGGCATCAGCAATAGCTTCCTGCTACAGGCAAGAGGGAGCAGCCATGCTGCTGGATCTGCTCTTCTCTAACGGGGAAGGCTTGGCTTTGGCACCTGGCAGTCAATTGCAGCTTTGGCTGTGGGGGCCACAAGGCAGTGGGGTTCAAGGGCCTGAAAGGAAGGGGAGGAAGGGGAGCAGTAACAAACAGATCCGGGATTTGAGGCGAGCACTCAGCTTCTGCAGCAGAGTGACAGCTGGGATGCTACAGGAAGCAGCTGGGAGGGGCAAAGCAGGTCAGGCAGCAGATCTGTCAAGAGAGCTCTGTGTGCACAGGTGTGAAGGCCACAGCTGCTCTTGCTTTTTTACTTACAGAGGAATTCAGCGAGGGAGAAAAGAGCATGGAAGGCTGTATAGCTTGTATGTTCACTGGAACATCGGAAAAGAATGAGACGTGCCAGCAGCTTTCCCACGATTGGGATTGAGATGTCTTCAGGGCAGACACGTCCAGAACTGTCTCTTCCAAAGTTGACAGAGGCCTGGATGAGGGAGGCATGAGAAGAAGGGCTAAGAGAAGGAAGTTAGTGCCGAAGACTTGTACCCAAGAGTGTGCCCAGGGCTGGATTCCCGGTGAATCTGAGCTTTGCAGGGCTCTATGGCCCCATCTCTTGGAGCAACCAGCTGGGCAGCAGCCCTGGCATGGAGAGTGGCAGGGAGGGGAGATGGCCTGGCTGGAGGGCGCCTGGTCCTTACCTTCAGAATGGAATAGTTGGACATCAAATAAGTAAGGACACCGATCCTCCCCAGAGCCCTCTCCTGCACAACTTCTCTCTCAGACTTGGTGAAGTCCAGCAGCATCTGGGATGAGAGAAGCTGCTGGTGAGCACCAGAAGCAAACACAGCTCTGCTCCTGGGCCAGACTTGTATCATCCCTCGAGGCTTCCTCCGACCTCACACAAAGTCTGCAGAGGGCTGCCTATCCCTGGGGTCCCTCAGAGGCCTGGACAAAGCTCCCAGGACAACCTTTTGGCCAAGAAGGTGCCACCCTCTGCAGCCACTGTGCCTCCGAGGAGCCTGGTGCCAGCCCCTGCTTCCTCACAGGAGCTGAGCATCCTCCCCACACCACGCCCTGCCTGCTCAGCACTGGACTGGGCAACTCCTCCCCTCCAGGGTGAGGAACGCCCTGGGACCCCCACTCGGCCTGTGCCAGACCTCAAAGATGTCCTGCAGCTCCTGGCTGACACTGGAGACAGGAAAGCTGAGCACCAGTGTCCTCAGCATTGTGTCCATGGCCTTCAGGGTCTGCAAAGACGACAGAGAGCAGTGCCTGTGATTCTGCTCTTCTTTCCCCCACGCCCAGGACACTGATCTGAACTCTCAGTGCCTGAGGAGGAAACCTGAACTGCTCAGGAGAGACACAGCGATACACAAACTGCTGGGGACACAGCCACGCCCATGGGAAGGGGACAGAAGGGTGGGCAAGCAACAGCAAGACCTCACCCTGCCTCAGATCTCTGGTCATGGGGCAGCACAGGGTGACCAGGGAGCTGCCCAGAAGGACTGGACACTGCTGGAGCTCAGCCAGCACTTACCTTGATGTAGAGGGAAGCGCCTGAGCGTGGCATTTCCCTTTCTGAGGGAAGCCAGAAGACACTTGAGAAACACGCAGAGAGGAGGCTCTTGGTTTTGCCCTCCAGCACATTCTCCACCAAGCTGCAAGGACACAGGAGAGCCAGTTGGACACTGGTGCTGGGAGCAGCCCCTCGAGGCCTCGTGCACAAGGCCTCGGAGCTCTGGGGCAGGGGGCCCACCTTAATTCATCGATGGCAATCATGGCGAGATACCGGACCCGTAAGGACACATGGTCCCTTGGCTCCTTTTCCAGGATGTCCTGCAGAACACAACCAGGATGGGACCTGGCAGCTGCCAGCACCCAGTGCCTCCAGTCCCTGCCCCACCCAAGTGCTGTCCACACAGGGTCCCAGTGCCAGGGGTGCTTGTCCCCATCCCCAGAACACCAGGTGTCCCCTCACCTTGATGTTGTCCACCACTTCGCACGTTTGGCAGAATAAATCCAGGCCCTGGGTCAAGCCACGTTTCAAGGCGGTTTTGCACAGCACGTAGACACTCTTCAGAAATGTGAACTTGTGGGTGTCCTGGCAGCCAGGGGACAGAGACACAAATGGGGAGTGTGGGAGGGTGGACACAGCCAGCAGCACCAGAGCACTGCCCTGTGGGAAAAGCAGCTCTGCCCAGGCAGCAGCCCTCCACAGCCCAGCAAAGCCCCTGCCAGCAAACGCCAGCACAGCCACTGTCCAACTGGCCCCAATTACCTTGTCAAGGCTGCTGACAAAGGCCATGATGAAATCCACAGCTTCCTCTGCTTCTTCATATACAGGCAACCAGCTGGAATCTGCCAGAGGGCAAGAGCAGGGAGGGCTGCAGAGGCTCTGGCCACAGGAGAGAGCCAAGGAGACCTACCCTCCACCCAGCCCCATGCCCACCCCCCTGGCACGGCCTTTGTCCTGTGCAGCTCGTGGCTGGAGGCAACCAGCAGAGGAGCTGCTCTGCTGGAGCTGGGAAGGCCTCAGTGCCCTGGGCTGATGGGCAGGAAAGGTCCAGAGCCCCACTGCCCCTCACTGCCCACACCCTGGAGCCCCTCTGCTGGTTTTTCTTGGCAGAGGCTGTGCTGGGGCTGGCCTCCAGCCCTGAGCTGCCCTGGCATTCAGGCGACATCGTGCCTGTCCCCCAGGACTGTTGTTGTCATCGTGCCAGGAAAACGTGATCCTGGCCCCGTGCAGGGTGTGCTGGTGGGCCCCAGCCCTGCCCAGCCCCACGGGGCCCCTCGCTCACCAATCTGCAGTGGCTGCATCGTGGTCGTGTCGTAGAAGGACAAAGGCTGGAGGTATAAAGAGCTGCTCTCCTCGGAAGAGCTGTCCTCCTCCCAGGCCTTCCTGGGGAAGGCGGGGGGTCTCTTCTCCATCCTTTAGGATACACAATATGGGGGATGCTGGGGTGGGTGTTGGGGTGGTGGTGTGGCAATCTTTGGTAAAACACTTCAGCCCCACAGTGATGCCTTAGATTTTAACTTTGATAGTTTTCAAATCCTGCACTGCCCAGTGGGTAACTCGGAGTTTCTTGTAGCCTGTTAATTTCTGCTCGCTCATGCCAGCCAGACATAACAAGGCCTCTCCAGGCCTGCTCTTCAAGGACACTCAGACTGTCCTAGGCCCAAAATGTATAAACCAAAAGCCTCTGAGAGGGGGGCAAGCTGAGGGGAAATTACATCATCAACCTGAAGCTTTAATTGGAGAATTAACCCTGACATGCAAATGAACCAAACCTATAAAAGTGTGAAGAACTCGTGACCTGTTGTCCATCTTGGGGTCCATCTGGGCAGTGGCCTCTGGCTCCCCAGGGGTACCTCTGAAGGCCTTTCAAATAAACACCTACCTTTATTCCCTTACTCCTGTCTAGTCTCTGTTTCTAGGTGGCCTCTCAAGGCACCAACAGGGCTACCAGGGGTGATGGGGCAAGACAGGCTGCACTCAGGGGCTCCTTGTCAGCTCCAAGCTCCTGCCTGTCACCATCCACCGTGGGCAACAGGCACGCTGACCACGCACGCTGCAGTGGGCTGTCACAGAGGGCCCCACTGTGACACAGCACCTGCCTCTAGCAACGGGTTCCAGGGCTTGTTGACACGGAACCTGTCCCCAGCAACGGGTCCCAGTGACCCACCACCCCGGCAGGGAAGGGCAGGCTGTCCCCCAGGGCACAGGCCTGGCATAGCCTTGGCCACCTGGCTGCTTTCAGGGTGCCTCCAGACCTCCCTGTGCCCTCCCATCCCCTCGGGACATCCCTGGTGCCCTCCCATGCACCCCAGAGCCCCGTGTTCAGACACTCCCATGTGCCTTCAGGACATCCCTTTCCTTCCAGGATACTGCAGAGCCTGACCTCTCTGGGGGGGTGTAGGAGTGCAGATGGGAGCGTGGCAACCTGGGAGCGTGGCAACCACCACGATAATGCTGTGGTCCTCATCATGCTGGGAGCTCTTGTCCTCTGGTCCAGCCCAGCTGAGCAGCCTGAGCTGGTGCAGGTGCTGCGGGGACCGGGGGCAAACTGGGACCTCTAGAGCACATCAAAAGGTGCACTGGGGTGCTGAAGGGGAAACTGGCCCCACTTTAGCCCCTGGTCCCTGCAGCACTCCTCCATCAGCCTCCTTGCACCCTTAGGAGCCCTTCCTTGGCCCTGATTTTACACAAAAGCTCACCGTTTGCCCTTTCTGGGGCCTGCAGAGGCCGCTCAGGCACAGTCCGACCACGGGACTCCTCCATCTGCCCTGTAGGTGTCTTCAGATCGCTCTGGGTCACAGAATCACAGAAACATTAAATTTGGAAAAGACCCCCAAGATCATCAAGTCCAACCTTTGACCAATCACCACCTTGTCAATTAAACCAGAGCACTGAGTGCCACATCCAGTCGTTTCTTGAGTGCCTCCAGGAATGGGGACTCCCTTCCAAAGCCTGAGAACTGTTTCCATTAAGAAATTCTTCCTAATGATTACAGACAAACGTCTCCTGAGGCCTTCAGTGCACCCCTGCCCCCCTGCAGAAATGCCCCTGGATGGAGGGCTTGCAATGCTGGACTCTACAAAAACACTTTATTCCCCCCAGCAATCTCCCAGAGCTGTTGGTTATGTCCCAGAGCCTTCTCAGGATCCCTCCTGTCCCCTCCTGAGGCACTCCCGGTGATGGAGGCACTCTGTCTGTCCTAGCTGGGACTCCTGAAGCTGCTCTCTAACCCCTCAGTGCAGAGGCTGGTGGAGCCCTCAAACCTGTGGTGGAGCCTGAGTTGGCCATGAAGGCACCTCAGAGCTGCAGCCTGTGCTGGTGGGCAGGGATGGGGAGATGGTCTGCCTGGAGGGACCTGCTCCTTACCTCCAGAGTGGAATAATTGGATGGCAAAAGGGTCAGGACACCAATCCTGCCCACAGCCCTCTCCCACACAACTCTCTCAGCTCTGGTGAAGTCCAGCAGCATCTGGGGTGAGAGAAGGTGCTGGTGAGCACTGGAGCAGACACTCTCCAGGGTGAGGAACGCCCTGGGACCCCCACTCGGCCTGTGCCAGACCTCAAAGATGTCCTGCAGCTCCTGGCTGACACTGGAGACAGGAAAGCTGAGCACCGGTGTCCTCAGCATTGTGTCCATGGCCTTCAGGGTCTGCAAAGACGACAGAGAGCAGTGCCTGTGATTCTGCTCTTCTTTCCCCCACGCCCAGGACACTGATCTGAACTCTCAGTGCCTGAGGAGGAAACCTGAACTGCTCAGGAGAGACACAGCGATACACAAACTGCTGGGGACACAGCCACGCCCATGGGAAGGGGACAGAAGGGTGGGCAAGCAACAGCAAGACCTCACCCTGCCTCAGATCTCTGGTCATGGGGCAGCACAGGGTGACCAGGGAGCTGCCCAGAAGGACTGGACACTGCTGGAGCTCAGCCAGCACTTACCTTGATGTAGAGGGAAGCGCCTGAGCGTGGCATTTCCCTTTCTGGGGGAAGCCAGAAGACACTTGAGAAACACGCAGAGAGGAGGCTCTTGGTTTTGCCCTCCAGCACATTCTCCACCAAGCTGCAAGGACACAGGAGAGCCAGTTGGACACTGGTGCTGGGAGCAGCCCCTCGAGGCCTCGTGCAGGGGACCCACAAGGGATGAGCAGATTCCCCCCCAGAACACCGGGTGTCTCCTCACCTTGATTTTTTTTCTGGGTGGCAGAATAAATCCAGGCCCTGGCATAAGCCACGATTCCAAGTGGTTCTGCACAGGGAGGGGACCAGGAGAGTTTTCTGGCTGCTCTGGGCTGGGGTCCCCAAGGCTGCAGGAGCAGCCAAGCCAGCTCATGGGGCAGCTGGAAGGCAGAAGGAAACAGACCCCCCTTGGGCACCACGGCTGCTCTCAGCCCCCTTGGTCAGGGACAAGGACATCTGCCCCTGGAGGGACCTTTTCTCATGCAAATGTGGTTACATATTGAAAAAAAATTGGGAGAGAAAACCACCTTTTGCTCTCAGCCCTTCTCAATCCCATTGCTTCTGGAGAGGTTTGGATATTTATTAGTAATGACCTCAAGTGCATCATCCACTGCTGCTCCATTACAAGGCCAGATTGGGCTGTAGGGCTGATTTACTCAGGGGGACATTGGGCAGCAGAACCTTTGGTACCTCTACGTGAGAGCATTGAAACTACAGGCAGTAATTCAGGGGTCAGAAAAACCACAGCTCGCTTTAGGGCCTCGACCCAGACATGGGGGGGTACATACAGGAGAAAGTTTTACTGCTACCACTCATAACAGCAGCTTTACTAAACCCCTAAAAAACAATTACTGTTGGAGTTGAAAAATAATGAAGTAGGTAAATCATTTACAGGGAGGGGGAGAGGGCCTGTTTAAAACCCTATCAACTGTGACTGCTCTGAAGCAGCCCCCAGAGCCTGCAGCAGTCTTCAGTTAGGTGCACATTATTTAATTGGTTTCAAGTGATTTTCTGGACTGCTAATCACCATGATGTAATTAAAAACCGGGGCAGCATGTTGCTAATGCCATAGCACATCAGAGATGTTAAACTCCTGAGAGTTCCTGGAATAGGGATGGCTGCTCCCCTTGCCTGGAGTGTTGTGAAACAACCAGACAGGAGATGTCTGCAGGTGACTGAAGCAGAGGGAGGCAGGCAAGTGGCCACCAGTAGCTGCTGAGGAGTCAAGGTGAAATATCCATACACATTTTAAAAAACATCCACTGCTCATGAAAATACAGATTTTGAAAAGCCATGACTTTTGGAAGGAACACAAGTTCTCCTTCTTACAGACGTAGGCTGTCTCACTAAAAAAAAGGTGAAAAAAGGAAAAATGAAGTTTTGCTTCACAGTTGGAGTTGTTTAACTCCTCATTAAATGGTTTGTGGTCTCCATGATCCTCATGGGGTGATGAATCTTTCTCATGCTTCTCAGGACCAGCTGAGAGCAGCTGAATAAAGCCCAGCCATGCTTTCACCCTCGTGTGTACAGGGTAGTGGTGGGAGAAAAGGGGACTAAAAAAAAAAGGGCCAGTAACTCAGTGTGAAGAAGGGATAGAGACTGCAAGCTCTGATGGATGCTGGAGAGCACCTCTTCCCTGGAAAGGCACCATTGGATCAGCTTCGTCTGCTTAAAGACTTTCTGCAACACGATCCTGAAAGCACAACAGTTCATCTCATGGCTTTCTGCTGCACAGCTCATTTTCCACAAAGCTCCAGCTAACTGGGCTGCAGCCCATCCATGAAGGAGTTTCAGGTTTTTTGGTTCGTTTAACTTTCCTTTTTACCCCAGTGTTGATACAGCTGAACCTCAGCAGCACGGCTAGGGCAGGTTTCTTGCAGAACCACAGATGTGGCAGGTGTATCTAACACTGGTGTCAGGGGCTAACACAGAGCACTCACCCAGCCAAAGCTGCTCTGCCACTTCTCACAGCCAGTGTGAGAAGATCAAGGGGCAACTCAAACATTTCCTCACCCACTGGCTACAGCAGAGGTTCACAGGAATGCAATCACTTGGCAGCATGGGAGGCAGGAAGAATATTTCCACAGGAAACAGCAATTTTAGAACAGGAGCCTACTCCCAAATCGACGGGCTCCAGGGAGGAATTGCCACCTCTGCTGATCACCAGAACCATCCCCTTGTATCTCCACGGGCTCTGTTCTCCAGCAAGGACAGTGGGGGCATCTGGCTCATGGGACTCACCTCCATCTCAGACATCCTGCAAAGGACAGGGCAAAGCTCTCCAGCTCCTTCAGAGTTTGGTTGTGCTGCTTATTCCCCCTGTCCCCATCCAGTGCCCTGCAGAGATGCCAGTAGGACAGGCCAGGACACACAGGCAGACCCTAAAAGCAGATCAGCTGCAAGAAGTAGGAGAATAAGGGAACAAACAGGAGGAGCTGGAGTTCCTTCAGCAAACACCAGCCACTCACACTCAGCTTTCCCCCAGGGCAGACCTGACTCACAAACCAGCCCACCTGAGATCACTGGCAGGAGAAAGAGGATTTGAGAGGAAAACTGTAGAGCCTTAACAAGGTCCTTTGGTTTTGTTTGCAAAAGGATCTATTTGAGGAGACATCACTACCTGAAACTTTCAGCCTCTTCCCATGGCATTGTAACAAACACAAGACAATAAATAATTCCAGTGTTTGCCAAGACAAGAAGAAAATTCAATCTCCAAAGCAATGGCATCACTTCCAGCAGCTCCAAGTGAAAAGCTAATGACCTGCAATACCCTGATACATGTTTTGTTCTACAAGTTAAGCCAGCTCACTGCCTTTCCAATGGGTATCCTTAGGCTTTCTGCCTCTGGCACAGCTTCAGTGAGCACTCTCAAAGGGACCAGAGCAGAGTTCCCCCAACACCCCCACAGGAGCCAGGAGAGCAGAGCTGCTGTCCCAGGGTTTAGATGTCCTTCTTTCTCCAACCAACCATTAAGCACAGTCACGGACACACAAAATCCAGCACTCTTCTCCAGCTGCAAACACTGAATTTCCCCACCCCTTTTCCCTCTTCCAGCCTCACACCCTGGGATCTATAGCTTTAGGAGCATTTTAGTCTGTGGGTTTTATGGTCAGAACCAGCTTGGTGGAACAAACCACCACAATCTCTAAAAGATTCACCTGGTACCCTGAGGGTCCCACCAAGAAGACATAAGTTGCAGTCACTTTGGAGAAAATACTACTACTGAAGGAAGTACAACAGCAACAGAATAAAACCCAAGGAACTTCAAAAGATCCTACAGATTTTTTTTTTTTTTCTGCTCTAAGTTCTTTCCCAGAAAAGAAGAAGAGTTTATGTAAGAGATCATTTTGGTATCACTTTCATTATACTTTGCCCTCACTGGTCTGCTCTATGCCACTCTCAACAAGCCTTTGCAATAAAAAAAAATAAAACAGAATCATGGAAAGGGACAAAGAGCCTCTTTCCTAAGTGAGCATACGAGTGCAGTTTGCATCCACAGCTCCAACTAGCCCCTGCAGAGAGAGCAACCAGCAGGACATTGTGGTTGAGCTGAGAAATCTCTGCAAAAAATCCCAAGTCTAAAGCACACTTTGGCTTCCCACCACCTGCTCTGAAATAAATTTTCCACAGCAACCAATAGAAAACATTGCTAACATTTTCATTTCTCCTGCAGTACATTAAGTAGAATGAAGTTTTTCACTGGTTTAACTTCTCTGTTTTAAAACCACTGTCCGTAGGTACTAATGCTTTATGTTTGGATTCTGTTTTGTTTCATTCTGAACCCAAGGTTCCACCAGGTTGGATTGTTCATGAGTCAGGTTGCACCTGGGGAAATGAACAGTCAGCTCCAGCTTGGGTGGCAGCTTCTCCTCGGAAAGGAGGAAAGCTGCAAGGATTTCTCCTGCAACCCTTCTGACAAATTCTCCCTTATTTGCAAACATGACAGGATGGCACTTGCAGAAAAGAACATATTAGCAAGACATGCTAAGGAGCTAGGAGGGGGGAAAAAAAAGGTTAATGGATATGGAAAAAATTAGTCAGGAATTATATAAACAGGAAAATGCTGTTAATCCATTTATTCTATTATTTCTGTGGTCACTCACACTTGAGGAAGCTGTTGTGTTTCTGCATTCACACAGTGTGAGTTCACACAGAGCTCTCTGGAGGTTGCCAGGCTGGGCTACAGATGTGGTATAACTTAGTTACAAAGCACCAGTAACGCACGTTCCTCCTTACGGAGAACGCGTGCAGCACAATAATCATTTCCCTCCTGCCACAGACATTTCAGTGCCTGCTTCTCAAAGTCTACTTAAAAACTAGAAAGCAAGAATTTTTAAGAGAACAGACTGGCTGGAAGACAGGGCCCTCTAAAGAAGAAGGCAGTGTGAGTACCTCAAAAGCTGTTTGTGTCCAAGGAAGCCTTCATGTCTCTTCCCTTCCCTTCTCCAAGTGCCTGCACAGCCTTTCCAAATCCCAGTTTATTCAGCTCCTCTTCCAGACAGAAATGCAGAAGCCACTAGGATCTCAGAGAAAAAGACAATTTACTTGGCTCCTCCCATCCTTAAAGCACCCACATATCACACACAGCTGGATGTTCACTTTCTCTTCTGGAGCACAAGTCAGCAGTGCCACAGAACAATGCAAACAAGGCAAGTTCCTGCACATGGAAAAACCAATCACACTCCCAAAAATGTGAGGAACGAGACAACTCTCAGAAAAATTAAAATAATTTATTAAAAACAAAAAAATTGAAAAATTACAAAAATTAGAAAAATATAAAAATTTGGGATCCTAGTGGCACAGGAGGTATGCCCCAGGAGCACAGGGATTAGAGATCTTCAGGCTTAGACAGCACTGGACCTTTGGGGGAAGAATTTGCAGTGCTGGGCTGACTTTTACCTAATCCAAAAGCCAAGGAAAAATTATTAAAAGCTCCTTAATAGGAGTAAGGCTTTAACACCCAGCACCAGCAACCACTACATCTAATCTGCAGTGATCTCACCTCGGCCTTGCAGCTTTGCAGCTGGAATGTTGAATTTTTCTTATCGCAGTGGAGAGGGGGGAGAGCCGAGCCGCTCCGGCTGCCCACGGCAAGGCAGTGGGGGGGGTTCCACGTCTGGAACAGGTCCATGGCTCCAGGATGGCCGTGGCCCGGCCCGGCCTGGCCCAAGCAGGGCCTGGCCGGGCCCGCTGGCCCCCACACGGGGCCCGCAGCCACCTGTCCCAGCGCCAGAAACGAGAGAGAGCTTGGGGGGGAGTTTGCCTATTCTTAAATGTGGATCACAGAGGTGGTCACAACTTTAAGTGGCTTAGAGAATTGTCCATATTCAAACTGGCCAGCTGATAGGTTCTATCAGTTCCCAGAGGAAACTGTAAGCATCCCTTGGCAAGGACGTCCCTTCCGGGACTATGCTTGCTAACCTATGACACACTTAAAAAAACCCATCTTGAATTGTTCTAGTGAAAATATTCAGGAGAATAAACCTGTCCAGCATGAGAGCTTTATGTAAGTTGTTCAGTTCTTGTTGCAGAGGATGGTGGACGAGGCTCAACTTTATCAAAAATGTCATTAAAATGAAAAACCCTTTTGCAGGCAAACAGAGGAGAATGACAAAGTTCACTGATCAGGCCACTGCTGTGACCCAAAGGCAAATGCAGCATGACCTCAGCCTCCTCAGCGTTAGCAGTGCCCACAGCAGTCAGCCCCCCTTCCTGAGGGGGATCCCACCCCCTCGGGATCCTCCAGCCTCCTCCTGGTTGTCCCTGGGCCTGGGAGGCATCTCTGCTCGCTGGGGCTGGCCCCAAACGCAGCACCAAGGCACAGATCCCAACAGAAAGACACGGCACAGGGCACTGAAAGGAGTAAAATCAAGGCAATCTATTTTTTAAAATGATATGTATATATATACAGATATGAATCAATTCTTTGAGCTGGTGGAAGTCCTTAGCAGCTCAACTCGAACAAAACCAATTTCCAGAGCAGGCAATAGCTGCTCAGGACAGGGATTGTCCTCCCTTTGCTTTACACCTGCAGCAGCAGCTTTCCTGGTCAAGCACAGGAGGGAACAAGCAGATAAACCCTCAGCTACTGATTTGAGTTTGGCCCAGCGATTGGGATAGAAGCAGCCCTTTGCTGGCCTGCCACTCCTGCCACTCCTTGCAGAACAGGACTGGGATTTTGCACGCTCTCCTGGAGCAGTCTGGCATAAAAAACTCCTGTGCCAGTCCCAGCACCAGCCACTTGATGGCCGTCCTGCTCTGCAAGAGAGGGACACCGGGGACAGAGCAGGGACCTGCCAGGGACCCCCGAGCTCACCAGCCGGGAGCTGAGGGCTCCCCCGACACCCCCGAGCAGCTGCCCCACGGTGCTGTCCCTCACCCGGTGTCACAGGTTAGCAAGCATAGTCCCAGAAGGGATGTCCTTGCCAAGGGATGCTTACAGTTTCCTCTGGGAACTGACAGAACCTATCAGCTGGCCAGTTTGAATATGGACAATTCTCTAAGCCACTTAAAGTTGTGACCACCTCTGTGATCCACATTTAAGAATAGGCAAACTCCCCCCCAAGCTCTCTCTCGTTTCCGCTGCTGGGACAGGTGGCTGCGGGCCCCGTGTGGGGGCCAGCGGGCCCGGCCAGGCCCTGCTTGGGCCAGGCCGGGCTGGGCCACGGCCATCCTGGAGCCATGGACCTGTTCCAGCCATGGAACCCCCCCCACTGCCTTGCCGTGGGCAGCCGGAGCAGCTCGGCTCTCCCCCCTCTCCACTGCGATAAGAAAAATTCAACATTCCAGCTGCAAAGCTGCAAGGCCGAGGTGAGATTAACGCTTTTATTGCTGTGAAGAGCTGAAAACCTGAGGGAAGAGAGAGAGGAGATGCTTAAAGCTGAAATTCTGTTGTGAAGCTGTGATATATCAGAGTATCCCGTTGTAATTCCATGAAGATATGGGGGGTGGAGTGTTCAACTCGTAAGCAAAAGCACCTGCGCTGAGATAGGCAGATGCTGACGCAGCTGTAATTGCATGAGAAGTTTGGACAGGGAGATATGAACCAAATGAGGACTTTTGCTCCAAATGGGAAAGGAGAAAACCTCAGTCCCTAGAGATGCTCCCAGAGATAGTCCTAACGATGAAGATGATGAAGACCCTTTGCTCCCAGGGAAGGAGAAGGGCCTCTGTTTTTGTTTCTGAACGGCTCAACCTTAAAATTGTACCCCAAAATTGTACCTACTCAAGAGCAGAGCCTCAAAAGCAGTTGCGGGAAAAGCTGCAAGTCGGGGGAAGGGACTCACACGCAGGCAGAGAGACTTCTTCCTAAATGGACTGAACAATATTTGGAAGTGGGCGGCTGTCTCGTTGTGATAATGTTTTCATAGCACGAGCAAGAAGAGACTTCTCTTTCTAAATGGACTGAACAAGGTTATTACGGAAGTGGTAAACAGACTGAACATCTTAAGGGTTGTCTTTTTACATTGTCAGTGGGAGAAGGGAGGAAGGTGGGGGGAGGAGGAGAGTTCTGAAGCTGGTATAATTTTTTTTTTTTCTTTTCTCCCTTCTTTTAGGTCTGTTAATAAACTTCTTTATATTCTTTCAAGTTTGGTGCCTGCTTTGCATTTCTCCTAATCCTTATCTCACAGCAGATAAAGAGTAATGAGTATTTTGGACCAAACCACTACACCCGGGTGTTATAAACGAGAGGGTTTGAGATCACTTTGAAAATCACTGGTGAGGGTATGAGCAAAAGTCAGATTTAATATTGAGCGACAAAGCACCACAAGTTCGTTGGCCAGATTCACTCTACCACTTACAGGACAGCTGAGGGAAAATAATCAGCAAGAAGATACAGAGGAGATGAAGGTCTGGAAAGCTGGAGATTCCCCATCCAAGAAAAAGATGATAAAAGGACAAAAGAATGTGGAGCAAAGTAGCATGAAGAGTGAGAAAACCAGTAGAGGATAGAATACTGATTAATTAAGTGAATGATGTGACTTAGAATCAATGAGCATTAATTTCTTTGTTGGCTAAAAATGTGTGAGTAAGTGGAAAAGTTCTGTATTGGCGTCAGCATGGAGGCCAGAATTTGTCAGCCACCCCTGTGGGCCAAAAATTAAGCAATGCCTTACTCTCTAACACTCAAAAGACAGTGTTAGAGGGAGTCTTGATCCCGACCATTGCGGAGGTTTTCGGGAACAGCAGCACTGGTGAAAAGACGCCCAAAGCCGGCAGCCCGCACACGCTCTGCTTCCTCCCGCAGGTGCCCCGGCTGCCCATCCCTTCTCGCTGTACAAACCCTCTGCTGTTTTTCCCAGCGCCTGGGGATGGCATCACCTCCTCATTGCTCGCGATGTGTGGTGAGGAGCTGGAGGCTTTCCCCGGCGCGTGTGCATGAGGCTTGTTTTGGTGGAAATCGGGAGATGGCCCATTTAAAACAGAGCGCTTCAGTCATTTCCAGCTCCAAGCCCCTGGCACTTCCCAGGGAGCTCTGGGATCCTCTGAGGTCCCCTCAGGGCTGAATTCCCTCATGATTCCATACCTAGCGGGGCTGCCAGGGATCCTTTGGGGCCCCACAGCTGTACTCCAGCTCTCCGCGGGGCATTTTGGAATAGAGGCAATGGAATTTGGAGTCTGTCAATGACACGGTGGGGCCCTGCAGATACAATTCAAGGCCCACGGGGACATTTTGGGGTATCAGGGATGCAATCTGAGGCCCTCTGCACAAAATCTGGGGCCCTGGGCCTGCAATTTTAGGGCCAAGTGGGGCATTTTGGGACGGCAGGGATGTGAGGAGGAAGCATCCCACTGCCTGCGGGACAGACTGAGAAGGACACAGTCTGCTCAGTACACTCAGGGCACTACACATCTGAAGGATACCATGGGCTCGGATGTGGTTTTCCATCTTTATTAATTAATCTACACAAAACTACAACTCTGCTGGGCTCACCGGCACCAGCAGCAAAAGAAAACGATAACTCTGCTGGGCTCACCGGCACCAGCAGCTACAGAAAACTACAACTCTGCTGGGCTCACCGGCACCAGCAGCAAAAGAAAACGATAACTCTGCTGGGCTCACCGGCACCAGCAGTAAAAGAAAACTACAGCTCTGCTGGGCTCACCGGCACCAGCAGCTACAGAAAACTACAGCTCTGCTGGGCTCACCGGCACCAGCAGCTACAGAAAACTACAACTCTGCTGGGCTCACCGGCACCAGCAGCTACAGAAAACTACAACTCTGCTGGGCTCACCGGCACCAGCAGCAAAAGAAAACTACAGCTCTGCTGGGCTCACCGGCACCAGCAGCAAAAGAAAACGATAACTCTGCTGGGCTCACTGGCACCAGCAGCTACAGAAAACTACAGCTCTGCTGGGCTCACCGGCACCAGCAGCTACAGAAAACTTCAGCTCTGCTGGGCTCACCGGCACCAGCAGCTACAGAAAACTACAACTCTGCTGGGCTCACCGGCACCAGCAGCACAGCATTTGGAGAATGACCGATGATCTTCGCCGCACCCTTGGAGCTCTTAGGATCGAGCCAGCGTGGGCTGCCATGGAACTGATCGAGATGTCCCTGTCCGTCTCCAAGGGCTGAAGGGCTGTGACCAAAAGAAACAGAGGCAAGATGAAGCCACGTGTGGGCAGAGCCCCTGCGAGTTCCCTGCAGAGTACTCACCACTGAGGACGTCAGTCTGAGTCTCCAAATCCTGGTCCCTCATGTGTGTCGTGGCGCTCCCTGGGAAGAGTGCTCCGTCATTCCCTGCTCCTGCTATGCTCCCAGCAGTGTGAGCCCCGGCCCTGCTGCCCTCCCATTCTGCAGGGCTGACCCAGGGGCTGCCAGCAGCCAAAGGGAGTGGGGCTGAGCAAGGCGGTCACCAAGCCCAGCTTGTGGCAAGGGGCAGAGGGAGGCTGAGGCTCGGCATGGGGTGGTTGGGGTTGCCACAGGGTTGCCCCTTGCTGCCAGTGCAGTGGCAAGGAAGTGGCCAGGCTGGCCCAAAAGGGGCCAGGGGCTGTGACTCACTGATGAACCTGACGGCCGCCAGGCGCACGGAGGACTGAGAGTCCCTCAGGTAGGGCAGGCTCTGATGCATGTACTCTTCAGCCCTGCTGCTCCTCCTCAGCAGCTGCAGGGAGCACCAGCAATGTCTCCAGGCTTGTCACAGAGTCCCCCAGCTGGCTGGAGCAGTCCCTCCTGCCAGCACGCCTCCCTGCTGAGCCCTCCCTCTTGCTGGGTACAGGGAAGGGAGAGGGGCCTCGACAGGAGCCTCTGGGGCTCTGTTCTCGAGGACAGGAACAAGGTCCTCCAGGTCCTGCCCGGCCCTGCGAGCAGCACTCCGTACAGGCTCTGTTCCCCTGACAGACATAGGGCAGGGACAGCCCTCACCCAGCCTGGGCCCTGTGGCTTGTCCTTACCAAGCATTCTCCAAGCTCCCACATCCGCTCTCTCTGCAGCAGGTGCTTGAGCTGCTTCCATTTGAGAAGCTCTGCAGCAGCAAAAAGGGCTTCCCTGGAGGCCTGCAGGACAGCATTATCTCAGACGTGGCACCAGGGCCTGGGCAAAGAGACCTCTTGGCTCTACTCCTGCCGTGATTCTGCCCCTAGGAAGCTGTGACTTGTCCTAGCCCAAGTGTCTTGAGGTCTCTTGGGGACAGCCCTGCGTGACTGACTGAGGCTTGAAGCCCTGGCCTCTGATACTTGTAGGAAAGCTGAGAAACCTCTGGGCTTCTGGGAGCACATATGTTCGGGCCTCGGGTGCTGCCTCAGTGGCCACAGGCTGCTGCAGAGCCCTGCTGCAGCAGGCAGGGCAGGTGTTGAAAATGGCTGAGCCACCTTGTCCACCCCTGCTTGTACAGTTCTGCAGGGACCCTACCCAGGGGCTGCACTGGGGAAGCCCTGCCTGCTGCCAGCAGCCCTTGCCCCAGGCCCTGGGATCCCTGGGAGGTGGCAGTCCCCCCATACCAGTGCTCAGCCTCAAAATCCAAACCTTAGCCACGCTGGGGATATGGTCATTCAGACGGAAGAGAAGAGGGACCAGAGCACTCTGAATGTTCCTCCTCATCTTCTTCTCATCCCTACTCAACACAGCCTTCAGCAGGTCTCTGAAGAGCAACAGGGAGAGCTCTCGCAGCTGGCTGCACTCCTGGTAGGAAGGAGGAAAAGTGAGCTTTGGAACAGCAGCTCCCTGCCCGTGGCTGAGGTGAGGGCGATGCTCCAGGGTCACATTCCAGAGCAGGCAGGAGCAGCGTTTGGCTGCAAAGCCCAGAATCCGTTCCAGGAGAGCTGAGCCTGCTCTGAGCACTGCTTGCAGGGCAGGGCTGCAGGGCAGGGCCCGGCTGCAGGGCTCAGCCTCCCACATCAGCCTCACCGAGTCAAAGAGCGGCAGCACCTTCCCCACCAGCATCATGGCGATGGAGCTGGCCTTTGCCTTTTTCAGCTGACCCAGGATATTTCGGAAGACCACAATGATCTTCAGCTTTTCATCTTCACTGCCAGCTTCCAGTATCTTCATCATGCTTGGCAGGAAGGCGTCAACTTTTTTTGCCTTTAGGAAGAAGAGAATTTCCATTTTCTGAAAAGGTTTTGTCTGGACACCTCCCAGGGCAGCCACCCCAGGCCCCACCACAGCAGGGAGGGTCTTTGAAGCAGTCACCCCCATATCCTGACTCCCAGCCCAGGCCAAGCCACTGCCCTGCACTCAGCCCCAGGCCCTGGCTGCTGACGTGGCTGCCCCAACATCACCCTGCTCACCATCTCAGCTCTCTCTGACAGCTCAGCGAGGACTTCCAGCAACACGAAGGCCATCAGCACATCGACATGCTCCTGATCGCTCCAGACGTTGGGCTCGTCACCCAACTCCTCCACGTCAATCTGCCCCGAGGACGACTGCAGGAACAAACAGAGCCATGAGGCGCTGGCAGAGGGCTCACGGCAAGGGATCAGGGCCTTTCCTGGCAACTCACGGCTCTGCGAGAGGCGCAGGTGCCTTCTCTGCGAGGGTTGCACCACTGGTTGCGGAGCAAGGTAGCCAATTCCGTTAGGACCTTGTCCAAGATCTCAGGCATGGAGGACAGAGTGTCGCACAGTTCCTGCACAGTGCTGGAAGCCAGGGGCTGCCTCAGCCACAGCGCCGTGGCCAGGACCAGCCCCACAGAGCAGAGCCCATGCTGGGGGTCTCCAGGGGCCCTGCCGGGGAAGCCTGACAGGGTTGAGGGGGAGTTCTGGGAGCACCAAGCTGGCTCTGGACTGGCTTGGCTGGCTTTGGCTGCTGCAGGCCCAGCCAGAGAGCTGGAAAGGTTTGTGGGATGGAGAGCCTGGCTCCCTGAGAAGTCCTGCAGCATTCCTTGGATCTGGCACACACAAAGTCTTGGGGTCCCACTCCCCACATGGAGCAAGCCCTTCAGATTGTCAGGGCCAGTACCTGTCTCCTTGAAAAGCCATCTCACACAGGCTGATGAGCACTGCTGAGCCATACTCGTTGGTCATCAGGAGAAACAGTGACTCCACTTTCTTACAGCCTGACTCCGTGGTGATGCATGGCAGGGTTTCAAGGATGCAGCTCACTATCTTGGGCACCTGGAGAGGAAACAGGTGAGCATGGCACTGCCACTGGAGTGCAGCCATGTCCTCAGCTGCCCTTCCCGTTCCTCTCTGCCACCTTCAGGTGGCTTCAGGTGCCCAAGTCACCTGGATTTGTGAGGAAGGGATGGAGGGAGGAACAAGGCCTGACAGGGCTGAAGATGGCAGTCCAGCCCCCGGGCACTTACATCCATCAGCCAGGAGTCTGGGTCTCTCATGGCCACATCCAGCATGCTGCTGGGCACCTCCTTGTCAAGGATGCTGTCATCTCTCAACGCCCCAATGGCCTCGAGGATGACGTCTGTCCTCTCGCTAGAGCGGAGATATCTTCCAAAGGCCTACGGCAGGAAGGAAGGAAGGAAGGCATGCCACTGAGTGCCCTGGTGGTGCTGCTTGGCTGGGCAGAGGTTCCTGGCAGTGCTGGCAGCACATCCCTCAGGAAAGCTGACAGCAGTGCCTGCAGTCCCTGGGTGGGAGAGGGTGAGGAGAAAGGGCCCTCCACATCGGGGAGGAGGGCTCATGGGCATGGCGTGCTGGCCCTACAGAGAACCAGGCTCTTGCTGGCGGCCAGGAGGGCTGGAGCTGCTGCTGGGGCTGGAGCTGCTGCCAGGACACCAGAGTGCAGCCCGTGTGTTGTCCCTGCTCAGGGATGGCAGGAACCTTCTTGCCAGGGCAGTGAGGCCCCACCGGCCCCACTGGCTCTGGGTCCCTTTGCTCACACAAATGCCCTGCTGATGCCACAGACAAGAGACCCGCAAAGCAGAGGGGGGCTCTTTACCTGGGTACAGTCCTTGGTGCTCAGGGAACACAAGGAGGAGGTGGTCACACCTTCCCAAACGAGCTGGTCTGACCTGTCAATTGGCCTTGACTTGTCTAAACAGCAGGGAAAGCACAGAAAAGTCACTAAGGTCATCAAACCCCCCTGAGATCTGCTTGCAGGACAGCGGGACAGAATCAGGCAAGATTTCTGGAGGGCATCAGCAATAGCTTCCTGCTACAGGCAAGAGGGAGCAGCCATGCTGCTGGATCTGCTCTTCTCTAACGGGCAAGGCTTGGCTTTGGCACCTGGCAGTCAATTGCAGCTTTGGCTGTGGGGGCCACAAGGCAGTGGGGTTCAAGGGCCTGAAAGGAAGGGGAGGAAGGGGAGCAGTAACAAACAGATCCGGGATTTGAGGCGAGCACTCAGCTTCTGCAGCAGAGTGACAGCTGGGATGCTACAGGAAGCAGCTGGGAGGGGCAAAGCAGGTCAGGCAGCAGATCTGTCAAGAGAGCTCTGTGTGCACAGGTGTGAAGGCCACAGCTGCTCTTGCTTTTTTACTTACAGAGGAATTCAGCGAGGGAGAAAAGAGCATGGAAGGCTGTATAGCTTGTATGTTCACTGGAACATCGGAAAAGAATGAGACGTGCCAGCAGCTTTCCCACGATTGGGATTGAGATGTCTTCAGGGCAGACACGTCCAGAACTGTCTCTTCCAAAGTTGACAGAGGCCTGGATGAGGGAGGCATGAGAAGAAGGGCTAAGAGAAGGAAGTTAGTGCCGAAGACTTGTACCCAAGAGTGTGCCCAGGGCTGGATTCCCGGTGAATCTGAGCTTTGCAGGGCTCTATGGCCCCATCTCTTGGAGCAACCAGCTGGGCAGCAGCCCTGGCATGGAGAGTGGCAGGGAGGGGAGATGGCCTGGCTGGAGGGCGCCTGGTCCTTACCTTCAGAATGGAATAGTTGGACATCAAATAAGTAAGGACACCGATCCTCCCCAGAGCCCTCTCCTGCACAACTTCTCTCTCAGACTTGGTGAAGTCCAGCAGCATCTGGGATGAGAGAAGCTGCTGGTGAGCACCAGAAGCAAACACAGCTCTGCTCCTGGGCCAGACTTGTATCATCCCTCGAGGCTTCCTCCGACCTCACACAAAGTCTGCAGAGGGCTGCCTATCCCTGGGGTCCCTCAGAGGCCTGGACAAAGCTCCCAGGACAACCTTTTGGCCAAGAAGGTGCCACCCTCTGCAGCCACTGTGCCTCCGAGGAGCCTGGTGCCAGCCCCTGCTTCCTCACAGGAGCTGAGCATCCTCCCCACACCACGCCCTGCCTGCTCAGCACTGGACTGGGCAACTCCTCCCCTCCAGGGTGAGGAACGCCCTGGGACCCCCACTCGGCCTGTGCCAGACCTCAAAGATGTCCTGCAGCTCCTGGCTGACACTGGAGACAGGAAAGCTGAGCACCAGTGTCCTCAGCATTGTGTCCATGGCCTTCAGGGTCTGCAAAGACGACAGAGAGCAGTGCCTGTGATTCTGCTCTTCTTTCCCCCACGCCCAGGACACTGATCTGAACTCTCAGTGCCTGAGGAGGAAACCTGAACTGCTCAGGAGAGACACAGCGATACACAAACTGCTGGGGACACAGCCACGCCCATGGGAAGGGGACAGAAGGGTGGGCAAGCAACAGCAAGACCTCACCCTGCCTCAGATCTCTGGTCATGGGGCAGCACAGGGTGACCAGGGAGCTGCCCAGAAGGACTGGACACTGCTGGAGCTCAGCCAGCACTTACCTTGATGTAGAGGGAAGCGCCTGAGCGTGGCATTTCCCTTTCTGGGGGAAGCCAGAAGACACTTGAGAAACATGCAGAGAGGAGGCTCTTGGTTTTGCCCTCCAGCACATTCTCCACCAAGCTGCAAGGACACAGGAGAGCCAGTTGGACACTGGTGCTGGGAGCAGCCCCTCGAGGCCTCGTGCACGAGGCCTCGGAGCTCTGGGGCAGGGGGCCCACCTTAATTCATCGATGGTAATCATGGCGAGATACCGGACCCGTAAGGACACATGGTCCCTTGGCTCCTTTTCCAGGATGTCCTGCAGAACACAACCAGGATGGGACCTGGCAGCTGCCAGCACCCAGTGCCTCCAGTCCCTGCCCCACCCAAGTGCTGTCCACACAGGGTCCCAGTGCCAGGGGTGCTTGTCCCCATCCCCAGAACACCAGGTGTCCCCTCACCTTGATGTTGTCCACCACTTCGCACGTTTGGCAGAATAAATCCAGGCCCTGGGTCAAGCCACGTTTCAAGGCGGTTTTGCACAGCACGTAGACACTCTTCAGAAATGTGAACTTGTGGGTGTCCTGGTAGCCAGGGGACAGAGACACAAATGGGGAGTGTGGGAGGGTGGACACAGCCAGCAGCACCAGAGCACTGCCCTGTGGGAAAAGCAGCTCTGCCCAGGCAGCAGCCCTCCACAGCCCAGCAAAGCCCCTGCCAGCAAACGCCAGCACAGCCACTGTCCAACTGGCCCCAATTACCTTGTCAAGGCTGCTGACAAAGGCCATGATGAAATCCACAGCTTCCTCTGCTTCTTCATATACAGGCAACCAGCTGGAATCTGCCAGAGGGCAAGAGCAGGGAGGGCTGCAGAGGCTCTGGCCACAGGAGAGAGCCAAGGAGACCTACCCTCCACCCAGCCCCATGCCCACCCCCCTGGCACGGCCTTTGTCCTGTGCAGCTCGTGGCTGGAGGCAACCAGCAGAGGAGCTGCTCTGCTGGAGCTGGGAAGGCCTCAGTGCCCTGGGCTGATGGGCAGGAAAGGTCCAGAGCCCCACTGCCCCTCACTGCCCACACCCTGGAGCCCCTCTGCTGGTTTTTCTTGGCAGAGGCTGTGCTGGGGCTGGCCTCCAGCCCTGAGCTGCCCTGGCATTCAGGCGACATCGTGCCTGTCCCCCAGGACTGTTGTTGTCATCGTGCCAGGAAAACGTGATCCTGGCCCCGTGCAGGGTGTGCTGGTGGGCCCCAGCCCTGCCCAGCCCCACGGGGCCCCTCGCTCACCAATCTGCAGTGGCTGCATCGTGGTCGTGTCGTAGAAGGACAAAGGCTGGAGGTATAAAGAGCTGCTCTCCTCGGAAGAGCTGTCCTCCTCCCAGGCCTTCCTGGGGAAGGCGGGGGGTCTCTTCTCCATCCTTTAGGATACACAATATGGGGGATGCTGGGGTGGGTGTTGGGGTGGTGGTGTGGCAATCTTTGGTAAAACACTTCAGCCCCACAGTGATGCCTTAGATTTTAACTTTGATAGTTTTCAAATCCTGCACTGCCCAGTGGGTAACTCGGAGTTTCTTGTAGCCTGTTAATTTCTGCTCGCTCATGCCAGCCAGACATAACAAGGCCTCTCCAGGCCTGCTCTTCAAGGACACTCAGACTGTCCTAGGCCCAAAATGTATAAACCAAAAGCCTCTGAGAGGGGGGCAAGCTGAGGGGAAATTACATCATCAACCTGAAGCTTTAATTGGAGAATTAACCCTGACATGCAAATGAACCAAAACTATAAAAGTGTGAAGAACTCGTGACCTGTTGTCCATCTTGGGGTCCATCTGGGCAGTGGCCTCTGGCTCCCCAGGGGTACCTTTGAAGGCCTTTCAAATAAACACCTACCTTTATTCCCTTACTCCTGTCTAGTCTCTGTTTCTAGGTGGCCTCTCAAGGCACCAACAGGGCTACCAGGGGTGATGGGGCAAGACAGGCTGCACTCAGGGGCTCCTTGTCAGCTCCAAGCTGCTGCCTGTCACCATCCACCGTGGGCAACAGGCACGCTGACCACGCACGCTGCAGTGGGCTGTCACAGAGGGCCCCACTGTGACACAGCACCTGCCTCTAGCAACGGGTTCCAGGGCTTGTTGACACGGAACCTGTCCCCAGCAACGGGTCCCAGTGACCCACCACCCCGGCAGGGAAGGGCAGGCTGTCCCCCAGGGCACAGGCCTGGCATAGCCTTGGCCACCTGGCTGCTTTCAGGGTGCCTCCAGACCTCCCTGTGCCCTCCCATCCCCTCGGGACATCCCTGGTGCCCTCCCATGCACCCCAGAGCCCCGTGTTCAGACACTCCCATATGCCTTCAGGACATCCCTTTCCTTCCAGGATACTGCAGAGCCTGACCTCTCTGGGGGGGTGTAGGAGTGCAGATGGGAGCGTGGCAACCTGGGAGCGTGGCAACCACCACGATAATGCTGTGGTCCTCATCATGCTGGGAGCTCTTGTCCTCTGGTCCAGCCCAGCTGAGCAGCCTGAGCTGGTGCAGGTGCTGCGGGGACCGGGGGCAAACTGGGACCTCTAGAGCACATCAAAAGGTGCACTGGGGTGCTGAAGGGGAAACTGGCCCCACTTTAGCCCCTGGTCCCTGCAGCACTCCTCCATCAGCCTCCTTGCACCCTTAGGAGCCCTTCCTTGGCCCTGATTTTACACAAAAGCTCACCGTTTGCCCTTTCTGGGGCCTGCAGAGGCCGCTCAGGCACAGTCCGACCACAGGACTCCTCCATCTGCCCTGTAGGTGTCTTCAGATCGCTCTGGGTCACAGAATCACAGAAACATTAAATTTGGAAAAGACCCCCAAGATCATCAAGTCCAACCTTTGACCAATCACCACCTTGTCAATTAAACCAGAGCACTGAGTGCCACATCCAGTTGTTTCTTGAGTGCCTCCAGGAATGGGGACTCCCTTCCAAAGCCTGAAAACTGTTTCCATTATGAAATTCTTCCTAATGATTACAGACAAACGTCTCCTGAGGCCTTCAGTGCACCCCTGCCCCCCTGCAGAAATGCCCCTGGATGGAGGGCTTGCAATGCTGGACTCTACAAAAACACTTTATTCCCCCCCGCAATCTCCCAGAGCTGTTGGTTATGTCCCAGAGCCTTCTCAGGATCCCTCCTGTCCCCTCCTGAGGCACTCCCGGTGATGGAGGCACTCTGTCTGTCCTAGCTGGGACTCCTGAAGCTGCTCTCTAACCCCTCAGTGCAGAGGCTGGTGGAGCTCTCAAACCTGTGGTGGAGCCTGCGTTGGCCATGAAGGCACCTCAGAGCTGCAGCCTGTGCTGGTGGGCAGGGATGGGGAGATGGTCTGCCTGGAGGGACCTGCTCCTTACCTCCAGAGTTGAATAATTGGATGGCAAAAGGGTCAGGACACCAATCCTGCCCACAGCCCTCTCCCACACAACGCTCTCAGCTCTGGTGAAGTCCAGCAGCATCTGGGGTGAGAGAAGGTGCTGGTGAGCACTGGAGCAGACACTCTCCAGGGTGAGGAACGCCTTGGGACCCCCACTCTGCCTGTGCCAGACCTCAAAGATGTCCTGCAGCTCCTGGCTGACACTGGAGACAGGAAAGCTGAGCACCAGTGTCCTCAGCATTGTGTCCATGGCCTTCAGGGTCTGCAAAGACGACAGAGAGCAGTGCCTGTGATTCTGCTCTTCTTTCCCCCACGCCCAGGACACTGATCTGAACTCTCAGTGCCTGAGGAGGAAACCTGAACTGCTCAGGAGAGACACAGCGATACACAAACTGCTGGGGACACAGCCACGCCCATGGGAAGGGGACAGAAGGGTGGGCAAGCAACAGCAAGACCTCACCCTGCCTCAGATCTCTGGTCATGGGGCAGCACAGGGTGACCAGGGAGCTGCCCAGAAGGACTGGACACTGCTGGAGCTCAGCCAGCACTTACCTTGATGTAGAGGGAAGCGCCTGAGCGTGGCATTTCCCTTTCTGGGGGAAGCCAGAAGACACTTGAGAAACACGCAGAGAGGAGGCTCTTGGTTTTGCCCTCCAGCACATTCTCCACCAAGCTGCAAGGACACAGGAGAGCCAGTTGGACACTGGTGCTGGGAGCAGCCCCTCGAGGCCTCGTGCAGGGGACCCACAAGGGATGAGCAGATTCCCCCCCAGAACACCGGGTGTCTCCTCACCTTGATTTTTTTTCTGGGTGGCAGAATAAATCCAGGCCCTGGCATAAGCCACGATTCCAAGTGGTTCTGCACAGGGAGGGGACCAGGAGAGTTTTCTGGCTGCTCTGGGCTGGGGTCCCCAAGGCTGCAGGAGCAGCCAAGCCAGCTCATGGGGCAGCTGGAGGGCAGAAGGAAACAGACCCCCCTTGGGCACCACGGCTGCTCTCAGCCCCCTTGTCAGGGACAAGGACATCTGCCCCTGGAGGGACCTTTTCTCATGCAAATGTGGTTACATATTGAAAAAAAATTGGGAGAGAAAACCACCTTTTGCTCTCAGCCCTTCTCAATCCCATTGCTTCTGGAGAGGTTTGGATATTTATTAGTAATGACCTCAAGTGCATCATCCACTGCTGCTCCATTACAAGGCCCGATTGGGCTGTAGGGCTGATTTACTCAGGGGGACATTGGGCAGCAGAACCTTTGGTACCTCTACGTGAGAGCATTGAAACTACAGGCAGTAATTCAGGGGTCAGAAAAACCACAGCTCACTTTAGGGCCTCGACCCAGACATGGGGGGGTACATACAGGAGAAAGTTTTACTGCTACCACTCATAACAGCAGCTTTACTAAACCCCTAAAAAACAATTACTGTTGGAGTTGAAAAATAATGAAGTAGGTAAATCATTTACAGGGAGGGGGAGAGGGCCTGTTTAAAACCCTATCAACTGTGACTGCTCTGAAGCAGCCCCCAGAGCCTGCAGCAGTCTTCAGTTAGGTGCACATTATTTAATTGGTTTCAAGTGATTTTCTGGACTGCTAATCACCATGATGTAATTAAAAACCGGGGCAGCATGTTGCTAATGCCATAGCACATCAGAGATGTTAAACTCCTGAGAGTTCCTGGAATAGGGATGGCTGCTCCCCTTGCCTGGAGTGTTTTGAAACAACCAGACAGGAGATGTCTGCAGGTGACTGAAGCAGAGGCAGGCAGGCAAGTGGCCACCAGTAGCTGCTGAGGAGTCAAGGTGAAATATCCATACACATTTTAAAAAACATCCACTGCTCATGAAAATACAGATTTTGAAAAGCCATGACTTTTGGAAGGAACACAAGTTCTCCTTCTTACAGACATAGGCTGTCTCACTAAAAAAAAGGTGAAAAAAGGAAAAATGAAGTTTTGCTTCACAGTTGGAGTTGTTTAACTCCTCATTAAATGGTTTGTGGTCTCCATGATCCTCATGGGGTGATGAATCTTTCTCATGCTTCTCAGGACCAGCTGAGAGCAGCTGAATAAAGCCCAGCCATGCTTTCACCCTCGTGTGTACAGGGTAGTGGTGGGAGAAAAGGGGACTAAAAAAAAAAGGGCCAGTAACTCAGTGTGAAGAAGGGATAGAGACTGCAAGCTCTGATGGATGCTGGAGAGCACCTCTTCCCTGGAAAGGCACCATTGGATCAGCTTCGTCTGCTTAAAGACTTTCTGCAACACGATCCTGAAAGCACAACAGTTCATCTCATGGCTTTCTGCTGCACAGCTCATTTTCCACAAAGCTCCAGCTAACTGGGCTGCAGCCCATCCATGAAGGAGTTTCAGGTTTTTTGGTTCATTTAACTTTCCTTTTTACCCCAGTGTTGATACAGCTGAACCTCAGCAGCACGGCTAGGGCAGGTTTCTTGCAGAACCACAGATGTGGCAGGTGTATCTAACACTGGTGTCAGGGGCTAACACAGAGCACTCACCCAGCCAAAGCTGCTCTGCCACTTCTCACAGCCAGTGTGAGAAGATCAAGGGGCAACTCAAACATTTCCTCACCCACTGGCTACAGCAGAGGTTCACAGGAATGCAATCACTTGGCAGCATGGGAGGCAGGAAGAATATTTCCACAGGAAACAGCAATTTTAGAACAGGAGCCTACTCCCAAATTGACGGGCTCCAGGGAGGAATTGCCACCTCTGCTGATCACCAGAACCATCCCCTTGTATCTCCACGGGCTCTGTTCTCCAGCAAGGACAGTGGGGGCATCTGGCTCATGGGACTCACCTCCATCTCAGACATCCTGCAAAGGACAGGGCAAAGCTCTCCAGCTCCTTCAGAGTTTGGTTGTGCTGCTTATTCCCCCTGTCCCCATCCAGTGCCCTGCAGAGATGCCAGTAGGACAGGCCAGGACACACAGGCAGACCCTAAAAGCAGATCAGCTGCAAGAAGTAGGAGAATAAGGGAACAAACAGGAGGAGCTGGAGTTCCTTCAGCAAACACCAGCCACTCACACCCAGCTTTCCCCCAGGGCAGACCTGACTCACAAACCAGCCCACCTGAGATCACTGGCAGGAGAAAGAGGATTTGAGAGGAAAACTGTAGAGCCTTAACAAGGTCCTTTGGTTTTGTTTGCAAAAGGATCTATTTGAGGAGACATCACTACCTGAAACTTTCAGCCTCTTCCCATGGCATTGTAACAAACACAAGACAATAAATAATTCCAGTGTTTGCCAAGACAAGAAGAAAATTCAATCTCCAAAGCAATGGCATCACTTCCAGCAGCTCCAAGTGAAAAGCTAATGACCTGCAATACCCTGATACATGTTTTGTCCTACAAGTTAAGCCAGCTCACTGCCTTTCCAATGGGTATCCTTAGGCTTTCTGCCTCTGGCACAGCTTCAGTGAGCACTCTCAAAGGGACCAGAGCAGAGTTCCCCCAACACCCCCACAGGAGCCAGGAGAGCAGAGCTGCTGTCCCAGGGTTTAGATGTCCTTCTTTCTCCAACCAACCATTAAGCACAGTCACGGACACACAAAATCCAGCACTCTTCTCCAGCTGCAAACACTGAATTTCCCCACCCCTTTTCCCTCTTCCAGCCTCACACCCTGGGATCTATAGCTTTAGGAGCATTTTAGTCTGTGGGTTTTATGGTCAGAACCAGCTTGGTGGAACAAACCACCACAATCTCTAAAAGATTCACCTGGTACCCTGAGGGTCCCACCAAGAAGACATAAGTTGCAGTCACTTTGGAGAAAATACTACTACTGAAGGAAGTACAACAGCAACAGAATAAAACCCAAGGAACTTCAAAAGATCCTACAGATTTTTTTTTTTTTCTGCTCTAAGTTCTTTCCCAGAAAAGAAGAAGAGTTTATGTAAGAGATCATTTTGGTATCACTTTCATTATACTTTGCCCTCACTGGTCTGCTCTATGCCACTCTCAACAAGCCTTTGCAATAAAAACAAATAAAACAGAATCATGGAAAGGGACAAAGAGCCTCTTTCCTAAGTGAGCATACGAGTGCAGTTTGCATCCACAGCTCCAACTAGCCCCTGCAGAGAGAGCAACCAGCAGGACATTGTGGTTGAGCTGAGAAATCTCTGCAAAAAATCCCAAGTCTAAAGCACACTTTGGCTTCCCACCACCTGCTCTGAAATAAATTTTCCACAGCAACCAATAGAAAACATTGCTAACATTTTCATTTCTCCTGCAGTACATTAAGTAGAATGAAGTTTTTCACTGGTTTAACTTCTCTGTTTTAAAACCACTGTCCTTAGGTACTAATGCTTTATGTTTGGATTCTGTTTTGTTTCATTCTGAACCCAAGGTTCCACCAGGTTGGATTGTTCATGAGTCAGGTTGCACCTGGGGAAATGAACAGTCAGCTCCAGCTTGGGTGGCAGCTTCTCCTCGGAAAGGAGGAAAGCTGCAAGGATTTCTCCTGCAACCCTTCTGACAAATTCTCCCTTATTTGCAAACATGACAGGATGGCACTTGCAGAAAAGAACATATTAGCAAGACATGCTAAGGAGCTAGGAGGGGAAAAAAAAAAAGATTAATGGATATGGGAAAAATTAGTCAGGAATTACATAAACAGGAAAATGCTGTTAATCCATTTATTCTATTATTTCTGTGGTCACTCACACTTGAGGAAGCTGTTGTGTTTCTGCATTCACACAGTGTGAGTTCACACAGAGCTCTCTGGAGGTTGCCAGGCTGGGCTACAGATGTGGTATAACTTAGTTACAAAGCACCAGTAACGCACGTTCCTCCTTACGGAGAACGCGTGCAGCACAATAATCATTTCCCTCCTGCCACAGACATTTCAGTGCCTGCTTCTCAAAGTCTACTTAAAAACTAGAAAGCAAGAATTTTTAAGAGAACAGACTGGCTGGAAGACAGGGCCCTCTAAAGAAGAAGGCAGTGTGAGTACCTCAAAAGCTGTTTGTGTCCAAGGAAGCCTTCATGTCTCTTCCCTTCCCTTCTCCAAGTGCCTGCACAGCCTTTCCAAATCCCAATTTATTCAGCTCCTCTTCCAGACAGAAATGCAGAAGCCACTAGGATCTCAGAGAAAAAGACAATTTACTTGGCTCCTCCCATCCTTAAAGCACCCACATATCACACACAACTGGATGTTCACTTTCTCTTCTGGAGCACAAGTCAGCAGTGCCACAGAACAATGCAAACAAGGCAAGTTCCTGCACATGGAAAAACCAATCACACTCCCAAAAATGTGAGGAACGAGACAACTCTCAGAAAAATTAAAATAATTTATTAAAAACAAAAAAATTGAAAAATTACAGAAATTAGAAAAATATAAAAATTTGGGATCCTAGTGGCACAGGAGGTATGCCCCAGGAGCACAGGGATTAGAGATCTTCAGGCTTAGACAGCACTGGACCTTTGGGGGAAGAATTTGCAGTGCTGGGCTGACTTTTACCTAATCCAAAAGCCAAGGAAAAATTATTAAAAGCTCCTTAATAGGAGTAAGGCTTTAACACCCAGCACCAGCAACCACTACATCTAATCTGCAGTGATCTCACTTCGGCCTTGCAGCTTTGCAGCTGGAATGTTGAATTTTTCTTATCGCAGTGGAGAGGGGGGAGAGCCGAGCCGCTCCGGCTGCCCACGGCAAGGCAGTGGGGGGGGTTCCACGTCTGGAACAGGTCCATGGCTCCAGGATGGCCGTGGCCTGGCCCGGCCTGGCCCAAGCAGGGCCTGGCTGGGCCCGCTGGCCCCCACACGGGGCCCGCAGCCACCTGTCCCAGCGCCAGAAACGAGAGAGAGCTTGGGGGGGAGTTTGCCTATTCTTAAATGTGGATCACAGAGGTGGTCACAACTTTAAGTGGCTTAGAGAATTGTCCATATTCAAACTGGCCAGCTGATAGGTTCTATCAGTTCCCAGAGGAAACTGTAAGCATCCCTTGGCAAGGACGTCCCTTCCGGGACTATGCTTGCTAACCTATGACACACTTAAAAAAACCCATCTTGAATTGTTCTAGTGAAAATATTCAGGAAAATAAACCTGTCCAGCATGAGAGCTTTATGTAAGTTGTTCAGTTCTTGTTGCAGAGGATGGTGGACGAGGCTCAACTTTATCAAAAATGTCATTAAAATGAAAAACCCTTTTGCAGGCAAACAGAGGAGAATGACAAAGTTCACTGATCAGGCCACTGCTGTGACCCAAAGGCAAATGCAGCATGACCTCAGCCTCCTCAGCGTTAGCAGTGCCCACAGCAGTCAGCCCCCCTTCCTGAGGGGGATCCCACCCCCTCGGGATCCTCCAGCCTCCTCCTGGTTGTCCCTGGGCCTGGGAGGCATCTCTGCTCGCTGGGGCTGGCCCCAAACGCAGCACCAAGGCACAGATCCCAACAGAAAGACACGGCACAGGGCACTGAAAGGAGTAAAATCAAGGCAATCTATTTTTTAAAATGATATGTATATATATACAGATATGAATCAATTCTTTGAGCTGGTGGAAGTCCTTAGCAGCTCAACTCGAACAAAACCAATTTCCAGAGCAGGCAATAGCTGCTCAGGACAGGGATTGTCCTCCCTTTGCTTTACACCTGCAGCAGCAGCTTTCCTGGTCAAGCACAGGAGGGAACAAGCAGATAAACCCTCAGCTACTGATTTGAGTTTGGCCCAGCGATTGGGATAGAAGCAGCCCTTTGCTGGCCTGCCACTCCTGCCACTCCTTGCAGAACAGGACTGGGATTTTGCACGCTCTCCTGGAGCAGTCTGGCATAAAAAACTCCTGTGCCAGTCCCAGCACCAGCCACTTGATGGCCGTCCTGCTCTGCAAGAGAGGGACACCGGGGACAGAGCAGGGACCTGCCAGGGACCCCCGAGCTCACCAGCCGGGAGCTGAGGGCTCCCCCGACACCCCCGAGCAGCTGCCCCACGGTGCTGTCCCTCACCCGGGTGTTACAAACGAGAGGGCTTGCGATCACTTAAAAAATCACTGGTGAGGGTATGAGCAAAAGTCAGATTTAATATTGAGCGACAAAGCACCACAAGTTCGTTGGCCAGATTCACTCTACCACTTACAGGACAGCTGAGGCACAGCAAGGGAAAACAATCAGCAAGAAGATACAGAGGAGATGAAGGTCTGGAAAGCTGGAGATTCCCCATCCAAGAAAAAGGTGATAAAAGGACAAAAGAATGTGGAGCAAAGTAGCATGAAGAGTGAGAAAACCAGTAGAGGCTAGAATACTGATTAATTAAGTGAATGATGTGACTTAGAATCAATGAGCATTAATTTCTTTGTTGGCTAAAAATGTGTGAGTAAGTGGAAAAGTTCTGTATTGGCGTCAGCATGGAGGCCAGAATTTGTCAGCCACCCCTGTGGGCCAAAAATTAAGCAATGCCTTACTTTCTAACACTCAAAAGACAGTGTTAGAGGGAGTCTTGATCCCGACCATTGCGGAGGTTTTCGGGAACAGCAGCACTGGTGAAAAGACGCCCAAAGCCGGCAGCCCGCACACGCTCTGCTTCCTCCCGCAGGTGCCCCGGCTGCCCATCCCTTCTCGCTGTACAAACCCTCTGCTGTTTTTCCCAGCGCCTGGGGATGGCATCACCTCCTCATTGCTCGCGATGTGTGGTGAGGAGCTGGAGGCTTTCCCCGGCGCATGTGCATGAGGCTTGTTTTGGTGGAAATCGGGAGATGGCCCATTTAAAACAGAGCGCTTCAGTCATTTCCAGCTCCAAGCCCCTGGCACTTCCCAGGGAGCTCTGGGATCCTCTGAGGTCCCCTCAGGGCTGAATTCCCTCATGATTCCATACCTAGCGGGGCTGCCAGGGATCCTTTGGGGCCCCACAGCTGTACTCCAGCTCTCCGCGGGGCATTTTGGAATAGAGGCAATGGAATTTGGCGTCTGTCAATGACACGGTGGGGCCCTGCAGATACAATTCAAGGCCCACGGGGACATTTTGGGGTATCAGGGATGCAATCTGAGGCCCTCTGCACAAAATCTGGGGCCCTGGGCCTGCAATTTTAGGGCCAAGTGGGGCATTCTGGGACGGCAGGGATGTGAGGAGGAAGCATCCCACTGCCTGAAGGACAGACTGAGAAGGACACAGTCTGCTCAGTACACACAGGGCACTAAACATCTGAAGGATACCATGGGCTCGGATGTGGTTTTCCATCTTTATTAATTAATCTACACAAAACTACAACTCTGCTGGGCTCACCGGCACCAGCAGCAACACAAAACTAAAACTCTGCTGGGCTCACCGGCACCAGCAGCAAAAGAAAACTACAACTCTGCTGGGCTCACCGGCACCAGCAGCAAAAGAAAACGATAACTCTGCTGGGCTCACCGGCACCAGCAGTAAAAGAAAACTACAGCTCTGCTGGGCTCACCGGCACCAGCAGCTACAGAAAACTACAGCTCTGCTGGGCTCACCGGCACCAGCAGCTACAGAAAACTACAACTCTGCTGGGCTCACCGGCACCAGCAGCTACAGAAAACTACAACTCTGCTGGGCTCACCGGCACCAGCAGCAAAAGAAAACTACAGCTCTGCTGGGCTCACCGGCACCAGCAGCAAAAGAAAACGATAACTCTGCTGGGCTCACTGGCACCAGCAGCTACAGAAAACTACAGCTCTGCTGGGCTCACCGGCACCAGCAGCTACAGAAAACTTCAGCTCTGCTGGGCTCACCGGCACCAGCAGCTACAGAAAACTACAACTCTGCTGGGCTCACCGGCACCAGCAGCACAGCATTTGGAGAATGACCGATGATCTTCGCCGCACCCTTGGAGCTCTTAGGATCGAGCCAGCGTGGGCTGCCATGGAACTGATCGAGATGTCCCTGTCCGTCTCCAAGGGCTGAAGGGCTGTGACCAAAAGAAACAGAGGCAAGATGAAGCCACGTGTGGGCAGAGCCCCTGCGAGTTCCCTGCAGAGTACTCACCACTGAGGACGTCAGTCTGAGTCTCCAAATCCTGGTCCCTCATGTGTGTCGTGGCGCTCCCTGGGAAGAGTGCTCCGTCATTCCCTGCTCCTGCTATGCTCCCAGCAGTGTGAGCCCCGGCCCTGCTGCCCTCCCATTCTGCAGGGCTGACCCAGGGGCTGCCAGCAGCCAAAGGGAGTGGGGCTGAGCAAGGCGGTCACCAAGCCCAGCTTGTGGCAAGGGGCAGAGGGAGGCTGAGGCTCGGCATGGGGTGGTTGGGGTTGCCACAGGGTTGCCCCTTGCTGCCAGTGCAGTGGCAAGGAAGTGGCCAGGCTGGCCCAAAAGGGGCCAGGGGCTGTGACTCACTGATGAACCTGACGGCCGCCAGGCGCACGGAGGACTGAGAGTCCCTCAGGTAGGGCAGGCTCTGATGCATGTACTCTTCAGCCCTGCTGCTCCTCCTCAGCAGCTGCAGGGAGCACCAGCAATGTCTCCAGGCTTGTCACAGAGTCCCCCAGCTGGCTGGAGCAGTCCCTCCTGCCAGCACCCCTCCCTGCTGAGCCCTCCCTCTTGCTGGGTACAGGGAAGGGAGAGGGGCCTCGACAGGAGCCTCTGGGGCTCTGTTCTCGAGGACAGGAACAAGGTCCTCCAGGTCCTGCCCGGCCCTGCGAGCAGCACTCCGTACAGGCTCTGTTCCCCTGACAGACATAGGGCAGGGACAGCCCTCACCCAGCCTGGGCCCTGTGGCTTGTCCTTACCAAGCATTCTCCAAGCTCCCACATCCGCTCTCTCTGCAGCAGGTGCTTGAGCTGCTTCCATTTGAGAAGCTCTGCAGCAGCAAAAAGGGCTTCCCTGGAGGCCTGCAGGACAGCATTATCTCAGACGTGGCACCAGGGCCTGGGCAAAGAGACCTCTTGGCTCTACTCCTGCCGTGATTCTGCCCCTAGGAAGCTGTGACTTGTCCTAGCCCAAGTGTCTTGAGGTCTCTTGGGGACAGCCCTGCGTGACTGACTGAGGCTTGAAGCCCTGGCCTCTGATACTTGTAGGAAAGCTGAGAAACCTCTGGGCTTCTGGGAGCACATATGTTCGGGCCTCGGGTGCTGCCTCAGTGGCCACAGGCTGCTGCAGAGCCCTGCTGCAGCAGGCAGGGCAGGTGTTGAAAATGGCTGAGCCACCTTGTCCACCCCTGCTTGTACAGTTCTGCAGGGACCCTACCCAGGGGCTGCACTGGGGAAGCCCTGCCTGCTGCCAGCAGCCCTTGCCCCAGGCCCTGGGATCCCTGGGAGGTGGCAGTCCCCCCATACCAGTGCTCAGCCTCAAAATCCAAACCTTAGCCACGCTGGGGATATGGTCATTCAGACGGAAGAGAAGAGGGACCAGAGCACTCTGAATGTTCCTCCTCATCTTCTTCTCATCCCTACTCAACACAGCCTTCAGCAGGTCTCTGAAGAGCAACAGGGAGAGCTCTCGCAGCTGGCTGCACTCCTGGTAGGAAGGAGGAAAAGTGAGCTTTGGAACAGCAGCTCCCTGCCCGTGGCTGCGGTGAGGGCGATGCTCCAGGGTCACATTCCAGAGCAGGCAGGAGCAGCGTTTGGCTGCAAAGCCCAGAATCCGTTCCAGGAGAGCTGAGCCTGCTCTGAGCACTGCTTGCAGGGCAGGGCTGCAGGGCAGGGCCCGGCTGCAGGGCTCAGCCTCCCACATCAGCCTCACCGAGTCAAAGAGCGGCAGCACCTTCCCCACCAGCATCATGGCGATGGAGCTGGCCTTTGCCTTTTTCAGCTGACCCAGGATATTTCGGAAGACCACAATGATCTTCAGCTTTTCATCTTCACTGCCAGCTTCCAGTATCTTCATCATGCTTGGCAGGAAGGCGTCAACTTTTTTTGCCTTTAGGAAGAAGAGAATTTCCATTTTCTGAAAAGGTTTTGTCTGGACACCTCCCAGGGCAGCCACCCCAGGCCCCACCACAGCAGGGAGGGTCTTTGAAGCAGTCACCCCCATATCCTGACTCCCAGCCCAGGCCAAGCCACTGCCCTGCACTCAGCCCCAGGCCCTGGCTGCTGACGTGGCTGCCCCAACATCACCCTGCTCACCATCTCAGCTCTCTCTGACAGCTCAGCGAGGACTTCCAGCAACACGAAGGCCATCAGCACATCGACATGCTCCCGATCGCTCCAGACGTTGGGCTCGTCACCCAACTCCTCCACGTCAATCTGCCCCGAGGACGACTGCAGGAACAAACAGAGCCATGAGGCGCTGGCAGAGGGCTCACGGCAAGGGATCAGGGCCTTTCCTGGCAACTCACGGCTCTGCGAGAGGCGCAGGTGCCTTCTCTGCGAGGGTTGCACCACTGGTTGCGGAGCAAGGTAGCCAATTCCGTTAGGACCTTGTCCAAGATCTCAGGCATGGAGGACAGAGTGTCGCACAGTTCCTGCACAGTGCTGGAAGCCAGGGGCTGCCTCAGCCACAGCACCGTGGCCAGGACCAGCCCCACAGAGCAGAGCCCATGCTGGGGGTCTCCAGGGGCCCTGCCGGGGAAGCCTGACAGGGTTGAGGGGGAGTTCTGGGAGCACCAAGCTGGCTCTGGACTGGCTTGGCTGGCTTTGGCTGCTGCAGGCCCAGCCAGAGAGCTGGAAAGGTTTGTGGGATGGAGAGCCTGGCTCCCTGAGAAGTCCTGCAGCATTCCTTGGATCTGGCACACACAAAGTCTTGGGGTCCCACTCCCCACATGGAGCAAGCCCTTCAGATTGTCAGGGCCAGTACCTGTCTCCTTGAAAAGCCATCTCACACAGGCTGATGAGCACTGCTGAGCCATACTCGTTGGTCATCAGGAGAAACAGTGACTCCACTTTCTTACAGCCTGACTCCGTGGTGATGCATGGCAGGGTTTCAAGGATGCAGCTCACTATCTTGGGCACCTGGAGAGGAAACAGGTGAGCATGGCACTGCCACTGGAGTGCAGCCATGTCCTCAGCTGCCCTTCCCGTTCCTCTCTGCCACCTTCAGGTGGCTTCAGGTGCCCAAGTCACCTGGATTTGTGAGGAAGGGATGGAGGGAGGAACAAGGCCTGACAGGGCTGAAGATGGCAGTCCAGCCCCCGGGCACTTACATCCATCAGCCAGGAGTCTGGGTCTCTCATGGCCACATCCAGCATGCTGCTGGGCACCTCCTTGTCAAGGATGCTGTCATCTCTCAACGCCCCAATGGCCTCGAGGATGACGTCTGTCCTCTCGCTAGAGCGGAGATATCTTCCAAAGGCCTACGGCAGGAAGGAAGGAAGGAAGGCATGCCACTGAGTGCCCTGGTGGTGCTGCTTGGCTGGGCAGAGGTTCCTGGCAGTGCTGGCAGCACATCCCTCAGGAAAGCTGACAGCAGTGCCTGCAGTCCCTGGGTGGGAGAGGGTGAGGAGAAAGGGCCCTCCACATCGGGGAGGAGGGCTCATGGGCATGGCGTGCTGGCCCTACAGAGAACCAGGCTCTTGCTGGCGGCCAGGAGGGCTGGAGCTGCTGCTGGGGCTGGAGCTGCTGCCAGGACACCAGAGTGCAGCCCGTGTGTTGTCCCTGCTCAGGGATGGCAGGAACCTTCTTGCCAGGGCAGTGAGGCCCCACCGGCCCCACTGGCTCTGGGTCCCTTTGCTCACACAAATGCCCTGCTGATGCCACAGACAAGAGACCCGCAAAGCAGAGGGGGGCTCTTTACCTGGGTACAGTCCTTGGTGCTCAGGGAACACAAGGAGGAGGTGGTCACACCTTCCCAAACGAGCTGGTCTGACCTGTCAATTGGCCTTGACTTGTCTAAACAGCAGGGAAAGCACAGAAAAGTCACTAAGGTCATCAAACCCCCCTGAGATCTGCTTGCAGGACAGCGGGACAGAATCAGGCAAGATTTCTGGAGGGCATCAGCAATAGCTTCCTGCTACAGGCAAGAGGGAGCAGCCATGCTGCTGGATCTGCTCTTCTCTAACGGGCAAGGCTTGGCTTTGGCACCTGGCAGTCAATTGCAGCTTTGGCTGTGGGGGCCACAAGGCAGTGGGGTTCAAGGGCCTGAAAGGAAGGGGAGGAAGGGGAGCAGTAACAAACAGATCCGGGATTTGAGGCGAGCACTCAGCTTCTGCAGCAGAGTGACAGCTGGGATGCTACAGGAAGCAGCTGGGAGGGGCAAAGCAGGTCAGGCAGCAGATCTGTCAAGAGAGCTCTGTGTGCACAGGTGTGAAGGCCACAGCTGCTCTTGCTTTTTTACTTACAGAGGAATTCAGCGAGGGAGAAAAGAGCATGGAAGGCTGTATAGCTTGTATGTTCACTGGAACATCGGAAAAGAATGAGACGTGCCAGCAGCTTTCCCACGATTGGGATTGAGATGTCTTCAGGGCAGACACGTCCAGAACTGTCTCTTCCAAAGTTGACAGAGGCCTGGATGAGGGAGGCATGAGAAGAAGGGCTAAGAGAAGGAAGTTAGTGCCGAAGACTTGTACCCAAGAGTGTGCCCAGGGCTGGATTCCCGGTGAATCTGAGCTTTGCAGGGCTCTATGGCCCCATCTCTTGGAGCAACCAGCTGGGCAGCAGCCCTGGCATGGAGAGTGGCAGGGAGGGGAGATGGCCTGGCTGGAGGGCGCCTGGTCCTTACCTTCAGAATGGAATAGTTGGACATCAAATAAGTAAGGACACCGATCCTCCCCAGAGCCCTCTCCTGCACAACTTCTCTCTCAGACTTGGTGAAGTCCAGCAGCATCTGGGATGAGAGAAGCTGCTGGTGAGCACCAGAAGCAAACACAGCTCTGCTCCTGGGCCAGACTTGTATCATCCCTCGAGGCTTCCTCCGACCTCACACAAAGTCTGCAGAGGGCTGCCTATCCCTGGGGTCCCTCAGAGGCCTGGACAAAGCTCCCAGGACAACCTTTTGGCCAAGAAGGTGCCACCCTCTGCAGCCACTGTGCCTCCGAGGAGCCTGGTGCCAGCCCCTGCTTCCTCACAGGAGCTGAGCATCCTCCCCACACCACGCCCTGCCTGCTCAGCACTGGACTGGGCAACTCCTCCCCTCCAGGGTGAGGAACGCCCTGGGACCCCCACTCGGCCTGTGCCAGACCTCAAAGATGTCCTGCAGCTCCTGGCTGACACTGGAGACAGGAAAGCTGAGCACCAGTGTCCTCAGCATTGTGTCCATGGCCTTCAGGGTCTGCAAAGACGACAGAGAGCAGTGCCTGTGATTCTGCTCTTCTTTCCCCCACGCCCAGGACACTGATCTGAACTCTCAGTGCCTGAGGAGGAAACCTGAACTGCTCAGGAGAGACACAGCGATACACAAACTGCTGGGGACACAGCCACGCCCATGGGAAGGGGACAGAAGGGTGGGCAAGCAACAGCAAGACCTCACCCTGCCTCAGATCTCTGGTCATGGGGCAGCACAGGGTGACCAGGGAGCTGCCCAGAAGGACTGGACACTGCTGGAGCTCAGCCAGCACTTACCTTGATGTAGAGGGAAGCGCCTGAGCGTGGCATTTCCCTTTCTGGGGGAAGCCAGAAGACACTTGAGAAACATGCAGAGAGGAGGCTCTTGGTTTTGCCCTCCAGCACATTCTCCACCAAGCTGCAAGGACACAGGAGAGCCAGTTGGACACTGGTGCTGGGAGCAGCCCCTCGAGGCCTCGTGCACGAGGCCTCGGAGCTCTGGGGCAGGGGGCCCACCTTAATTCATCGATGGTAATCATGGCGAGATACCGGACCCGTAAGGACACATGGTCCCTTGGCTCCTTTTCCAGGATGTCCTGCAGAACACAACCAGGATGGGACCTGGCAGCTGCCAGCACCCAGTGCCTCCAGTCCCTGCCCCACCCAAGTGCTGTCCACACAGGGTCCCAGTGCCAGGGGTGCTTGTCCCCATCCCCAGAACACCAGGTGTCCCCTCACCTTGATGTTGTCCACCACTTCGCACGTTTGGCAGAATAAATCCAGGCCCTGGGTCAAGCCACGTTTCAAGGCGGTTTTGCACAGCACGTAGACACTCTTCAGAAATGTGAACTTGTGGGTGTCCTGGTAGCCAGGGGACAGAGACACAAATGGGGAGTGTGGGAGGGTGGACACAGCCAGCAGCACCAGAGCACTGCCCTGTGGGAAAAGCAGCTCTGCCCAGGCAGCAGCCCTCCACAGCCCAGCAAAGCCCCTGCCAGCAAACGCCAGCACAGCCACTGTCCAACTGGCCCCAATTACCTTGTCAAGGCTGCTGACAAAGGCCATGATGAAATCCACAGCTTCCTCTGCTTCTTCATATACAGGCAACCAGCTGGAATCTGCCAGAGGGCAAGAGCAGGGAGGGCTGCAGAGGCTCTGGCCACAGGAGAGAGCCAAGGAGACCTACCCTCCACCCAGCCCCATGCCCACCCCCCTGGCACGGCCTTTGTCCTGTGCAGCTCGTGGCTGGAGGCAACCAGCAGAGGAGCTGCTCTGCTGGAGCTGGGAAGGCCTCAGTGCCCTGGGCTGATGGGCAGGAAAGGTCCAGAGCCCCACTGCCCCTCACTGCCCACACCCTGGAGCCCCTCTGCTGGTTTTTCTTGGCAGAGGCTGTGCTGGGGCTGGCCTCCAGCCCTGAGCTGCCCTGGCATTCAGGCGACATCGTGCCTGTCCCCCAGGACTGTTGTTGTCATCGTGCCAGGAAAACGTGATCCTGGCCCCGTGCAGGGTGTGCTGGTGGGCCCCAGCCCTGCCCAGCCCCACGGGGCCCCTCGCTCACCAATCTGCAGTGGCTGCATCGTGGTCGTGTCGTAGAAGGACAAAGGCTGGAGGTATAAAGAGCTGCTCTCCTCGGAAGAGCTGTCCTCCTCCCAGGCCTTCCTGGGGAAGGCGGGGGGTCTCTTCTCCATCCTTTAGGATACACAATATGGGGGATGCTGGGGTGGGTGTTGGGGTGGTGGTGTGGCAATCTTTGGTAAAACACTTCAGCCCCACAGTGATGCCTTAGATTTTAACTTTGATAGTTTTCAAATCCTGCACTGCCCAGTGGGTAACTCGGAGTTTCTTGTAGCCTGTTAATTTCTGCTCGCTCATGCCAGCCAGACATAACAAGGCCTCTCCAGGCCTGCTCTTCAAGGACACTCAGACTGTCCTAGGCCCAAAATGTATAAACCAAAAGCCTCTGAGAGGGGGGCAAGCTGAGGGGAAATTACATCATCAACCTGAAGCTTTAATTGGAGAATTAACCCTGACATGCAAATGAACCAAAACTATAAAAGTGTGAAGAACTCGTGACCTGTTGTCCATCTTGGGGTCCATCTGGGCAGTGGCCTCTGGCTCCCCAGGGGTACCTTTGAAGGCCTTTCAAATAAACACCTACCTTTATTCCCTTACTCCTGTCTAGTCTCTGTTTCTAGGTGGCCTCTCAAGGCACCAACAGGGCTACCAGGGGTGATGGGGCAAGACAGGCTGCACTCAGGGGCTCCTTGTCAGCTCCAAGCTGCTGCCTGTCACCATCCACCGTGGGCAACAGGCACGCTGACCACGCACGCTGCAGTGGGCTGTCACAGAGGGCCCCACTGTGACACAGCACCTGCCTCTAGCAACGGGTTCCAGGGCTTGTTGACACGGAACCTGTCCCCAGCAACGGGTCCCAGTGACCCACCACCCCGGCAGGGAAGGGCAGGCTGTCCCCCAGGGCACAGGCCTGGCATAGCCTTGGCCACCTGGCTGCTTTCAGGGTGCCTCCAGACCTCCCTGTGCCCTCCCATCCCCTCGGGACATCCCTGGTGCCCTCCCATGCACCCCAGAGCCCCGTGTTCAGACACTCCCATATGCCTTCAGGACATCCCTTTCCTTCCAGGATACTGCAGAGCCTGACCTCTCTGGGGGGGTGTAGGAGTGCAGATGGGAGCGTGGCAACCTGGGAGCGTGGCAACCACCACGATAATGCTGTGGTCCTCATCATGCTGGGAGCTCTTGTCCTCTGGTCCAGCCCAGCTGAGCAGCCTGAGCTGGTGCAGGTGCTGCGGGGACCGGGGGCAAACTGGGACCTCTAGAGCACATCAAAAGGTGCACTGGGGTGCTGAAGGGGAAACTGGCCCCACTTTAGCCCCTGGTCCCTGCAGCACTCCTCCATCAGCCTCCTTGCACCCTTAGGAGCCCTTCCTTGGCCCTGATTTTACACAAAAGCTCACCGTTTGCCCTTTCTGGGGCCTGCAGAGGCCGCTCAGGCACAGTCCGACCACAGGACTCCTCCATCTGCCCTGTAGGTGTCTTCAGATCGCTCTGGGTCACAGAATCACAGAAACATTAAATTTGGAAAAGACCCCCAAGATCATCAAGTCCAACCTTTGACCAATCACCACCTTGTCAATTAAACCAGAGCACTGAGTGCCACATCCAGTCGTTTCTTGAGTGCCTCCAGGAATGGGGACTCCCTTCCAAAGCCTGAAAACTGTTTCCATTATGAAATTCTTCCTAATGATTACAGACAAACGTCTCCTGAGGCCTTCAGTGCACCCCTGCCCCCCTGCAGAAATGCCCCTGGATGGAGGGCTTGCAATGCTGGACTCTACAAAAACACTTTATTCCCCCCCGCAATCTCCCAGAGCTGTTGGTTATGTCCCAGAGCCTTCTCAGGATCCCTCCTGTCCCCTCCTGAGGCACTCCCGGTGATGGAGGCACTCTGTCTGTCCTAGCTGGGACTCCTGAAGCTGCTCTCTAACCCCTCAGTGCAGAGGCTGGTGGAGCTCTCAAACCTGTGGTGGAGCCTGCGTTGGCCATGAAGGCACCTCAGAGCTGCAGCCTGTGCTGGTGGGCAGGGATGGGGAGATGGTCTGCCTGGAGGGACCTGCTCCTTACCTCCAGAGTTGAATAATTGGATGGCAAAAGGGTCAGGACACCAATCCTGCCCACAGCCCTCTCCCACACAACGCTCTCAGCTCTGGTGAAGTCCAGCAGCATCTGGGGTGAGAGAAGGTGCTGGTGAGCACTGGAGCAGACACTCTCCAGGGTGAGGAACGCCTTGGGACCCCCACTCTGCCTGTGCCAGACCTCAAAGATGTCCTGCAGCTCCTGGCTGACACTGGAGACAGGAAAGCTGAGCACCAGTGTCCTCAGCATTGTGTCCATGGCCTTCAGGGTCTGCAAAGACGACAGAGAGCAGTGCCTGTGATTCTGCTCTTCTTTCCCCCACGCCCAGGACACTGATCTGAACTCTCAGTGCCTGAGGAGGAAACCTGAACTGCTCAGGAGAGACACAGCGATACACAAACTGCTGGGGACACAGCCACGCCCATGGGAAGGGGACAGAAGGGTGGGCAAGCAACAGCAAGACCTCACCCTGCCTCAGATCTCTGGTCATGGGGCAGCACAGGGTGACCAGGGAGCTGCCCAGAAGGACTGGACACTGCTGGAGCTCAGCCAGCACTTACCTTGATGTAGAGGGAAGCGCCTGAGCGTGGCATTTCCCTTTCTGGGGGAAGCCAGAAGACACTTGAGAAACACGCAGAGAGGAGGCTCTTGGTTTTGCCCTCCAGCACATTCTCCACCAAGCTGCAAGGACACAGGAGAGCCAGTTGGACACTGGTGCTGGGAGCAGCCCCTCGAGGCCTCGTGCAGGGGACCCACAAGGGATGAGCAGATTCCCCCCCAGAACACCGGGTGTCTCCTCACCTTGATTTTTTTTCTGGGTGGCAGAATAAATCCAGGCCCTGGCATAAGCCACGATTCCAAGTGGTTCTGCACAGGGAGGGGACCAGGAGAGTTTTCTGGCTGCTCTGGGCTGGGGTCCCCAAGGCTGCAGGAGCAGCCAAGCCAGCTCATGGGGCAGCTGGAGGGCAGAAGGAAACAGACCCCCCTTGGGCACCACGGCTGCTCTCAGCCCCCTTGTCAGGGACAAGGACATCTGCCCCTGGAGGGACCTTTTCTCATGCAAATGTGGTTACATATTGAAAAAAAATTGGGAGAGAAAACCACCTTTTGCTCTCAGCCCTTCTCAATCCCATTGCTTCTGGAGAGGTTTGGATATTTATTAGTAATGACCTCAAGTGCATCATCCACTGCTGCTCCATTACAAGGCCCGATTGGGCTGTAGGGCTGATTTACTCAGGGGGACATTGGGCAGCAGAACCTTTGGTACCTCTACGTGAGAGCATTGAAACTACAGGCAGTAATTCAGGGGTCAGAAAAACCACAGCTCACTTTAGGGCCTCGACCCAGACATGGGGGGGTACATACAGGAGAAAGTTTTACTGCTACCACTCATAACAGCAGCTTTACTAAACCCCTAAAAAACAATTACTGTTGGAGTTGAAAAATAATGAAGTAGGTAAATCATTTACAGGGAGGGGGAGAGGGCCTGTTTAAAACCCTATCAACTGTGACTGCTCTGAAGCAGCCCCCAGAGCCTGCAGCAGTCTTCAGTTAGGTGCACATTATTTAATTGGTTTCAAGTGATTTTCTGGACTGCTAATCACCATGATGTAATTAAAAACCGGGGCAGCATGTTGCTAATGCCATAGCACATCAGAGATGTTAAACTCCTGAGAGTTCCTGGAATAGGGATGGCTGCTCCCCTTGCCTGGAGTGTTTTGAAACAACCAGACAGGAGATGTCTGCAGGTGACTGAAGCAGAGGCAGGCAGGCAAGTGGCCACCAGTAGCTGCTGAGGAGTCAAGGTGAAATATCCATACACATTTTAAAAAACATCCACTGCTCATGAAAATACAGATTTTGAAAAGCCATGACTTTTGGAAGGAACACAAGTTCTCCTTCTTACAGACATAGGCTGTCTCACTAAAAAAAAGGTGAAAAAAGGAAAAATGAAGTTTTGCTTCACAGTTGGAGTTGTTTAACTCCTCATTAAATGGTTTGTGGTCTCCATGATCCTCATGGGGTGATGAATCTTTCTCATGCTTCTCAGGACCAGCTGAGAGCAGCTGAATAAAGCCCAGCCATGCTTTCACCCTCGTGTGTACAGGGTAGTGGTGGGAGAAAAGGGGACTAAAAAAAAAAGGGCCAGTAACTCAGTGTGAAGAAGGGATAGAGACTGCAAGCTCTGATGGATGCTGGAGAGCACCTCTTCCCTGGAAAGGCACCATTGGATCAGCTTCGTCTGCTTAAAGACTTTCTGCAACACGATCCTGAAAGCACAACAGTTCATCTCATGGCTTTCTGCTGCACAGCTCATTTTCCACAAAGCTCCAGCTAACTGGGCTGCAGCCCATCCATGAAGGAGTTTCAGGTTTTTTGGTTCATTTAACTTTCCTTTTTACCCCAGTGTTGATACAGCTGAACCTCAGCAGCACGGCTAGGGCAGGTTTCTTGCAGAACCACAGATGTGGCAGGTGTATCTAACACTGGTGTCAGGGGCTAACACAGAGCACTCACCCAGCCAAAGCTGCTCTGCCACTTCTCACAGCCAGTGTGAGAAGATCAAGGGGCAACTCAAACATTTCCTCACCCACTGGCTACAGCAGAGGTTCACAGGAATGCAATCACTTGGCAGCATGGGAGGCAGGAAGAATATTTCCACAGGAAACAGCAATTTTAGAACAGGAGCCTACTCCCAAATTGACGGGCTCCAGGGAGGAATTGCCACCTCTGCTGATCACCAGAACCATCCCCTTGTATCTCCACGGGCTCTGTTCTCCAGCAAGGACAGTGGGGGCATCTGGCTCATGGGACTCACCTCCATCTCAGACATCCTGCAAAGGACAGGGCAAAGCTCTCCAGCTCCTTCAGAGTTTGGTTGTGCTGCTTATTCCCCCTGTCCCCATCCAGTGCCCTGCAGAGATGCCAGTAGGACAGGCCAGGACACACAGGCAGACCCTAAAAGCAGATCAGCTGCAAGAAGTAGGAGAATAAGGGAACAAACAGGAGGAGCTGGAGTTCCTTCAGCAAACACCAGCCACTCACACCCAGCTTTCCCCCAGGGCAGACCTGACTCACAAACCAGCCCACCTGAGATCACTGGCAGGAGAAAGAGGATTTGAGAGGAAAACTGTAGAGCCTTAACAAGGTCCTTTGGTTTTGTTTGCAAAAGGATCTATTTGAGGAGACATCACTACCTGAAACTTTCAGCCTCTTCCCATGGCATTGTAACAAACACAAGACAATAAATAATTCCAGTGTTTGCCAAGACAAGAAGAAAATTCAATCTCCAAAGCAATGGCATCACTTCCAGCAGCTCCAAGTGAAAAGCTAATGACCTGCAATACCCTGATACATGTTTTGTCCTACAAGTTAAGCCAGCTCACTGCCTTTCCAATGGGTATCCTTAGGCTTTCTGCCTCTGGCACAGCTTCAGTGAGCACTCTCAAAGGGACCAGAGCAGAGTTCCCCCAACACCCCCACAGGAGCCAGGAGAGCAGAGCTGCTGTCCCAGGGTTTAGATGTCCTTCTTTCTCCAACCAACCATTAAGCACAGTCACGGACACACAAAATCCAGCACTCTTCTCCAGCTGCAAACACTGAATTTCCCCACCCCTTTTCCCTCTTCCAGCCTCACACCCTGGGATCTATAGCTTTAGGAGCATTTTAGTCTGTGGGTTTTATGGTCAGAACCAGCTTGGTGGAACAAACCACCACAATCTCTAAAAGATTCACCTGGTACCCTGAGGGTCCCACCAAGAAGACATAAGTTGCAGTCACTTTGGAGAAAATACTACTACTGAAGGAAGTACAACAGCAACAGAATAAAACCCAAGGAACTTCAAAAGATCCTACAGATTTTTTTTTTTTTCTGCTCTAAGTTCTTTCCCAGAAAAGAAGAAGAGTTTATGTAAGAGATCATTTTGGTATCACTTTCATTATACTTTGCCCTCACTGGTCTGCTCTATGCCACTCTCAACAAGCCTTTGCAATAAAAACAAATAAAACAGAATCATGGAAAGGGACAAAGAGCCTCTTTCCTAAGTGAGCATACGAGTGCAGTTTGCATCCACAGCTCCAACTAGCCCCTGCAGAGAGAGCAACCAGCAGGACATTGTGGTTGAGCTGAGAAATCTCTGCAAAAAATCCCAAGTCTAAAGCACACTTTGGCTTCCCACCACCTGCTCTGAAATAAATTTTCCACAGCAACCAATAGAAAACATTGCTAACATTTTCATTTCTCCTGCAGTACATTAAGTAGAATGAAGTTTTTCACTGGTTTAACTTCTCTGTTTTAAAACCACTGTCCTTAGGTACTAATGCTTTATGTTTGGATTCTGTTTTGTTTCATTCTGAACCCAAGGTTCCACCAGGTTGGATTGTTCATGAGTCAGGTTGCACCTGGGGAAATGAACAGTCAGCTCCAGCTTGGGTGGCAGCTTCTCCTCGGAAAGGAGGAAAGCTGCAAGGATTTCTCCTGCAACCCTTCTGACAAATTCTCCCTTATTTGCAAACATGACAGGATGGCACTTGCAGAAAAGAACATATTAGCAAGACATGCTAAGGAGCTAGGAGGGGAAAAAAAAAAAGATTAATGGATATGGGAAAAATTAGTCAGGAATTACATAAACAGGAAAATGCTGTTAATCCATTTATTCTATTATTTCTGTGGTCACTCACACTTGAGGAAGCTGTTGTGTTTCTGCATTCACACAGTGTGAGTTCACACAGAGCTCTCTGGAGGTTGCCAGGCTGGGCTACAGATGTGGTATAACTTAGTTACAAAGCACCAGTAACGCACGTTCCTCCTTACGGAGAACGCGTGCAGCACAATAATCATTTCCCTCCTGCCACAGACATTTCAGTGCCTGCTTCTCAAAGTCTACTTAAAAACTAGAAAGCAAGAATTTTTAAGAGAACAGACTGGCTGGAAGACAGGGCCCTCTAAAGAAGAAGGCAGTGTGAGTACCTCAAAAGCTGTTTGTGTCCAAGGAAGCCTTCATGTCTCTTCCCTTCCCTTCTCCAAGTGCCTGCACAGCCTTTCCAAATCCCAATTTATTCAGCTCCTCTTCCAGACAGAAATGCAGAAGCCACTAGGATCTCAGAGAAAAAGACAATTTACTTGGCTCCTCCCATCCTTAAAGCACCCACATATCACACACAACTGGATGTTCACTTTCTCTTCTGGAGCACAAGTCAGCAGTGCCACAGAACAATGCAAACAAGGCAAGTTCCTGCACATGGAAAAACCAATCACACTCCCAAAAATGTGAGGAACGAGACAACTCTCAGAAAAATTAAAATAATTTATTAAAAACAAAAAAATTGAAAAATTACAGAAATTAGAAAAATATAAAAATTTGGGATCCTAGTGGCACAGGAGGTATGCCCCAGGAGCACAGGGATTAGAGATCTTCAGGCTTAGACAGCACTGGACCTTTGGGGGAAGAATTTGCAGTGCTGGGCTGACTTTTACCTAATCCAAAAGCCAAGGAAAAATTATTAAAAGCTCCTTAATAGGAGTAAGGCTTTAACACCCAGCACCAGCAACCACTACATCTAATCTGCAGTGATCTCACTTCGGCCTTGCAGCTTTGCAGCTGGAATGTTGAATTTTTCTTATCGCAGTGGAGAGGGGGGAGAGCCGAGCCGCTCCGGCTGCCCACGGCAAGGCAGTGGGGGGGGTTCCACGTCTGGAACAGGTCCATGGCTCCAGGATGGCCGTGGCCTGGCCCGGCCTGGCCCAAGCAGGGCCTGGCTGGGCCCGCTGGCCCCCACACGGGGCCCGCAGCCACCTGTCCCAGCGCCAGAAACGAGAGAGAGCTTGGGGGGGAGTTTGCCTATTCTTAAATGTGGATCACAGAGGTGGTCACAACTTTAAGTGGCTTAGAGAATTGTCCATATTCAAACTGGCCAGCTGATAGGTTCTATCAGTTCCCAGAGGAAACTGTAAGCATCCCTTGGCAAGGACGTCCCTTCCGGGACTATGCTTGCTAACCTATGACACACTTAAAAAAACCCATCTTGAATTGTTCTAGTGAAAATATTCAGGAAAATAAACCTGTCCAGCATGAGAGCTTTATGTAAGTTGTTCAGTTCTTGTTGCAGAGGATGGTGGACGAGGCTCAACTTTATCAAAAATGTCATTAAAATGAAAAACCCTTTTGCAGGCAAACAGAGGAGAATGACAAAGTTCACTGATCAGGCCACTGCTGTGACCCAAAGGCAAATGCAGCATGACCTCAGCCTCCTCAGCGTTAGCAGTGCCCACAGCAGTCAGCCCCCCTTCCTGAGGGGGATCCCACCCCCTCGGGATCCTCCAGCCTCCTCCTGGTTGTCCCTGGGCCTGGGAGGCATCTCTGCTCGCTGGGGCTGGCCCCAAACGCAGCACCAAGGCACAGATCCCAACAGAAAGACACGGCACAGGGCACTGAAAGGAGTAAAATCAAGGCAATCTATTTTTTAAAATGATATGTATATATATACAGATATGAATCAATTCTTTGAGCTGGTGGAAGTCCTTAGCAGCTCAACTCGAACAAAACCAATTTCCAGAGCAGGCAATAGCTGCTCAGGACAGGGATTGTCCTCCCTTTGCTTTACACCTGCAGCAGCAGCTTTCCTGGGCAAGCACAGGAGGGAACAAGCAGATAAACCCTCAGCTACTGATTTGAGTTTGGCCCAGCGATTGGGATAGAAGCAGCCCTTTGCTGGCCTGCCACTCCTGCCACTCCTTGCAGAACAGGACTGGGATTTTGCACGCTCTCCTGGAGCAGTCTGGCATAAAAAACTCCTGTGCCAGTCCCAGCACCAGCCACTTGATGGCCGTCCTGCTCTGCAAGAGAGGGACACCGGGGACAGAGCAGGGACCTGCCAGGGACCCCCGAGCTCACCAGCCGGGAGCTGAGGGCTCCCCCGACACCCCCGAGCAGCTGCCCCACGGTGCTGTCCCTCACCCGGGTGTTACAAACGAGAGGGCTTGCGATCACTTAAAAAATCACTGGTGAGGGTATGAGCAAAAGTCAGATTTAATATTGAGCGACAAAGCACCACAAGTTCGTTGGCCAGATTCACTCTACCACTTACAGGACAGCTGAGGCACAGCAAGGGAAAACAATCAGCAAGAAGATACAGAGGAGATGAAGGTCTGGAAAGCTGGAGATTCCCCATCCAAGAAAAAGGTGATAAAAGGACAAAAGAATGTGGAGCAAAGTAGCATGAAGAGTGAGAAAACCAGTAGAGGCTAGAATACTGATTAATTAAGTGAATGATGTGACTTAGAATCAATGAGCATTAATTTCTTTGTTGGCTAAAAATGTGTGAGTAAGTGGAAAAGTTCTGTATTGGCGTCAGCATGGAGGCCAGAATTTGTCAGCCACCCCTGTGGGCCAAAAATTAAGCAATGCCTTACTTTCTAACACTCAAAAGACAGTGTTAGAGGGAGTCTTGATCCCGACCATTGCGGAGGTTTTCGGGAACAGCAGCACTGGTGAAAAGACGCCCAAAGCCGGCAGCCCGCACACGCTCTGCTTCCTCCCGCAGGTGCCCCGGCTGCCCATCCCTTCTCGCTGTACAAACCCTCTGCTGTTTTTCCCAGCGCCTGGGGATGGCATCACCTCCTCATTGCTCGCGATGTGTGGTGAGGAGCTGGAGGCTTTCCCCGGCGCATGTGCATGAGGCTTGTTTTGGTGGAAATCGGGAGATGGCCCATTTAAAACAGAGCGCTTCAGTCATTTCCAGCTCCAAGCCCCTGGCACTTCCCAGGGAGCTCTGGGATCCTCTGAGGTCCCCTCAGGGCTGAATTCCCTCATGATTCCATACCTAGCGGGGCTGCCAGGGATCCTTTGGGGCCCCACAGCTGTACTCCAGCTCTCCGCGGGGCATTTTGGAATAGAGGCAATGGAATTTGGCGTCTGTCAATGACACGGTGGGGCCCTGCAGATACAATTCAAGGCCCACGGGGACATTTTGGGGTATCAGGGATGCAATCTGAGGCCCTCTGCACAAAATCTGGGGCCCTGGGCCTGCAATTTTAGGGCCAAGTGGGGCATTCTGGGACGGCAGGGATGTGAGGAGGAAGCATCCCACTGCCTGAAGGACAGACTGAGAAGGACACAGTCTGCTCAGTACACACAGGGCACTAAACATCTGAAGGATACCATGGGCTCGGATGTGGTTTTCCATCTTTATTAATTAATCTACACAAAACTACAACTCTGCTGGGCTCACCGGCACCAGCAGCAACACAAAACTACAGCTCTGCTGGGCTCACCGGCACCAGCAGCTACAGAAAACTAAAACTCTGCTGGGCTCACCGGCACCAGCAGCAAAAGAAAACTACAACTCTGCTGGGCTCACCGGCACAAGCAGTAAAAGAAAACTACAGCTCTGCTGGGCTCACCGGCACCAGCAGCTAAAGAAAACGATAACTCTGCTGGGATCACCGGCACCAGCAGTAAAAGAAAACTACAACTCTGCTGGGCTCACCGGCACCAGCAGCAACAGAAAACTACAACTCTGCTGGGCTCACCGGCACCAGCAGCTACAGAAAACTACAACTCTGCTGGGCTCACCGGCACCAGCAGCTACAGAAAACTACAACTCTGCTGGGCTCACCGGCACCAGCAGCTACAGAAAACTACAACTCTGCTGGGCTCACCGGCACCAGCAGCTACAGAAAACTACAACTCTGCTGGGCTCACCGGCACCAGCAGCTACAGAAAACTACAGCTCTGCTGGGCTCACCGGCACCAGCAGCTACAGAAAACTACAGCTCTGCTGGGCTCACCGGCACCAGCAGCTACAGAAAACTACAACTCTGCTGGGCTCACCGGCACCAGCAGCTACAGAAAACTACAGCTCTGCTGGGCTCACCGGCACCAGCAGCAAAAGAAAACTTCAGCTCTGCTGGGCTCACCGGCACCAGCAGCAAAAGAAAACTTCAGCTCTGCTGGGCTCACCGGCACCAGCAGCTACAGAAAACTACAACTCTGCTGGGCTCACCGGCACCAGCAGCAACACAAAACTACAAATCTGCTGGGCTCACCGGCACCAGCAGTAAAAGAAAACTACAGCTCTGCTGGGCTCACCGGCACCAGCAGCACAGCATTTGGAGAATGACCGATGATCTTCGCCGCACCCTTGGAGCTCTTAGGATCGAGCCAGCGTGGGCTGCCATGGAACTGATCGAGATGTCCCTGTCCGTCTCCAAGGGCTGAAGGGCTGTGACCAAAAGAAACAGAGGCAAGATGAAGCCACGTGTGGGCAGAGCCCCTGCGAGTTCCCCGCAGAGCACTCACCACTGAGGACGTCAGTCTGAGTCTCCAAATCCTGGTCCCTCATGTGTGTCGTGGCGCTCCCTGGGAAGAGAGCTCCGTCATTCCCTGCTCCTGCTGTGCTCCCAGCAGTGTGAGCCCCGGCCCTGCTGCCCTCCCATTCTGCAGGGCTGACCCAGGGGCTGCCAGCAGCCAAAGGGAGTGGGGCTGAGCAAGGCGGTCACCAAGCCCAGCTTGTGGCAAGGGGCAGAGGGAGGCTGAGGCTCGGCATGGGGTGGTTGGGGTTGCCACAGGGTTGCCCCTTGCTGCCAGTGCAGTGGCAAGGAAGTGGCCAGGCTGGCCCAAAAGGGGCCAGGGGCTGTGACTCACTGATGAACCTGACGGCCGCCAGGCGCACGGAGGACTGAGAGTCCCTCAGGTAGGGCAGGCTCTGATGCATGTACTCTTCAGCCCTGCTGCTCCTCCTCAGCAGCTGCAGGGAGCACCAGCAATGTCTCCAGGCTTGTCACAGAGTCCCCCAGCTGGCTGGAGCAGTCCCTCCTGCCAGCACCCCTCCCTGCTGAGCCCTCCCTCTTGCTGGGTACAGGGAAGGGAGAGGGGCCTCGACAGGAGCCTCTGGGGCTCTGTTCTCGAGGACAGGAACAAGGTCCTCCAGGTCCTGCCCGGCCCTGCGAGCAGCACTCCGTACAGGCTCTGTTCCCCTGACAGACATAGGGCAGGGACAGCCCTCACCCAGCCTGGGCCCTGTGGCTTGTCCTTACCAAGCATTCTCCAAGCTCCCACATCCGCTCTCTCTGCAGCAGGTGCTTGAGCTGCTTCCATTTGAGAAGCTCTGCAGCAGCAAAAAGGGCTTCCCTGGAGGCCTGCAGGACAGCATTATCTCAGACGTGGCACCAGGGCCTGGGCAAAGAGACCTCTTGGCTCTACTCCTGCCGTGATTCTGCCCCTAGGAAGCTGTGACTTGTCCTAGCCCAAGTGTCTTGAGGTCTCTTGGGGACAGCCCTGCGTGACTGACTGAGGCTTGAAGCCCTGGCCTCTGATACTTGTAGGAAAGCTGAGAAACCTCTGGGCTTCTGGGAGCACATATGTTCGGGCCTCGGGTGCTGCCTCAGTGGCCACAGGCTGCTGCAGAGCCCTGCTGCAGCAGGCAGGGCAGGTGTTGAAAATGGCTGAGCCACCTTGTCCACCCCTGCTTGTACAGTTCTGCAGGGACCCTACCCAGGGGCTGCACTGGGGAAGCCCTGCCTGCTGCCAGCAGCCCTTGCCCCAGGCCCTGGGATCCCTGGGAGGTGGCAGTCCCCCCATACCAGTGCTCAGCCTCAAAATCCAAACCTTAGCCACGCTGGGGATATGGTCATTCAGACGGAAGAGAAGAGGGACCAGAGCACTCTGAATGTTCCTCCTCATCTTCTTCTCATCCCTACTCAACACAGCCTTCAGCAGGTCTCTGAAGAGCAACAGGGAGAGCTCTCGCAGCTGGCTGCACTCCTGGTAGGAAGGAGGAAAAGTGAGCTTTGGAACAGCAGCTCCCTGCCCGTGGCTGCGGTGAGGGCGATGCTCCAGGGTCACATTCCAGAGCAGGCAGGAGCAGCGTTTGGCTGCAAAGCCCAGAATCCGTTCCAGGAGAGCTGAGCCTGCTCTGAGCACTGCTTGCAGGGCAGGGCTGCAGGGCAGGGCCCGGCTGCAGGGCTCAGCCTCCCACATCAGCCTCACCGAGTCAAAGAGCGGCAGCACCTTCCCCACCAGCATCATGGCGATGGAGCTGGCCTTTGCCTTTTTCAGCTGACCCAGGATATTTCGGAAGACCACAATGATCTTCAGCTTTTCATCTTCACTGCCAGCTTCCAGTATCTTCATCATGCTTGGCAGGAAGGCGTCAACTTTTTTTGCCTTTAGGAAGAAGAGAATTTCCATTTTCTGAAAAGGTTTTGTCTGGACACCTCCCAGGGCAGCCACCCCAGGCCCCACCACAGCAGGGAGGGTCTTTGAAGCAGTCACCCCCACATCCTGACTCCCAGCCCAGGCCAAGCCACTGCCCTGCACTCAGCCCCAGGCCCTGGCTGCTGACGTGGCTGCCCCAACATCACCCTGCTCACCATCTCAGCTCTCTCTGACAGCTCAGCGAGGACTTCCAGCAACACGAAGGCCATCAGCACATCGACATGCTCCCGATCGCTCCAGACGTTGGGCTCGTCACCCAACTCCTCCACGTCAATCTGCCCCGAGGACGACTGCAGGAACAAACAGAGCCATGAGGCGCTGGCAGAGGGCTCACGGCAAGGGATCAGGGCCTTTCCTGGCAACTCACGGCTCTGCGAGAGGCGCAGGTGCCTTCTCTGCGAGGGTTGCACCACTGGTTGCGGAGCAAGGTAGCCAATTCCGTTAGGACCTTGTCCAAGATCTCAGGCATGGAGGACAGAGTGTCGCACAGTTCCTGCACAGTGCTGGAAGCCAGGGGCTGCCTCAGCCACAGCGCCGTGGCCAGGACCAGCCCCACAGAACAGAGCCCATGCTGGGGGTCTCCAGGGGCCCTGCCGGGGAAGCCTGACAGGGTTGAGGGGGAGTTCTGGGAGCACCAAGCTGGCTCTGGACTGGCTTGGCTGGCTTTGGCTGCTGCAGGCCCAGCCAGAGAGCTGGAAAGGTTTGTGGGATGGAGAGCCTGGCTCCCTGAGAAGTCCTGCAGCATTCCTTGGATCTGGCACACACAAAGTCTTGGGGTCCCACTCCCCACATGGAGCAAGCCCTTCAGATTGTCAGGGCCAGTACCTGTCTCCTTGAAAAGCCATCTCACACAGGCTGATGAGCACTGCTGAGCCATACTCGTTGGTCATCAGGAGAAACAGTGACTCCACTTTCTTACAGCCTGACTCCGTGGTGATGCATGGCAGGGTTTCAAGGATGCAGCTCACTATCTTGGGCACCTGGAGAGGAAACAGGTGAGCATGGCACTGCCACTGGAGTGCAGCCATGTCCTCAGCTGCCCTTCCCGTTCCTCTCTGCCACCTTCAGGTGGCTTCAGGTGCCCAAGTCACCTGGATTTGTGAGGAAGGGATGGAGGGAGGAACAAGGCCTGACAGGGCTGAAGATGGCAGTCCAGCCCCCGGGCACTTACATCCATCAGCCAGGAGTCTGGGTCTCTCATGGCCACATCCAGCATGCTGCTGGGCACCTCCTTGTCAAGGATGCTGTCATCTCTCAACGCCCCAATGGCCTCGAGGATGACGTCTGTCCTCTCGCTAGAGCGGAGATATCTTCCAAAGGCCTACGGCAGGAAGGAAGGAAGGAAGGCATGCCACTGAGTGCCCTGGTGGTGCTGCTTGGCTGGGCAGAGGTTCCTGGCAGTGCTGGCAGCACATCCCTCAGGAAAGCTGACAGCAGTGCCTGCAGTCCCTGGGTGGGAGAGGGTGAGGAGAAAGGGCCCTCCACATCGGGGAGGAGGGCTCATGGGCATGGCGTGCTGGCCCTACAGAGAACCAGGCTCTTGCTGGCGGCCAGGAGGGCTGGAGCTGCTGCTGGGGCTGGAGCTGCTGCCAGGACACCAGAGTGCAGCCCGTGTGTTGTCCCTGCTCAGGGATGGCAGGAACCTTCTTGCCAGGGCAGTGAGGCCCCACCGGCCCCACTGGCTCTGGGTCCCTTTGCTCACACAAATGCCCTGCTGATGCCACAGACAAGAGACCCGCAAAGCAGAGGGGGGCTCTTTACCTGGGTACAGTCCTTGGTGCTCAGGGAACACAAGGAGGAGGTGGTCACACCTTCCCAAACGAGCTGGTCTGACCTGTCAATTGGCCTTGACTTGTCTAAACAGCAGGGAAAGCACAGAAAAGTCACTAAGGTCGTCAAACCCCCCTGAGATCTGCTTGCAGGACAGCGGGACAGAATCAGGCAAGATTTCTGGAGGGCATCAGCAATAGCTTCCTGCTACAGGCAAGAGGGAGCAGCCATGCTGCTGGATCTGCTCTTCTCTAACGGGGAAGGCTTGGCTTTGGCACCTGGCAGTCAATTGCAGCTTTGGCTATGGGGGCCACAAGGCAGTGGGGTTCAAGGGCCTGAAAGGAAGGGGAGGAAGGGGAGCAGTAACAAACAGATCCGGGATTTGAGGCGAGCACTCAGCTTCTGCAGCAGAGTGACAGCTGGGATGCTACAGGAAGCAGCTGGGAGGGGCAAAGCAGGTCAGGCAGCAGATCTGTCAAGAGAGCTCTGTGTGCACAGGTGTGAAGGCCACAGCTGCTCTTGCTTTTTTACTTACAGAGGAATTCAGCGAGGGAGAAAAGAGCATGGAAGGCTGTATAGCTTGTATGTTCGCTGGAACATCGGAAAAGAATGAGACGTGCCAGCAGCTTTCCCACGATTGGGATTGAGATGTCTTCAGGGCAGACACGTCCAGAACTGTCTCTTCCAAAGTTGACAGAGGCCTGGATGAGGGAGGCATGAGAAGAAGGGCTAAGAGAAGGAAGTTAGTGCCGAAGACTTGTACCCAAGAGTGTGCCCAGGGCTGGATTCCCGGTGAATCTGAGCTTTGCAGGGCTCTATGGCCCCATCTCTTGGAGCAACCAGCTGGGCAGCAGCCCTGGCATGGAGAGTGGCAGGGAGGGGAGATGGCCTGGCTGGAGGGCGCCTGGTCCTTACCTTCAAAATGGAATAGTTGGACATCAAATAAGTAAGGACACCGATCCTCCCCAGAGCCCTCTCCTGCACAACTTCTCTCTCAGACTTGGTGAAGTCCAGCAGCATCTGGGATGAGAGAAGCTGCTGGTGAGCACCAGAAGCAAACACAGCTCTGCTCCTGGGCCAGACTTGTATCATCCCTCGAGGCTTCCTCCGACCTCACACAAAGTCTGCAGAGGGCTGCCTATCCCTGGGGTCCCTCAGAGGCCTGGACAAAGCTCCCAGGACAACCTTTTGGCCAAGAAGGTGCCACCCTCTGCAGCCACTGTGCCTCCGAGGAGCCTGGTGCCAGCCCCTGCTTCCTCACAGGAGCTGAGCATCCTCCCCACACCACGCCCTGCCTGCTCAGCACTGGACTGGGCAACTCCTCCCCTCCAGGGTGAGGAACGCCCTGGGACCCCCACTCGGCCTGTGCCAGACCTCAAAGATGTCCTGCAGCTCCTGGCTGACACTGGAGACAGGAAAGCTGAGCACCAGTGTCCTCAGCATTGTGTCCATGGCCTTCAGGGTCTGCAAAGACGACAGAGAGCAGTGCCTGTGATTCTGCTCTTCTTTCCCCCACGCCCAGGACACTGATCTGAACTCTCAGTGCCTGAGGAGGAAACCTGAACTGCTCAGGAGAGACACAGCGATACACAAACTGCTGGGGACACAGCCACGCCCATGGGAAGGGGACAGAAGGGTGGGCAAGCAACAGCAAGACCTCACCCTGCCTCAGATCTCTGGTCATGGGGCAGCACAGGGTGACCAGGGAGCTGCCCAGAAGGACTGGACACTGCTGGAGCTCAGCCAGCACTTACCTTGATGTAGAGGGAAGCGCCTGAGCGTGGCATTTCCCTTTCTGAGGGAAGCCAGAAGACACTTGAGAAACACGCAGAGAGGAGGCTCTTGGTTTTGCCCTCCAGCACATTCTCCACCAAGCTGCAAGGACACAGGAGAGCCAGTTGGACACTGGTGCTGGGAGCAGCCCCTCGAGGCCTCGTGCACGAGGCCTCGGAGCTCTGGGGCAGGGGGCCCACCTTAATTCATCGATGGCAATCATGGCGAGATACCGGACCCGTAAGGACACATGGTCCCTTGGCTCCTTTTCCAGGATGTCCTGCAGAACACAACCAGGATGGGACCTGGCAGCTGCCAGCACCCAGTGCCTCCAGTCCCTGCCCCACCCAAGTGCTGTCCACACAGGGTCCCAGTGCCAGGGGTGCTTGTCCCCATCCCCAGAACACCAGGTGTCCCCTCACCTTGATGTTGTCCACCACTTCGCACGTTTGGCAGAATAAATCCAGGCCCTGGGTCAAGCCACGTTTCAAGGCGGTTTTGCACAGCACGTAGACACTCTTCAGAAATGTGAACTTGTGGGTGTCCTGGCAGCCAGGGGACAGAGACACAAATGGGGAGTGTGGGAGGGTGGACACAGCCAGCAGCACCAGAGCACTGCCCTGTGGGAAAAGCAGCTCTGCCCAGGCAGCAGCCCTCCACAGCCCAGCAAAGCCCCTGCCAGCAAACGCCAGCACAGCCACTGTCCAACTGGCCCCAATTACCTTGTCAAGGCTGCTGACAAAGGCCATGATGAAATCCACAGCTTCCTCTGCTTCTTCATATACAGGCAACCAGCTGGAATCTGCCAGAGGGCAAGAGCAGGGAGGGCTGCAGAGGCTCTGGCCACAGGAGAGAGCCAAGGAGACCTACCCTCCACCCAGCCCCATGCCCACCCCCCTGGCACGGCCTTTGTCCTGTGCAGCTCGTGGCTGGAGGCAACCAGCAGAGGAGCTGCTCTGCTGGAGCTGGGAAGGCCTCAGTGCCCTGGGCTGATGGGCAGGAAAGGTCCAGAGCCCCACTGCCTCTCACTGCCCACACCCTGGAGCCCCTCTGCTGGTTTTTCTTGGCAGAGGCTGTGCTGGGGCTGGCCTCCAGCCCTGAGCTGCCCTGGCATTCAGGCGACATCGTGCCTGTCCCCCAGGACTGTTGTTGTCATCGTGCCAGGAAAACGTGATCCTGGCCCCGTGCAGGGTGTGCTGGTGGGCCCCAGCCCTGCCCAGCCCCACGGGGCCCCTCGCTCACCAATCTGCAGTGGCTGCATCGTGGTCGTGTCGTAGAAGGACAAAGGCTGGAGGTATAAAGAGCTGCTCTCCTCGGAAGAGCTGTCCTCCTCCCAGGCCTTCCTGGGGAAGGCGGGGGGTCTCTTCTCCATCCTTTAGGATACACAATATGGGGGATGCTGGGGTGGGTGTTGGGGTGGTGGTGTGGCAATCTTTGGTAAAACACTTCAGCCCCACAGTGATGCCTTAGATTTTAACTTTGACAGTTTTCAAATCCTGCACTGCCCAGTGGGTAACTCGGAGTTTCTTGTAGCCTGTTAATTTCTGCTCGCTCATGCCAGCCAGACATAACAAGGCCTCTCCAGGCCTGCTCTTCAAGGACACTCAGACTGTCCTAGGCCCAAAATGTATAAACCAAAAGCCTCTGAGAGGGGGGCAAGCTGAGGGGAAATTACATCATCAACCTGAAGCTTTAATTGGAGAATTAACCCTGACATGCAAATGAACCAAACCTATAAAAGTGTGAAGAACTCGTGACCTGTTGTCCATCTTGGGGTCCATCTGGGCAGTGGCCTCTGGCTCCCCAGGGGTACCTTTGAAGGCCTTTCAAATAAACACCTACCTTTATTCCCTTACTCCTGTCTAGTCTCTGTTTCTAGGTGGCCTCTCAAGGCACCAACAGGGCTACCAGGGGTGATGGGGCAAGACAGGCTGCACTCAGGGGCTCCTTGTCAGCTCCAAGCTCCTGCCTGTCACCATCCACCGTGGGCAACAGGCACGCTGACCACGCACGCTGCAGTGGGCTGTCACAGAGGGCCCCACTGTGACACAGCACCTGCCTCTAGCAACGGGTTCCAGGGCTTGTTGACACGGAACCTGTCCCCAGCAACGGGTCCCAGTGACCCACCACCCCGGCAGGGAAGGGCAGGCTGTCCCCCAGGGCACAGGCCTGGCATAGCCTTGGCCACCTGGCTGCTTTCAGGGTGCCTCCAGACCTCCCTGTGCCCTCCCATCCCCTCGGGACATCCCTGGTGCCCTCCCATGCACCCCAGAGCCCCGTGTTCAGACACTCCCATGTGCCTTCAGGACATCCCTTTCCTTCCAGGATACTGCAGAGCCTGACCTCTCTGGGGGGGTGTAGGAGTGCAGATGGGAGCGTGGCAACCTGGGAGCGTGGCAACCACCACGATAATGCTGTGGTCCTCATCATGCTGGGAGCTCTTGTCCTCTGGTCCAGCCCAGCTGAGCAGCCTGAGCTAGTGCAGGTGCTGCGGGGACCGGGGGCAAACTGGGACCTCTAGAGCACATCAAAAGGTGCACTGGGGTGCTGAAGGGGAAACTGGCCCCACTTTAGCCCCTGGTCCCTGCAGCACTCCTCCATCAGCCTCCTTGCACCCTTAGGAGCCCTTCCTTGGCCCTGATTTTACACAAAAGCTCACCGTTTGCCCTTTCTGGGGCCTGCAGAGGCCGCTCAGGCACGGTCCGACCACGGGACTCCTCCATCTGCCCTGTAGGTGTCTTCAGATCGCTCTGGGTCACAGAATCACAGAAACATTAAGTTTGGAAAAGACCCCCAAGATCATCAAGTCCAACCTTTGACCAATCACCACCTTGTCAATTAAACCAGAGCACTGAGTGCCACATCCAGTCGTTTCTTGAGTGCCTCCAGGAATGGGGACTCCCTTCCAAAGCCTGAGAACTGTTTCCATTATGAAATTCTTCCTAATGATTACAGACAAACGTCTCCTGAGGCCTTCAGTGCACCCCTGCCCCCCTGCAGAAATGCCCCTGGATGGAGGGCTTGCAATGCTGGACTCTACAAAAACACTTTATTCCCCCCAGCAATCTCCCAGAGCTGTTGGTTATGTCCCAGAGCCTTCTCAGGATCCCTCCTGTCCCCTCCTGAGGCACTCCCAGTGATGGAGGCACTCTGTCTGTCCTAGCTGGGACTCCTGAAGCTGCTCTCTAACCCCTCAGTGCAGAGGCTGGTGGAGCCCTCAAACCTGTGGTGGAGCCTGCGTTGGCCATGAAGGCACCTCAGAGCTGCAGCCTGTGCTGGTGGGCAGGGATGGGGAGATGGTCTGCCTGGAGGGACCTGCTCCTTACCTCCAGAGTGGAATAATTGGATGGCAAAAGGGTCAGGACACCAATCCTGCCCACAGCCCTCTCCCACACAACTCTCTCAGCTCTGGTGAAGTCCAGCAGCATCTGGGGTGAGAGAAGGTGCTGGTGAGCACTGGAGCAGACACTCTCCAGGGTGAGGAACGCCCTGGGACCCCCACTCTGCCTGTGCCAGACCTCAAAGATGTCCTGCAGCTCCTGGCTGACACTGGAGACAGGAAAGCTGAGCACCGGTGTCCTCAGCATTGTGTCCATGGCCTTCAGGGTCTGCAAAGACGACAGAGAGCAGTGCCTGTGATTCTGCTCTTCTTTCCCCCACGCCCAGGACACTGATCTGAACTCTCAGTGCCTGAGGAGGAAACCTGAACTGCTCAGGAGAGACACAGCGATACACAAACTGCTGGGGACACAGCCACGCCCATGGGAAGGGGACAGAAGGGTGGGCAAGCAACAGCAAGACCTCACCCTGCCTCAGATCTCTGGTCATGGGGCAGCACAGGGTGACCAGGGAGCTGCCCAGAAGGACTGGACACTGCTGGAGCTCAGCCAGCACTTACCTTGATGTAGAGGGAAGCGCCTGAGCGTGGCATTTCCCTTTCTGGGGGAAGCCAGAAGACACTTGAGAAACATGCAGAGAGGAGGCTCTTGGTTTTGCCCTCCAGCACATTCTCCACCAAGCTGCAAGGACACAGGAGAGCCAGTTGGACACTGGTGCTGGGAGCAGCCCCTCGAGGCCTCGTGCAGGGGACCCACAAGGGATGAGCAGATTCCCCCCCAGAACACCGGGTGTCTCCTCACCTTGATTTTTTTTCTGGGTGGCAGAATAAATCCAGGCCCTGGCATAAGCCACGATTCCAAGTGGTTCTGCACAGGGAGGGGACCAGGAGAGTTTTCTGGCTGCTCTGGGCTGGGGTCCCCAAGGCTGCAGGAGCAGCCAAGCCAGCTCATGGGGCAGCTGGAGGGAAGAAGGAAACAGACCCCCCTTGGGCACCACAGCTGCTCGCAGCCCCCTTGGTCAGGGACAAGGACATCTGCCCCTGGAGGGACCTTTTCTCATGCAAATGTGGTTACATATTGAAAAAAAATTGGGAGAGAAAACCACCTTTTGCTCTCAGCCCTTCTCAATCCCATTGCTTCTGGAGAGGTTTGGATATTTGTTAGTAATGACCTCAAGTGCATCATCCACTGCTGCTCCATTACAAGGCCAGATTGGGCTGTAGGGCTGATTTACTCAGGGGGACATTGGGCAGCAGAACCTTTGGTACCTCTACGTGAGAGCATTGAAACTACAGGCAGTAATTCAGGGGTCAGAAAAACCACAGCTCGCTTTAGGGCCTCGACCCAGACATGGGGGGGTACATACAGGAGAAAGTTTTACTGCTACCACTCATAACAGCAGCTTTACTAAACCCCTAAAAAACAATTACTGTTGGAGTTGAAAAATAATGAAGTAGGTAAATCATTTACAGGGAGGGGGAGAGGGCCTGTTTAAAACCCTATCAACTGTGACTGCTCTGAAGCAGCCCCCAGAGCCTGCAGCAGTCTTCAGTTAGGTGCACATTATTTAATTGGTTTCAAGTGATTTTCTGGACTGCTAATCACCATGATGTAATTAAAAACCGGGGCAGCATGTTGCTAATGCCATAGCACATCAGAGATGTTAAACTCCTGAGAGTTCCTGGAATAGGGATGGCTGCTCCCCTTGCCTGGAGTGTTTTGAAACAACCAGACAGGAGATGTCTGCAGGTGACTGAAGCAGAGGGAGGCAGGCAAGTGGCCACCAGTAGCTGCTGAGGAGTCAAGGTGAAATATCCATACACATTTTAAAAAACATCCACTGCTCATGAAAATACAGATTTTGAAAAGCCATGACTTTTGGAAGGAACACAAGTTCTCCTTCTTACAGACATAGGCTGTCTCACTAAAAAAAAGGTGAAAAAAGGAAAAATGAAGTTTTGCTTCACAGTTGGAGTTGTTTAACTCCTCATTAAATGGTTTGTGGTCTCCATGATCCTCATGAGGTGATGAATCTTTCTCATGCTTCTCAGGACCAGCTGAGAGCAGCTGAATAAAGCCCAGCCATGCTTTCACCCTCGTGTGTACAGGGTAGTGGTGGGAGAAAAGGGGACTAAAAAAAAAAGGGCCAGTAACTCAGTGTGAAGAAGGGATAGAGACTGCAAGCTCTGATGGATGCTGGAGAGCACCTCTTCCCTGGAAAGGCACCATTGGATCAGCTTCGTCTGCTTAAAGACTTTCTGCAACACGATCCTGAAAGCACAACAGTTCATCTCATGGCTTTCTGCTGCACAGCTCATTTTCCACAAAGCTCCAGCTAACTGGGCTGCAGCCCATCCATGAAGGAGTTTCAGGTTTTTTGGTTCATTTAACTTTCCTTTTTACCCCAGTGTTGATACAGCTGAACCTCAGCAGCACGGCTAGGGCAGGTTTCTTGCAGAACCACAGATGTGGCAGGTGTATCTAACACTGGTGTCAGGGGCTAACACAGAGCACTCACCCAGCCAAAGCTGCTCTGCCACTTCTCACAGCCAGTGTGAGAAGATCAAGGGGCAACTCAAACATTTCCTCACCCACTGGCTACAGCAGAGGTTCACAGGAATGCAATCACTTGGCAGCATGGGAGGCAGGAAGAATATTTCCACAGGAAACAGCAATTTTAGAACAGGAGCCTGCTCCCAAATTGACGGGCTCCAGGGAGGAATTGCCACCTCTGCTGATCACCAGAACCATCCCCTTGTATCTCCACGGGCTCTGTTCTCCAGCAAGGACAGTGGGGGCATCTGGCTCATGGGACTCACCTCCATCTCAGACATCCTGCAAAGGACAGGGCAAAGCTCTCCAGCTCCTTCAGAGTTTGGTTGTGCTGCTTATTCCCCCTGTCCCCATCCAGTGCCCTGCAGAGATGCCAGTAGGACAGGCCAGGACACACAGGCAGACCCTAAAAGCAGATCAGCTGCAAGAAGTAGGAGAATAAGGGAACAAACAGGAGGAGCTGGAGTTCCTTCAGCAAACACCAGCCACTCACACCCAGCTTTCCCCCAGGGCAGACCTGACTCACAAACCAGCCCACCTGAGATCACTGGCAGGAGAAAGAGGATTTGAGAGGAAAACTGTAGAGCCTTAACAAGGTCCTTTGGTTTTGTTTGCAAAAGGATCTACTTGAGGAGACATCACTACCTGAAACTTTCAGCCTCTTCCCATGGCATTGTAACAAACACAAGACAATAAATAATTCCAGTGTTTGCCAAGACAAGAAGAAAATTCAATCTCCAAAGCAATGGCATCACTTCCAGCAGCTCCAAGTGAAAAGCTAATGACCTGCAATACCCTGATACATGTTTTGTTCTACAAGTTAAGCCAGCTCACTGCCTTTCCAATGGGTATCCTTAGGCTTTCTGCCTCTGGCACAGCTTCAGTGAGCACTCTCAAAGGGACCAGAGCAGAGTTCCCCCAACACCCCCACAGGAGCCAGGAGAGCAGAGCTGCTGTCCCAGGGTTTAGATGTCCTTCTTTCTCCAACCAACCATTAAGCACAGTCACGGACACACAAAATCCAGCACTCTTCTCCAGCTGCAAACACTGAATTTCCCCACCCCTTTTCCCTCTTCCAGCCTCACACCCTGGGATCTATAGCTTTAGGAGCATTTTAGTCTGTGGGTTTTATGGTCAGAACCAGCTTGGTGGAACAAACCACCACAATCTCTAAAAGATTCACCTGGTACCCTGAGGGTCCCACCAAGAAGACATAAGTTGCAGTCACTTTGGAGAAAATACTACTACTGAAGGAAGTACAACAGCAACAGAATAAAACCCAAGGAACTTCAAAAGATCCTACAGATTTTTTTTTTTTTCTGCTCTAAGTTCTTTCTCAGAAAAGAAGAAGAGTTTATGTAAGAGATCATTTTGGTATCACTTTCATTATACTTTGCCCTCACTGGTCTGCTCTATGCCACTCTCAACAAGCCTTTGCAATAAAAACAAATAAAACAGAATCATGGAAAGGGACAAAGAGCCTCTTTCCTAAGTGAGCATACGAGTGCAGTTTGCATCCACAGCTCCAACTAGCCCCTGCAGAGAGAGCAACCAGCAGGACATTGTGGTTGAGCTGAGAAATCTCTGCAAAAAATCCCAAGTCTAAAGCACACTTTGGCTTCCCACCACCTGCTCTGAAATAAATTTTCCACAGCAACCAATAGAAAACATTGCTAACATTTTCATTTCTCCTGCAGTACATTAAGTAGAATGAAGTTTTTCACTGGTTTAACTTCTCTGTTTTAAAACCACTGTCCTTAGGTACTAATGCTTTATGTTTGGATTCTGTTTTGTTTCATTCTGAACCCAAGGTTCCACCAGGTTGGATTGTTCATGAGTCAGGTTGCACCTGGGGAAATGAACAGTCAGCTCCAGCTTGGGTGGCAGCTTCTCCTCGGAAAGGAGGAAAGCTGCAAGGATTTCTCCTGCAACCCTTCTGACAAATTCTCCCTTATTTGCAAACATGACAGGATGGCACTTGCAGAAAAGAACATATTAGCAAGACATGCTAAGGAGCTAGGAGGGGGGAAAAAAAAGGTTAATGGATATGGAAAAAATTAGTCAGGAATTACATAAACAGGAAAATGCTGTTAATCCATTTATTCTATTATTTCTGTGGTCACTCACACTTGAGGAAGCTGTTGTGTTTCTGCATTCACACAGTGTGAGTTCACACAGAGCTCTCTGGAGGTTGCCAGGCTGGGCTACAGATGTGGTGGTATAACTTAGTTACAAAGCACCAGTAACGCACGTTCCTCCTTACGGAGAACGCGTGCAGCACAATAATCATTTCCCTCCTGCCACAGACATTTCAGTGCCTGCTTCTCAAAGTCTACTTAAAAACTAGAAAGCAAGAATTTTTAAGAGAACAGACTGGCTGGAAGACAGGGCCCTCTAAAGAAGAAGGCAGTGTGAGTACCTCAAAAGCTGTTTGTGTCCAAGGAAGCCTTCATGTCTCTTCCCTTCCCTTCTCCAAGTGCCTGCACAGCCTTTCCAAATCCCAGTTTATTCAGCTCCTCTTCCAGACAGAAATGCAGAAGCCACTAGGATCTCAGAGAAAAAGACAATTTACTTGGCTCCTCCCATCCTTAAAGCACCCACATATCACACACAACTGGATGTTCACTTTCTCTTCTGGAGCACAAGTCAGCAGTGCCACAGAACAATGCAAACAAGGCAAGTTCCTGCACATGGAAAAACCAATCACACTCCCAAAAATGTGAGGAACGAGACAACTCTCAGAAAAATTAAAATAATTTATTAAAAACAAAAAAATTGAAAAATTACAGAAATTAGAAAAATATAAAAATTTGGGATCCTAGTGGCACAGGAGGTATGCCCCAGGAGCACAGGGATTAGAGATCTTCAGGCTTAGACAGCACTGGACCTTTGGGGGAAGAATTTGCAGTGCTGGGCTGACTTTTACCTAATCCAAAAGCCAAGGAAAAATTATTAAAAGCTCCTTAATAGGAGTAAGGCTTTAACACCCAGCACCAGCAACCACTACATCTAATCTGCAGTGATCTCACCTCGGCCTTGCAGCTTTGCAGCTGGAATGTTGAATTTTTCTTATCGCAGTGGAGAGGGGGGAGAGCCGAGCCGCTCCGGCTGCCCACGGCAAGGCAGTGGGGGGGGTTCCACGTCTGGAACAGGTCCATGGCTCCAGGATGGCCGTGGCCCGGCCTGGCCTGGCCCAAGCAGGGCCTGGCTGGGCCCGCTGGCCCCCACACGGGGCCTGCAGCCACCTGTCCCAGCGCCAGAAACGAGAGAGAGCTTGGGGGGGAGTTTGCCTATTCTTAAATGTGGATCACAGAGGTGGTCACAACTTTAAGTGGCTTAGAGAATTGTCCATATTCAAACTGGCCAGCTGATAGGTTCTATCAGTTCCCAGAGGAAACTGTAAGCATCCCTTGGCAAGGACGTCCCTTCCGGGACTATGCTTGCTAACCTATGACACACTTAAAAAAACCCATCTTGAATTGTTCTAGTGAAAATATTCAGGAAAATAAACCTGTCCAGCATGAGAGCTTTATGTAAGTTGTTCAGTTCTTGTTGCAGAGGATGGTGGACGAGGCTCAACTTTATCAAAAATGTCATTAAAATGAAAAACCCTTTTGCAGGCAAACAGAGGAGAATGACAAAGTTCACTGATCAGGCCACTGCTGTGACCCAAAGGCAAATGCAGCATGACCTCAGCCTCCTCAGCGTTAGCAGTGCCCACAGCAGTCAGCCCCCCTTCCTGAGGGGGATCCCACCCCCTCGGGATCCTCCAGCCTCCTCCTGGTTGTCCCTGGGCCTGGGAGGCATCTCTGCTCGCTGGGGCTGGCCCCAAACGCAGCACCAAGGCACAGATCCCAACAGAAAGACACGGCACAGGGCACTGAAAGGAGTAAAATCAAGGCAATCTATTTTTTAAAATGATATGTATATATATACAGATATGAATCAATTCTTTGAGCTGGTGGAAGTCCTTAGCAGCTCAACTCGAACAAAACCAATTTCCAGAGCAGGCAATAGCTGCTCAGGACAGGGATTGTCCTCCCTTTGCTTTACACCTGCAGCAGCAGCTTTCCTGGGCAAGCACAGGAGGGAACAAGCAGATAAACCCTCAGCTACTGATTTGAGTTTGGCCCAGCGATTGGGATAGAAGCAGCCCTTTGCTGGCCTGCCACTCCTGCCACTCCTTGCAGAACAGGACTGGGATTTTGCACGCTCTCCTGGAGCAGTCTGGCATAAAAAACTCCTGTGCCAGTCCCAGCACCAGCCACTTGATGGCCGTCCTGCTCTGCAAGAGAGGGACACCGGGGACAGAGCAGGGACCTGCCAGGGACCCCCGAGCTCACCAGCCGGGAGCTGAGGGCTCCCCCGACACCCCCGAGCAGCTGCCCCACGGTGCTGTCCCTCACCCGGGTGTTACAAACGAGAGGGCTTGCGATCACTTAAAAAATCACTGGTGAGGGTATGAGCAAAAGTCAGATTTAATATTGAGCGACAAAGCACCACAAGTTCGTTGGCAAGATTCACTCTACCACTTACAGGACAGCTGAGGCACAGCAAGGGAAAACAATCAGCAAGAAGATACAGAGGAGATGAAGGTCTGGAAAGCTGGAGATTCCCCATCCAAGAAAAAGGTGATAAAAGGACAAAAGAATGTGGAGCAAAGTAGCATGAAGAGTGAGAAAACCAGTAGAGGCTAGAATACTGATTAATTAAGTGAATGATGTGACTTAGAATCAATGAGCATTAATTTCTTTGTTGGCTAAAAATGTGTGAGTAAGTGGAAAAGTTCTGTATTGGCGTCAGCATGGAGGCCAGAATTTGTCAGCCACCCCTGTGGGCCAAAAATTAAGCAATGCCTTACTTTCTAACACTCAAAAGACAGTGTTAGAGGGAGTCTTGATCCCGACCATTGCAGAGGTTTTCGGGAACAGCAGCACTGGTGAAAAGACGCCCAAAGCCGGCAGCCCGCACACGCTCTGCTTCCTCCCGCAGGTGCCCCGGCTGCCCATCCCTTCTCGCTGTACAAACCCTCTGCTGTTTTTCCCAGCGCCTGGGGATGGCATCACCTCCTCATTGCTCGCGATGTGTGGTGAGGAGCTGGAGGCTTTCCCCGGCGCATGTGCATGAGGCTTGTTTTGGTGGAAATCGGGAGATGGCCCATTTAAAACAGAGCGCTTCAGTCATTTCCAGCTCCAAGCCCCTGGCACTTCCCAGGGAGCTCTGGGATCCTCTGAGGTCCCCTCAGGGCTGAATTCCCTCATGATTCCATACCTAGCGGGGCTGCCAGGGATCCTTTGGGGCCCCACAGCTGTACTCCAGCTCTCCGCGGGGCATTTTGGAATAGAGGCAATGGAATTTGGCGTCTGTCAATGACACGGTGGGGCCCTGCAGATACAATTCAAGGCCCACGGGGACATTTTGGGGTATCAGGGATGCAATCTGAGGCCCTCTGCACAAAATCTGGGGCCCTGGGCCTGCAATTTTAGGGCCAAGTGGGGCATTTTGGGACGGCAGGGATGTGAGGAGGAAGCATCCCACTGCCTGAAGGACAGACTGAGAAGGACACAGTCTGCTCAGTACACTCAGGGCACTACACATCTGAAGGATACCATGGGCTCGGATGTGGTTTTCCATCTTTATTAATTAATCTACACAAAACTACAGCTCTGCTGGGCTCACCGGCACCAGCAGCTAAAGAAAACGATAACTCTGCTGGGCTCACCGGCACCAGCAGTAAAAGAAAACTACAACTCTGCTGGGCTCACCGGCACCAGCAGCTACAGAAAACTACAGCTCTGCTGGGCTCACCGGCACCAGCAGCAAAAGAAAACTTCAGCTCTGCTGGGCTCACCGGCACCAGCAGCTACAGAAAACTACAACTCTGCTGGGCTCACCGGCACCAGCAGCTACAGAAAACTACAGCTCTGCTGGGCTCACCGGCACCAGCAGCTACAGAAAACTACAGCTCTGCTGGGCTCACCGGCACCAGCAGCTACAGAAAACTACAACTCTGCTGGGCTCACCGGCACCAGCAGCTACAGAAAACTACAAATCTGCTGGGCTCACCGGCACCAGCAGTAAAAGAAAACTTCAGCTCTGCTGGGCTCACCGGCACCAGCAGCAACAGAAAACTACAGCTCTGCTGGGCTCACCGGCACCAGCAGCAACAGAAAACTACAACTCTGCTGGGCTCACCGGCACCAGCAGCTACAGAAAACTACAAATCTGCTGGGCTCACCGGCACCAGCAGCACAGCATTTGGAGAATGACCGATGATCTTCGCCGCACCCTTGGAGCTCTTAGGATCGAGCCAGCGTGGGCTGCCATGGAACTGATCGAGATGTCCCTGTCCGTCTCCAAGGGCTGAAGGGCTGTGACCAAAAGAAACAGAGGCAAGATGAAGCCACGTGTGGGCAGAGCCCCTGCGGGTTCCCCGCAGAGCACTCACCACTGAGGACGTCAGTCTGAGTCTCCAAATCCTGGTCCCTCATGTGTGTCGTGGCGCTCCCTGGGAAGAGAGCTCTGTCATTCCCTGCTCCTGCTGTGCTCCCAGCAGTGTGAGCCCCGGCCCTGCTGCCCTCCCATTCTGCAGGGCTGACCCAGGGGCCGCCAGCAGCCAAAGGGAGTGGGGCTGAGCAAGGCGGTCACCAAGCCCAGCTTGTGGCAAGGGGCAGAGGGAGGCTGAGGCTCGGCATGGGGTGGTTGGGGTTGCCACAGGGTTGCCCCTTGCTGCCAGTGCAGTGGCAAGGAAGTGGCCAGGCTGGCCCAAAAGGGGCCAGGGGCTGTGACTCACTGATGAACCTGACGGCCGCCAGGCGCACGGAGGACTGAGAGTCCCTCAGGTAGGGCAGGCTCTGATGCATGTACTCTTCAGCCCTGCTGCTCCTCCTCAGCAGCTGCAGGGAGCACCAGCAATGTCTCCAGGCTTGTCACAGAGTCCCCCAGCTGGCTGGAGCAGTCCCTCCTGCCAGCACCCCTCCCTGCTGAGCCCTCCCTCTTGCTGGGTACAGGGAAGGGAGAGGGGCCTCGACAGGAGCCTCTGGGGCTCTGTTCTCGAGGACAGGAACAAGGTCCTCCAGGTCCTGCCCGGCCCTGCGAGCAGCACTCCGTACAGGCTCTGTTCCCCTGACAGACATAGGGCAGGGACAGCCCTCACCCAGCCTGGGCCCTGTGGCTTGTCCTTACCAAGCATTCTCCAAGCTCCCACATCCGCTCTCTCTGCAGCAGGTGCTTGAGCTGCTTCCATTTGAGAAGCTCTGCAGCAGCAAAAAGGGCTTCCCTGGAGGCCTGCAGGACAGCATTATCTCAGACGTGGCACCAGGGCCTGGGCAAAGAGACCTCTTGGCTCTACTCCTGCCGTGATTCTGCCCCTAGGAAGCTGTGACTTGTCCTAGCCCAAGTGTCTTGAGTTCTCTTGGGGACAGCCCTGCGTGACTGACTGAGGCTTGAAGCCCTGGCCTCTGATACTTGTAGGAAAGCTGAGAAACCTCTGGGCTTCTGGGAGCACATATGTTCGGGCCTCGGGTGCTGCCTCAGTGGCCACAGGCTGCTGCAGAGCCCTGCTGCAGCAGGCAGGGCAGGTGTTGAAAATGGCTGAGCCACCTTGTCCACCCCTGCTTGTACAGTTCTGCAGGGACCCTACCCAGGGGCTGCACTGGGGAAGCCCTGCCTGCTGCCAGCAGCCCTTGCCCCAGGCCCTGGGATCCCTGGGAGGTGGCAGTCCCCCCATACCAGTGCTCAGCCTCAAAATCCAAACCTTAGCCACGCTGGGGATATGGTCATTCAGACGGAAGAGAAGAGGGACCAGAGCACTCTGAATGTTCCTCCTCATCTTCTTCTCATCCCTACTCAACACAGCCTTCAGCAGGTCTCTGAAGAGCAACAGGGAGAGCTCTCGCAGCTGGCTGCACTCCTGGTAGGAAGGAGGAAAAGTGAGCTTTGGAACAGCAGCTCCCTGCCCGTGGCTGCGGTGAGGGCGATGCTCCAGGGTCACATTCCAGAGCAGGCAGGAGCAGCGTTTGGCTGCAAAGCCCAGAATCCGTTCCAGGAGAGCTGAGCCTGCTCTGAGCACTGCTTGCAGGGCAGGGCTGCAGGGCAGGGCCCGGCTGCAGGGCTCAGCCTCCCACATCAGCCTCACCGAGTCAAAGAGCGGCAGCACCTTCCCCACCAGCATCATGGCGATGGAGCTGGCCTTTGCCTTTTTCAGCTGACCCAGGATATTTCGGAAGACCACAATGATCTTCAGCTTTTCATCTTCACTGCCAGCTTCCAGTATCTTCATCATGCTTGGCAGGAAGGCGTCAACTTTTTTTGCCTTTAGGAAGAAGAGAATTTCCATTTTCTGAAAAGGTTTTGTCTGGACACCTCCCAGGGCAGCCACCCCAGGCCCCACCACAGCAGGGAGGGTCTTTGAAGCAGTCACCCCCACATCCTGACTCCCAGCCCAGGCCAAGCCACTGCCCTGCACTCAGCCCCAGGCCCTGGCTGCTGACGTGGCTGCCCCAACATCACCCTGCTCACCATCTCAGCTCTCTCTGACAGCTCAGCGAGGACTTCCAGCAACACGAAGGCCATCAGCACATCGACATGCTCCTGATCGCTCCAGACGTTGGGCTCGTCACCCAACTCCTCCACGTCAATCTGCCCCGAGGACGACTGCAGGAACAAACAGAGCCATGAGGCGCTGGCAGAGGGCTCACGGCAAGGGATCAGGGCCTTTCCTGGCAACTCACGGCTCTGCGAGAGGCGCAGGTGCCTTCTCTGCGAGGGTTGCACCACTGGTTGCGGAGCAAGGTAGCCAATTCCGTTAGGACCTTGTCCAAGATCTCAGGCATGGAGGACAGAGTGTCGCACAGTTCCTGCACAGTGCTGGAAGCCAGGGGCTGCCTCAGCCACAGCGCCGTGGCCAGGACCAGCCCCACAGAACAGAGCCCATGCTGGGGGTCTCCAGGGGCCCTGCCGGGGAAGCCTGACAGGGTTGAGGGGGAGTTCTGGGAGCACCAAGCTGGCTCTGGACTGGCTTGGCTGGCTTTGGCTGCTGCAGGCCCAGCCAGAGAGCTGGAAAGGTTTGTGGGATGGAGAGCCTGGCTCCCTGAGAAGTCCTGCAGCATTCCTTGGATCTGGCACACACAAAGTCTTGGGGTCCCACTCCCCACATGGAGCAAGCCCTTCAGATTGTCAGGGCCAGTACCTGTCTCCTTGAAAAGCCATCTCACACAGGCTGATGAGCACTGCTGAGCCATACTCGTTGGTCATCAGGAGAAACAGTGACTCCACTTTCTTACAGCCTGACTCCGTGGTGATGCATGGCAGGGTTTCAAGGATGCAGCTCACTATCTTGGGCACCTGGAGAGGAAACAGGTGAGCATGGCACTGCCACTGGAGTGCAGCCATGTCCTCAGCTGCCCTTCCCGTTCCTCTCTGCCACCTTCAGGTGGTTTCAGGTGCCCAAGTCACCTGGATTTGTGAGGAAGGGATGGAGGGAGGAACAAGGCCTGACAGGGCTGAAGATGGCAGTCCAGCCCCCGGGCACTTACATCCATCAGCCAGGAGTCTGGGTCTCTCATGGCCACATCCAGCATGCTGCTGGGCACCTCCTTGTCAAGGATGCTGTCATCTCTCAACGCCCCAATGGCCTCGAGGATGACGTCTGTCCTCTCGCTAGAGCGGAGATATCTTCCAAAGGCCTACGGCAGGAAGGAAGGAAGGAAGGCATGCCACTGAGTGCCCTGGTGGTGCTGCTTGGCTGGGCAGAGGTTCCTGGCAGTGCTGGCAGCACATCCCTCAGGAAAGCTGACAGCAGTGCCTGCAGTCCCTGGGTGGGAGAGGGTGAGGAGAAAGGGCCCTCCACATCGGGGAGGAGGGCTCATGGGCATGGCGTGCTGGCCCTACAGAGAACCAGGCTCTTGCTGGCGGCCAGGAGGGCTGGAGCTGCTGCTGGGGCTGGAGCTGCTGCCAGGACACCAGAGTGCAGCCCGTGTGTTGTCCCTGCTCAGGGATGGCAGGAACCTTCTTGCCAGGGCAGTGAGGCCCCACCGGCCCCACTGGCTCTGGGTCCCTTTGCTCACACAAATGCCCTGCTGATGCCACAGACAAGAGACCCGCAAAGCAGAGGGGGGCTCTTTACCTGGGTACAGTCCTTGGTGCTCAGGGAACACAAGGAGGAGGTGGTCACACCTTCCCAAACGAGCTGGTCTGACCTGTCAATTGGCCTTGACTTGTCTAAACAGCAGGGAAAGCACAGAAAAGTCACTAAGGTCATCAAACCCCCCTGAGATCTGCTTGCAGGACAGCGGGACAGAATCAGGCAAGATTTCTGGAGGGCATCAGCAATAGCTTCCTGCTACAGGCAAGAGGGAGCAGCCATGCTGCTGGATCTGCTCTTCTCTAACGGGCAAGGCTTGGCTTTGGCACCTGGCAGTCAATTGCAGCTTTGGCTGTGGGGGCCACAAGGCAGTGGGGTTCAAGGGCCTGAAAGGAAGGGGAGGAAGGGGAGCAGTAACAAACAGATCCGGGATTTGAGGCGAGCACTCAGCTTCTGCAGCAGAGTGACAGCTGGGATGCTACAGGAAGCAGCTGGGAGGGGCAAAGCAGGTCAGGCAGCAGATCTGTCAAGAGAGCTCTGTGTGCACAGGTGTGAAGGCCACAGCTGCTCTTGCTTTTTTACTTACAGAGGAATTCAGCGAGGGAAAAAAGAGCATGGAAGGCTGTATAGCTTGTATGTTCACTGGAACATCGGAAAAGAATGAGACGTGCCAGCAGCTTTCCCACGATTGGGATTGAGATGTCTTCAGGGCAGACACGTCCAGAACTGTCTCTTCCAAAGTTGACAGAGGCCTGGATGAGGGAGGCATGAGAAGAAGGGCTAAGAGAAGGAAGTTAGTGCCGAAGACTTGTACCCAAGAGTGTGCCCAGGGCTGGATTCCCGGTGAATCTGAGCTTTGCAGGGCTCTATGGCCCCATCTCTTGGAGCAACCAGCTGGGCAGCAGCCCTGGCATGGAGAGTGGCAGGGAGGGGAGATGGCCTGGCTGGAGGGCGCCTGGTCCTTACCTTCAGAATGGAATAGTTGGACATCAAATAAGTAAGGACACCGATCCTCCCCAGAGCCCTCTCCTGCACAACTTCTCTCTCAGACTTGGTGAAGTCCAGCAGCATCTGGGATGAGAGAAGCTGCTGGTGAGCACCAGAAGCAAACACAGCTCTGCTCCTGGGCCAGACTTGTATCATCCCTCGAGGCTTCCTCCGACCTCACACAAAGTCTGCAGAGGGCTGCCTATCCCTGGGGTCCCTCAGAGGCCTGGACAAAGCTCCCAGGACAACCTTTTGGCCAAGAAGGTGCCACCCTCTGCAGCCACTGTGCCTCCGAGGAGCCTGGTGCCAGCCCCTGCTTCCTCACAGGAGCTGAGCATCCTCCCCACACCACGCCCTGCCTGCTCAGCACTGGACTGGGCAACTCCTCCCCTCCAGGGTGAGGAACGCCCTGGGACCCCCACTCGGCCTGTGCCAGACCTCAAAGATGTCCTGCAGCTCCTGGCTGACACTGGAGACAGGAAAGCTGAGCACCAGTGTCCTCAGCATTGTGTCCATGGCCTTCAGGGTCTGCAAAGACGACAGAGAGCAGTGCCTGTGATTCTGCTCTTCTTTCCCCCACGCCCAGGACACTGATCTGAACTCTCAGTGCCTGAGGAGGAAACCTGAACTGCTCAGGAGAGACACAGCGATACACAAACTGCTGGGGACACAGCCACGCCCATGGGAAGGGGACAGAAGGGTGGGCAAGCAACAGCAAGACCTCACCCTGCCTCAGATCTCTGGTCATGGGGCAGCACAGGGTGACCAGGGAGCTGCCCAGAAGGACTGGACACTGCTGGAGCTCAGCCAGCACTTACCTTGATGTAGAGGGAAGCGCCTGAGCGTGGCATTTCCCTTTCTGGGGGAAGCCAGAAGACACTTGAGAAACATGCAGAGAGGAGGCTCTTGGTTTTGCCCTCCAGCACATTCTCCACCAAGCTGCAAGGACACAGGAGAGCCAGTTGGACACTGGTGCTGGGAGCAGCCCCTCGAGGCCTCGTGCACGAGGCCTCGGAGCTCTGGGGCAGGGGGCCCACCTTAATTCATCGATGGTAATCATGGCGAGATACCGGACCCGTAAGGACACATGGTCCCTTGGCTCCTTTTCCAGGATGTCCTGCAGAACACAACCAGGATGGGACCTGGCAGCTGCCAGCACCCAGTGCCTCCAGTCCCTGCCCCACCCAAGTGCTGTCCACACAGGGTCCCAGTGCCAGGGGTGCTTGTCCCCATCCCCAGAACACCAGGTGTCCCCTCACCTTGATGTTGTCCACCACTTCGCACGTTTGGCAGAATAAATCCAGGCCCTGGGTCAAGCCACGTTTCAAGGCGGTTTTGCACAGCACGTAGACACTCTTCAGAAATGTGAACTTGTGGGTGTCCTGGCAGCCAGGGGACAGAGACACAAATGGGGAGTGTGGGAGGGTGGACACAGCCAGCAGCACCAGAGCACTGCCCTGTGGGAAAAGCAGCTCTGCCCAGGCAGCAGCCCTCCACAGCCCAGCAAAGCCCCTGCCAGCAAACGCCAGCACAGCCACTGTCCAACTGGCCCCAATTACCTTGTCAAGGCTGCTGACAAAGGCCATGATGAAATCCACAGCTTCCTCTGCTTCTTCATATACAGGCAACCAGCTGGAATCTGCCAGAGGGCAAGAGCAGGGAGGGCTGCAGAGGCTCTGGCCACAGGAGAGAGCCAAGGAGACCTACCCTCCACCCAGCCCCATGCCCACCCCCCTGGCACGGCCTTTGTCCTGTGCAGCTCGTGGCTGGAGGCAACCAGCAGAGGAGCTGCTCTGCTGGAGCTGGGAAGGCCTCAGTGCCCTGGGCTGATGGGCAGGAAAGGTCCAGAGCCCCACTGCCCCTCACTGCCCACACCCTGGAGCCCCTCTGCTGGTTTTTCTTGGCAGAGGCTGTGCTGGGGCTGGCCTCCAGCCCTGAGCTGCCCTGGCATTCAGGCGACATCGTGCCTGTCCCCCAGGACTGTTGTTGTCATCGTGCCAGGAAAACGTGATCCTGGCCCCGTGCAGGGTGTGCTGGTGGGCCCCAGCCCTGCCCAGCCCCACGGGGCCCCTCGCTCACCAATCTGCAGTGGCTGCATCGTGGTCGTGTCGTAGAAGGACAAAGGCTGGAGGTATAAAGAGCTGCTCTCCTCGGAAGAGCTGTCCTCCTCCCAGGCCTTCCTGGGGAAGGCGGGGGGTCTCTTCTCCATCCTTTAGGATACACAATATGGGGGATGCTGGGGTGGGTGTTGGGGTGGTGGTGTGGCAATCTTTGGTAAAACACTTCAGCCCCACAGTGATGCCTTAGATTTTAACTTTGATAGTTTTCAAATCCTGCACTGCCCAGTGGGTAACTCGGAGTTTCTTGTAGCCTGTTAATTTCTGCTCGCTCATGCCAGCCAGACATAACAAGGCCTCTCCAGGCCTGCTCTTCAAGGACACTCAGACTGTCCTAGGCCCAAAATGTATAAACCAAAAGCCTCTGAGAGGGGGGCAAGCTGAGGGGAAATTACATCATCAACCTGAAGCTTTAATTGGAGAATTAACCCTGACATGCAAATGAACCAAACCTATAAAAGTGTGAAGAACTCGTGACCTGTTGTCCATCTTGGGGTCCATCTGGGCAGTGGCCTCTGGCTCCCCAGGGGTACCTTTGAAGGCCTTTCAAATAAACACCTACCTTTATTCCCTTACTCCTGTCTAGTCTCTGTTTCTAGGTGGCCTCTCAAGGCACCAACAGGGCTACCAGGGGTGATGGGGCAAGACAGGCTGCACTCAGGGGCTCCTTGTCAGCTCCAAGCTCCTGCCTGTCACCATCCACCGTGGGCAACAGGCACGCTGACCACGCACGCTGCAGTGGGCTGTCACAGAGGGCCCCACTGTGACACAGCACCTGCCTCTAGCAACGGGTTCCAGGGCTTGTTGACACGGAACCTGTCCCTAGCAACGGGTCCCAGTGACCCACCACCCCGGCAGGGAAGGGCAGGCTGTCGCCCAGGGCACAGGCCTGGCATAGCCTTGGCCACCTGGCTGCTTTCAGGGTGCCTCCAGACCTCCCTGTGCCCTCCCATCCCCTCAGGACATCCCTGGTGCCCTCCCATGCACCCCAGAGCCCCGTGTTCAGACACTCCCATGTGCCTTCAGGACATCCCTTTCCTTCCAGGATACTGCAGAGCCTGACCTCTCTGGGGGGGTGTAGGAGTGCAGATGGGAGCGTGGCAACCTGGGAGCGTGGCAACCACCATGATAATGCTGTGGTCCTCATCATGCTGGGAGCTCTTGTCCTCTGGTCCAGCCCAGCTGAGCAGCCTGAGCTGGTGCAGGTGCTGCGGGGACCGGGGGCAAACTGGGACCTCTAGAGCACATCAAAAGGTGCACTGGGGTGCTGAAGGGGAAACTGGCCCCACTTTAGCCCCTGGTCCCTGCAGCACTCCTCCATCAGCCTCCTTGCACCCTTAGGAGCCCTTCCTTGGCCCTGATTTTACACAAAAGCTCACCGTTTGCCCTTTCTGGGGCCTGCAGAGGCCGCTCAGGCACAGTCCGACCACGGGACTCCTCCATCTGCCCTGTAGGTGTCTTCAGATCGCTCTGGGTCACAGAATCACAGAAACATTAAGTTTGGAAAAGACCCCCAAGATCATCAAGTCCAACCTTTGACCAATCACCACCTTGTCAATTAAACCAGAGCACTGAGTGCCACATCCAGTCGTTTCTTGAGTGCCTCCAGGAATGGGGACTCCCTTCCAAAGCCTGAAAACTGTTTCCATTAAGAAATTCTTCCTAATGATTACAGACAAACGTCTCCTGAGGCCTTCAGTGCACCCCTGCCCCCCTGCAGAAATGCCCCTGGATGGAGGGCTTGCAATGCTGGACTCTACAAAAACACTTTATTCCCCCCAGCAATCTCCCAGAGCTGTTGGTTATGTCCCAGAGCCTTCTCAGGATCCCTCCTGTCCCCTCCTGAGGCACTCCCAGTGATGGAGGCACTCTGTCTGTCCTAGCTGGGACTCCTGAAGCTGCTCTCTAACCCCTCAGTGCAGAGGCTGGTGGAGCCCTCAAACTCTGAGTTGGCCATGAAGGCACCTCAGAGCTGCAGCCTGTGCTGGTGGGCAGGGATGGGGAGATGGTCTGCCTGGAGGGACCTGCTCCTTACCTCCAGAGTTGAATAATTGGATGGCAAAAGGGTCAGGACACCAATCCTGCCCACAGCCCTCTCCCACACAACTCTCTCAGCTCTGGTGAAGTCCAGCAGCATCTGGGGTGAGAGAAGGTGCTGGTGAGCACTGGAGCAGACACTCTCCAGGGTGAGGAACGCCCTGGGACCCCCACTCGGCCTGTGCCAGACCTCAAAGATGTCCTGCAGCTCCTGGCTGACACTGGAGACAGGAAAGCTGAGCACCAGTGTCCTCAGCATTGTGTCCATGGCCTTCAGGGTCTGCAAAGACGACAGAGAGCAGTGCCTGTGATTCTGCTCTTCTTTCCCCCACGCCCAGGACACTGATCTGAACTCTCAGTGCCTGAGGAGGAAACCTGAACTGCTCAGGAGAGACACAGCGATACACAAACTGCTGGGGACACAGCCACGCCCATGGGAAGGGGACAGAAGGGTGGGCAAGCAACAGCAAGACCTCACCCTGCCTCAGATCTCTGGTCATGGGGCAGCACAGGGTGACCAGGGAGCTGCCCAGAAGGACTGGACACTGCTGGAGCTCAGCCAGCACTTACCTTGATGTAGAGGGAAGCGCCTGAGCGTGGCATTTCCCTTTCTGGGGGAAGCCAGAAGACACTTGAGAAACACGCAGAGAGGAGGCTCTTGGTTTTGCCCTCCAGCACATTCTCCACCAAGCTGCAAGGACACAGGAGAGCCAGTTGGACACTGGTGCTGGGAGCAGCCCCTCGAGGCCTCGTGCAGGGGACCCACAAGGGATGAGCAGATTCCCCCCCAGAACACCGGGTGTCTCCTCACCTTGATTTTTTTTCTGGGTGGCAGAATAAATCCAGGCCCTGGCATAAGCCACGATTCCAAGTGGTTCTGCACAGGGAGGGGACCAGGAGAGTTTTCTGGCTGCTCTGGGCTGGGGTCCCCAAGGCTGCAGGAGCAGCCAAGCCAGCTCATGGGGCAGCTGGAGGGCAGAAGGAAACAGACCCCCCTTGGGCACCACAGCTGCTCTCAGCCCCCTTGTCAGGGACAAGGACATCTGCCCCTGGAGGGACCTTTTCTCATGCAAATGTGGTTACATATTGAAAAAAAATTGGGAGAGAAAACCACCTTTTGCTCTCAGCCCTTCTCAATCCCATTGCTTCTGGAGAGGTTTGGATATTTGTTAGTAATGACCTCAAGTGCATCATCCACTGCTGCTCCATTACAAGGCCCGATTGGGCTGTAGGGCTGATTTACTCAGGGGGACATTGGGCAGCAGAACCTTTGGTACCTCTACGTGAGAGCATTGAAACTACAGGCAGTAATTCAGGGGTCAGAAAAACCACAGCTCACTTTAGGGCCTCGACCCAGACATGGGGGGGTACATACAGGAGAAAGTTTTACTGCTACCACTCATAACAGCAGCTTTACTAAACCCCTAAAAAACAATTACTGTTGGAGTTGAAAAATAATGAAGTAGGTAAATCATTTACAGGGAGGGGGAGAGGGCCTGTTTAAAACCCTATCAACTGTGACTGCTCTGAAGCAGCCCCCAGAGCCTGCAGCAGTCTTCAGTTAGGTGCACATTATTTAATTGGTTTCAAGTGATTTTCTGGACTGCTAATCACCATGATGTAATTAAAAACCGGGGCAGCATGTTGCTAATGCCATAGCACATCAGAGATGTTAAACTCCTGAGAGTTCCTGGAATAGGGATGGCTGCTCCCCTTGCCTGGAGTGTTTTGAAACAACCAGACAGGAGATGTCTGCAGGTGACTGAAGCAGAGGCAGGCAGGCAAGTGGCCACCAGTAGCTGCTGAGGAGTCAAGGTGAAATATCCATACACATTTTAAAAAACATCCACTGCTCATGAAAATACAGATTTTGAAAAGCCATGACTTTTGGAAGGAACACAAGTTCTCCTTCTTACAGACATAGGCTGTCTCACTAAAAAAAAGGTGAAAAAAGGAAAAATGAAGTTTTGCTTCACAGTTGGAGTTGTTTAACTCCTCATTAAATGGTTTGTGGTCTCCATGATCCTCATGAGGTGATGAATCTTTCTCATGCTTCTCAGGACCAGCTGAGAGCAGCTGAATAAAGCCCAGCCATGCTTTCACCCTCGTGTGTACAGGGTAGTGGTGGGAGAAAAGGGGACTAAAAAAAAAAGGGCCAGTAACTCAGTGTGAAGAAGGGATAGAGACTGCAAGCTCTGATGGATGCTGGAGAGCACCTCTTCCCTGGAAAGGCACCATTGGATCAGCTTCGTCTGCTTAAAGACTTTCTGCAACACGATCCTGAAAGCACAACAGTTCATCTCATGGCTTTCTGCTGCACAGCTCATTTTCCACAAAGCTCCAGCTAACTGGGCTGCAGCCCATCCATGAAGGAGTTTCAGGTTTTTTGGTTCGTTTAACTTTCCTTTTTACCCCAGTGTTGATACAGCTGAACCTCAGCAGCACGGCTAGGGCAGGTTTCTTGCAGAACCACAGATGTGGCAGGTGTATCTAACACTGGTGTCAGGGGCTAACACAGAGCACTCACCCAGCCAAAGCTGCTCTGCCACTTCTCACAGCCAGTGTGAGAAGATCAAGGGGCAACTCAAACATTTCCTCACCCACTGGCTACAGCAGAGGTTCACAGGAATGCAATCACTTGGCAGCATGGGAGGCAGGAAGAATATTTCCACAGGAAACAGCAATTTTAGAACAGGAGCCTACTCCCAAATTGACGGGCTCCAGGGAGGAATTGCCACCTCTGCTGATCACCAGAACCATCCCCTTGTATCTCCACGGGCTCTGTTCTCCAGCAAGGACAGTGGGGGCATCTGGCTCATGGGACTCACCTCCATCTCAGACATCCTGCAAAGGACAGGGCAAAGCTCTCCAGCTCCTTCAGAGTTTGGTTGTGCTGCTTATTCCCCCTGTCCCCATCCAGTGCCCTGCAGAGATGCCAGTAGGACAGGCCAGGACACACAGGCAGACCCTAAAAGCAGATCAGCTGCAAGAAGTAGGAGAATAAGGGAACAAACAGGAGGAGCTGGAGTTCCTTCAGCAAACACCAGCCACTCACACCCAGCTTTCCCCCAGGGCAGACCTGACTCACAAACCAGCCCACCTGAGATCACTGGCAGGAGAAAGAGGATTTGAGAGGAAAACTGTAGAGCCTTAACAAGGTCCTTTGGTTTTGTTTGCAAAAGGATCTATTTGAGGAGACATCACTACCTGAAACTTTCAGCCTCTTCCCATGGCATTGTAACAAACACAAGACAATAAATAATTCCAGTGTTTGCCAAGACAAGAAGAAAATTCAATCTCCAAAGCAATGGCATCACTTCCAGCAGCTCCAAGTGAAAAGCTAATGACCTGCAATACCCTGATACATGTTTTGTTCTACAAGTTAAGCCAGCTCACTGCCTTTCCAATGGGTATCCTTAGGCTTTCTGCCTCTGGCACAGCTTCAGTGAGCACTCTCAAAGGGACCAGAGCAGAGTTCCCCCAACACCCCCACAGGAGCCAGGAGAGCAGAGCTGCTGTCCCAGGGTTTAGATGTCCTTCTTTCTCCAACCAACCATTAAGCACAGTCACGGACACACAAAATCCAGCACTCTTCTCCAGCTGTAAACACTATTTCCCCACCCCTTTTCCCTCTTCCAGCCTCACACCCTGGGATCTATAGCTTTAGGAGCATTTTAGTCTGTGGGTTTTATGGTCAGAACCAGCTTGGTGGAACAAACCACCACAATCTCTAAAAGATTCACCTGGTACCCTGAGGGTCCCACCAAGAAGACATAAGTTGCAGTCACTTTGGAGAAAATACTACTACTGAAGGAAGTACAACAGCAACAGAATAAAACCCAAGGAACTTCAAAAGATCCTACAGATTTTTTTTTTTTTCTGCTCTAAGTTCTTTCCCAGAAAAGAAGAAGAGTTTATGTAAGAGATCATTTTGGTATCACTTTCATTATACTTTGCCCTCACTGGTCTGCTCTATGCCACTCTCAACAAGCCTTTGCAATAAAAACAAATAAAACAGAATCATGGAAAGGGACAAAGAGCCTCTTTCCTAAGTGAGCATACGAGTGCAGTTTGCATCCACAGCTCCAACTAGCCCCTGCAGAGAGAGCAACCAGCAGGACATTGTGGTTGAGCTGAGAAATCTCTGCAAAAAATCCCAAGTCTAAAGCACACTTTGGCTTCCCACCACCTGCTCTGAAATAAATTTTCCATAGCAACCAATAGAAAACATTGCTAACATTTTCATTTCTCCTGCAGTACATTAAGTAGAATGAAGTTTTTCACTGGTTTAACTTCTCTGTTTTAAAACCACTGTCCGTAGGTACTAATGCTTTATGTTTGGATTCTGTTTTGTTTCATTCTGAACCCAAGGTTCCACCAGGTTGGATTGTTCATGAGTCAGGTTGGACCTGGGGAAATGCACAGTCAGCTCCAGCTTGGGTGGCAGCTTCTCCTCGGAAAGGAGGAAAGCTGCAAGGATTTCTCCTGCAACCCTTCTGACAAATTCTCCCTTATTTGCAAACATGACAGGATGGCACTTGCAGAAAAGAACATATTAGCAAGACATGCTAAGGAGCTAGGAGGGGGGAAAAAAAAGGTTAATGGATATGGAAAAAATTAGTCAGGAATTATATAAACAGGAAAATGCTGTTAATCCATTTATTCTATTATTTCTGTGGTCACTCACACTTGAGGGAGCTGTTGTGTTTCTGCATTCACACAGTGTGAGTTCACACAGAGCTCTCTGGAGGTTGCCAGGCTGGGCTACAGATGTGGTGGTATAACTTAGTTACAAAGCACCAGTAACGCACGTTCCTCCTTACGGAGAACGCGTGCAGCACAATAATCATTTCCCTCCTGCCACAGACATTTCAGTGCCTGCTTCTCAAAGTCTACTTAAAAACTAGAAAGCAAGAATTTTTAAGAGAACAGACTGGCTGGAAGACAGGGCCCTCTAAAGAAGAAGGCAGTGTGAGTACCTCAAAAGCTGTTTGTGTCCAAGGAAGCCTTCATGTCTCTTCCCTTCCCTTCTCCAAGTGCCTGCACAGCCTTTCCAAATCCCAGTTTATTCAGCTCCTCTTCCAGACAGAAATGCAGAAGCCACTAGGATCTCAGAGAAAAAGACAATTTACTTGGCTCCTCCCATCCTTAAAGCACCCACATATCACACACAAGTGGATGTTCACTTTCTCTTCTGGAGCACAAGTCAGCAGTGCCACAGAACAATGCAAACAAGGCAAGTTCCTGCACATGGAAAAACCAATCACACTCCCAAAAATGTGAGGAACGAGACAACTCTCAGAAAAATTAAAATAATTTATTAAAAACAAAAAAATTGAAAAATTACAAAAATTAGAAAAATATAAAAATTTGGGATCCTAGTGGCACAGGAGGTATGCCCCAGGAGCACAGGGATTAGAGATCTTCAGGCTTAGACAGCACTGGACCTTTGGGGGAAGAATTTGCAGTGCTGGGCTGACTTTTACCTAATCCAAAAGCCAAGGAAAAATTATTAAAAGCTCCTTAATAGGAGTAAGGCTTTAACACCCAGCACCAGCAACCACTACATCTAATCTGCAGTGATCTCACCTCGGCCTTGCAGCTTTGCAGCTGGAATGTTGAATTTTTCTTATCGCAGTGGAGAGGGGGGAGAGCCGAGCCGCTCCGGCTGCCCACGGCAAGGCAGTGGGGGGGGTTCCACGTCTGGAACAGGTCCATGGCTCCAGGATGGCCGTGGCCCGGCCCGGCCTGGCCCAAGCAGGGCCTGGCTGGGCCCGCTGGCCCCCACACGGGGCCCGCAGCCACCTGTCCCAGCGCCAGAAACGAGAGAGAGCTTGGGGGGGAGTTTGCCTATTCTTAAATGTGGATCACAGAGGTGGTCACAACTTTAAGTGGCTTAGAGAATTGTCCATATTCAAACTGGCCAGCTGATAGGTTCTATCAGTTCCCAGAGGAAACTGTAAGCATCCCTTGGCAAGGACGTCCCTTCCGGGACTATGCTTGCTAACCTATGACACACTTAAAAAAACCCATCTTGAATTGTTCTAGTGAAAATATTCAGGAAAATAAACCTGTCCAGCATGAGAGCTTTATGTAAGTTGTTCAGTTCTTGTTGCAGAGGATGGTGGACGAGGCTCAACTTTATCAAAAATGTCATTAAAATGAAAAACCCTTTTGCAGGCAAACAGAGGAGAATGACAAAGTTCACTGATCAGGCCACTGCTGTGACCCAAAGGCAAATGCAGCATGACCTCAGCCTCCTCAGCGTTAGCAGTGCCCACAGCAGTCAGCCCCCCTTCCTGAGGGGGATCCCACCCCCTCGGGATCCTCCAGCCTCCTCCTGGTTGTCCCTGGGCCTGGGAGGCATCTCTGCTCGCTGGGGCTGGCCCCAAACGCAGCACCAAGGCACAGATCCCAACAGAAAGACACGGCACAGGGCACTGAAAGGAGTAAAATCAAGGCAATCTATTCTTTAAAATGATATGTATATATATACAGATATGAATCAATTCTTTGAGCTGGTGGAAGTCCTTAGCAGCTCAACTCGAACAAAACCAATTTCCAGAGCAGGCAATAGCTGCTCAGGACAGGGATTGTCCTCCCTTTGCTTTACACCTGCAGCAGCAGCTTTCCTGGGCAAGCACAGGAGGGAACAAGCAGATAAACCCTCAGCTACTGATTTGAGTTTGGCCCAGCGATTGGGATAGAAGCAGCCCTTTGCTGGCCTGCCACTCCTGCCACTCCTTGCAGAACAGGACTGGGATTTTGCACGCTCTCCTGGAGCAGTCTGGCATAAAAAACTCCTGTGCCAGTCCCAGCACCAGCCACTTGATGGCCGTCCTGCTCTGCAAGAGAGGGACACCGGGGACAGAGCAGGGACCTGCCAGGGACCCCCGAGCTCACCAGCCGGGAGCTGAGGGCTCCCCCGACACCCCCGAGCAGCTGCCCCACGGTGCTGTCCCTCACCCGGGTGTTACAAACGAGAGGGCTTGCGATCACTTAAAAAATCACTGGTGAGGGTATGAGCAAAAGTCAGATTTAATATTGAGCGACAAAGCACCACAAGTTCGTTGGCAAGATTCACTCTACCACTTACAGGACAGCTGAGGCACAGCAAGGGAAAACAATCAGCAAGAAGATACAGAGGAGATGAAGGTCTGGAAAGCTGGAGATTCCCCATCCAAGAAAAAGGTGATAAAAGGACAAAAGAATGTGGAGCAAAGTAGCATGAAGAGTGAGAAAACCAGTAGAGGCTAGAATACTGATTAATTAAGTGAATGATGTGACTTAGAATCAATGAGCATTAATTTCTTTGTTGGCTAAAAATGTGTGAGTAAGTGGAAAAGTTCTGTATTGGCGTCAGCATGGAGGCCAGAATTTGTCAGCCACCCCTGTGGGCCAAAAATTAAGCAATGCCTTACTTTCTAACACTCAAAAGACAGTGTTAGAGGGAGTCTTGATCCCGACCATTGCAGAGGTTTTCGGGAACAGCAGCACTGGTGAAAAGACGCCCAAAGCCGGCAGCCCGCACACGCTCTGCTTCCTCCCGCAGGTGCCCCGGCTGCCCATCCCTTCTCGCTGTACAAACCCTCTGCTGTTTTTCCCAGCGCCTGGGGATGGCATCACCTCCTCATTGCTCGCGATGTGTGGTGAGGAGCTGGAGGCTTTCCCCGGCGCGTGTGCATGAGGCTTGTTTTGGTGGAAATCGGGAGATGGCCCATTTAAAACAGAGCGCTTCAGTCATTTCCAGCTCCAAGCCCCTGGCACTTCCCAGGGAGCTCTGGGATCCTCTGAGGTCCCCTCAGGGCTGAATTCCCTCATGATTCCATACCTAGCGGGGCTGCCAGGGATCCTTTGGGGCCCCACAGCTGTACTCCAGCTCTCCGCGGGGCATTTTGGAATAGAGGCAATGGAATTTGGAGTCTGTCAATGACACGGTGGGGCCCTGCAGATACAATTCAAGGCCCACGGGGACATTTTGGGGTATCAGGGATGCAATCTGAGGCCCTCTGCACAAAATCTGGGGCCCTGGGCCTGCAATTTTAGGGCCAAGTGGGGCATTTTGGGACGGCAGGGATGTGAGGAGGAAGCATCCCACTGCCTGCGGGACAGACTGAGAAGGACACAGTCTGCTCAGTACACTCAGGGCACTACACATCTGAAGGATACCATGGGCTCGGATGTGGTTTTCCATCTTTATTAATTAATCTACACAAAACTACAACTCTGCTGGGCTCACCGGCACCAGCAGCAACACAAAACTACAGCTCTGCTGGGCTCACCGGCACCAGCAGCTACAGAAAACTAAAACTCTGCTGGGCTCACCGGCACCAGCAGCTACAGAAAACGATAACTCTGCTGGGCTCACCGGCACCAGCAGCAAAAGAAAACTACAACTCTGCTGGGCTCACCGGCACCAGCAGTAAAAGAAAACGATAACTCTGCTGGGATCACCGGCACCAGCAGTAAAAGAAAACTACAGCTCTGCTGGGCTCACCGGCACCAGCAGCTACAGAAAACTACAACTCTGCTGGGCTCACCGGCACCAGCAGCTACAGAAAACGATAACTCTGCTGGGCTCACTGGCACCAGCAGCTAAAGAAAACGATAACTCTGCTGGGCTCACCGGCACCAGCAGCTACAGAAAACTACAACTCTGCTGGGCTCACCGGCACCAGCAGCTACAGAAAACTACAACTCTGCTGGGCTCACCGGCACCAGCAGCAAAAGAAAACGATAACTCTGCTGGGCTCACCGGCACCAGCAGTAAAAGAAAACTACAGCTCTGCTGGGCTCACCGGCACCAGCAGCTACAGAAAACTACAACTCTGCTGGGCTCACTGGCACCAGCAGCAAAAGAAAACGATAACTCTGCTGGGCTCACCGGCACCAGCAGCTACAGAAAACGACAACTCTGCTGGGCTCACCGGCACCAGCAGCTACAGAAAACTACAACTCTGCTGGGCTCACTGGCACCAGCAGCAAAAGAAAACGATAACTCTGCTGGGCTCACCGGCACCAGCAGCTACAGAAAACTACAACTCTGCTGGGCTCACCGGCACCAGCAGCAAAAGAAAACGATAACTCTGCTGGGCTCACCGGCACCAGCAGCTAAAGAAAACGATAACTCTGCTGGGCTCACCGGCACCAGCAGCTACAGAAAACTACAGCTCTGCTGGGCTCACCGGCACCAGCAGCTACAGAAAACTACAGCTCTGCTGGGCTCACCGGCACCAGCAGCTACAGAAAACTTCAGCTCTGCTGGGCTCACCGGCACCAGCAGCTACAGAAAACTACAACTCTGCTGGGCTCACCGGCACCAGCAGCTACAGAAAACTACAACTCTGCTGGGCTCACCGGCACCAGCAGCAACAGAAAACTACAAATCTGCTGGGCTCACCGGCACCAGCAGCACAGCATTTGGAGAATGACCGATGATCTTCGCCGCACCCTTGGAGCTCTTAGGATCGAGCCAGCGTGGGCTGCCATGGAACTGATCGAGATGTCCCTGTCCGTCTCCAAGGGCTGAAGGGCTGTGACCAAAAGAAACAGAGGCAAGATGAAGCCACGTGTGGGCAGAGCCCCTGCGGGTTCCCCGCAGAGCACTCACCACTGAGGACGTCAGTCTGAGTCTCCAAATCCTGGTCCCTCATGTGTGTCATGGCGCTCCCTGGGAAGAGAGCTCTGTCATTCCCTGCTCCTGCTGTGCTCCCAGCAGTGTGAGCCCCGGCCCTGCTGCCCTCCCATTCTGCAGGGCTGACCCAGGGGCCGCCAGCAGCCAAAGGGAGTGGGGCTGAGCAAGGCGGTCACCAAGCCCAGCTTGTGGCAAGGGGCAGAGGGAGGCTGAGGCTCGGCATGGGGTGGTTGGGGTTGCCACAGGGTTGCCCCTTGCTGCCAGTGCAGTGGCAAGGAAGTGGCCAGGCTGGCCCAAAAGGGGCCAGGGGCTGTGACTCACTGATGAACCTGACGGCCGCCAGGCGCACGGAGGACTGAGAGTCCCTCAGGTAGGGCAGGCTCTGATGCATGTACTCTTCAGCCCTGCTGCTCCTCCTCAGCAGCTGCAGGGAGCACCAGCAATGTCTCCAGGCTTGTCACAGAGTCCCCCAGCTGGCTGGAGCAGTCCCTCCTGCCAGCACCCCTCCCTGCTGAGCCCTCCCTCTTGCTGGGTACAGGGAAAGGAGAGGGGCCTCGACAGGAGCCTCTGGGGCTCTGTTCTCGAGGACAGGAACAAGGTCCTCCAGGTCCTGCCCGGCCCTGCGAGCAGCACTCCGTACAGGCTCTGTTCCCCTGACAGACATAGGGCAGGGACAGCCCTCACCCAGCCTGGGCCCTGTGGCTTGTCCTTACCAAGCATTCTCCAAGCTCCCACATCCGCTCTCTCTGCAGCAGGTGCTTGAGCTGCTTCCATTTGAGAAGCTCTGCAGCAGCAAAAAGGGCTTCCCTGGAGGCCTGCAGGACAGCATTATCTCAGACGTGGCACCAGGGCCTGGGCAAAGAGACCTCTTGGCTCTACTCCTGCCGTGATTCTGCCCCTAGGAAGCTGTGACTTGTCCTAGCCCAAGTGTCTTGAGGTCTCTTGGGGACAGCCCTGCGTGACTGACTGAGGCTTGAAGCCCTGGCCTCTGATACTTGTAGGAAAGCTGAGAAACCTCTGGGCTTCTGGGAGCACATATGTTCGGGCCTCGGGTGCTGCCTCAGTGGCCACAGGCTGCTGCAGAGCCCTGCTGCAGCAGGCAGGGCAGGTGTTGAAAATGGCTGAGCCACCTTGTCCACCCCTGCTTGTACAGTTCTGCAGGGACCCTACCCAGGGGCTGCACTGGGGAAGCCCTGCCTGCTGCCAGCAGCCCTTGCCCCAGGCCCTGGGATCCCTGGGAGGTGGCAGTCCCCCCATACCAGTGCTCAGCCTCAAAATCCAAACCTTAGCCACGCTGGGGATATGGTCATTCAGACGGAAGAGAAGAGGGACCAGAGCACTCTGAATGTTCCTCCTCATCTTCTTCTCATCCCTACTCAACACAGCCTTCAGCAGGTCTCTGAAGAGCAACAGGGAGAGCTCTCGCAGCTGGCTGCACTCCTGGTGGGAAGGAGGAAAAGTGAGCTTTGGAACAGCAGCTCCCTGCCCGTGGCTGCGGTGAGGGCGATGCTCCAGGGTCACATTCCAGAGCAGGCAGGAGCAGCGTTTGGCTGCAAAGCCCAGAATCCGTTCCAGGAGAGCTGAGCCTGCTCTGAGCACTGCTTGCAGGGCAGGGCTGCAGGGCAGGGCCCGGCTGCAGGGCTCAGCCTCCCACATCAGCCTCACCGAGTCAAAGAGCGGCAGCACCTTCCCCACCAGCATCATGGCGATGGAGCTGGCCTTTGCCTTTTTCAGCTGACCCAGGATATTTCGGAAGACCACAATGATCTTCAGCTTTTCATCTTCACTGCCAGCTTCCAGTATCTTCATCATGCTTGGCAGGAAGGCGTCAACTTTTTTTGCCTTTAGGAAGAAGAGAATTTCCATTTTCTGAAAAGGTTTTGTCTGGACACCTCCCAGGGCAGCCACCCCAGGCCCCACCACAGCAGGGAGGGTCTTTGAAGCAGTCACCCCCACATCCTGACTCCCAGCCCAGGCCAAGCCACTGCCCTGCACTCAGCCCCAGGCCCTGGCTGCTGACGTGGCTGCCCCAACATCACCCTGCTCACCATCTCAGCTCTCTCTGACAGCTCAGCGAGGACTTCCAGCAACACGAAGGCCATCAGCACATCGACATGCTCCCGATCGCTCCAGACGTTGGGCTCGTCACCCAACTCCTCCACGTCAGTCTGCCCCGAGGACGACTGCAGGAACAAACAGAGCCATGAGGCGCTGGCAGAGGGCTCACGGCAAGGGATCAGGGCCTTTCCTGGCAACTCACGGCTCTGCGAGAGGCGCAGGTGCCTTCTCTGCGAGGGTTGCACCACTGGTTGCGGAGCAAGGTAGCCAATCCCGTTAGGACCTTGTCCAAGATCTCAGGCATGGAGGACAGAGTGTCGCACAGTTCCTGCACAGTGCTGGAAGCCAGGGGCTGCCTCAGCCACAGCGCCGTGGCCAGGACCAGCCCCACAGAGCAGAGCCCATGCTGGGGGTCTCCAGGGGCCCTGCCGGGGAAGCCTGACAGGGTTGAGGGGGAGTTCTGGGAGCACCAAGCTGGCTCTAGACTGGCTTGGCTGGCTTTGGCTGCTGCAGGCCCAGCCAGAGAGCTGGAAAGGTTTGTGGGATGGAGAGCCTGGCTCCCTGAGAAGTCCTGCAGCATTCCTTGGATCTGGCACACACAAAGTCTTGGGGTCCCACTTCCCACATGGAGCAAGCCCTTCAGATTGTCAGGGCCAGTACCTGTCTCCTTGAAAAGCCATCTCACACAGGCTGATGAGCACTGCTGAGCCATACTCATTGGTCATCAGGAGAAACAGTGACTCCACTTTCTTACAGCCTGACTCCGTGGTGATGCATGGCAGGGTTTCAAGGATGCAGCTGACTATCTTGGGCACCTGGAGAGGAAACAGGTGAGCATGGCACTGCCACTGGAGTGCAGCCATGTCCTCAGCTGCCCTTCCCGTTCCTCTCTGCCACCTTCAGGTGGCTTCAGGTGCCCAAGTCACCTGGATTTGTGAGGAAGGGATGGGGGAGGAACAAGGCCTCACAGGGCTGAAGATGGTAGTCCAGCCCCAGGGCACTTACATCCATCAGCCAGGAGTCTGGGTCTCTCATGGCCACATCCAGCATGCTGCTGGGCACCTCCTTGTCAAGGATGCTGTCATCTCTCAACGCCCCAATGGCCTCGAGGATGACGTCTGTCCTCTCGCTAGAGCGGAGATATCTTCCAAAGGCCTACGGCAGGAAGGAAGGAAGGAAGGCATGCCACTGAGTGCCCTGGTGGTGCTGCTTGGCTGGGCAGAGGTTCCTGGCAGTGCTGGCAGCACATCCCTCAGGAAAGCTGACAGCAGTGCCTGCAGTCCCTGGGTGGGAGAGGGTGAGGAGAAAGGGCCCTCCACATCGGGGAGGAGGGCTCATGGGCATGGCGTGCTGGCCCTACAGAGAACCAGGCTCTTGCTGGCGGCCAGGAGGGCTGGAGCTGCTGCTGGGGCTGGAGCTGCTGCCAGGACACCAGAGTGCAGCCCGTGTGTTGTCCCTGCTCAGGGATGGCAGGAACCTTCTTGCCAGGGCAGTGAGGCCCCACCGGCCCCACTGGCTCTGGGTCCCTTTGCTCACACAAATGCCCTGCTGATGCCACAGACAAGAGACCCGCAAAGCAGAGGGGGGCTCTTTACCTGGGTACAGTCCTTGGTGCTCAGGGAACATAAGGAGGAGGTGGTCACACCTTCCCAAACGAGCTGGTCTGACCTGTCAATTGGCCTTGACTTGTCTAAACAGCAGGGAAAGCACAGAAAAGTCACTAAGGTCATCAAACCCCCCTGAGATCTGCTTGCAGGACAGCGGGACAGAATCAGGCAAGATTTCTGGAGGGCATCAGCAATAGCTTCCTGCTACAGGCAAGAGGGAGCAGCCATGCTGCTGGATCTGCTCTTCTCTAACGGGGAAGGCTTGGCTTTGGCACCTGGCAGTCAATTGCAGCTTTGGCTGTGGGGGCCACAAGGCAGTGGGGTTCAAGGGCCTGAAAGGAAGGGGAGGAAGGGGAGCAGTAACAAACAGATCCGGGATTTGAGGCGAGCACTCAGCTTCTGCAGCAGAGTGACAGCTGGGATGCTACAGGAAGCAGCTGGGAGGGGCAAAGCAGGTCAGGCAGCAGATCTGTCAAGAGAGCTCTGTGTGCACAGGTGTGAAGGCCACAGCTGCTCTTGCTTTTTTACTTACAGAGGAATTCAGCGAGGGAGAAAAGAGCATGGAAGGCTGTATAGCTTGTATGTTCACTGGAACATCGGAAAAGAATGAGACGTGCCAGCAGCTTTCCCACGATTGGGATTGAGATGTCTTCAGGGCAGACACGTCCAGAACTGTCTCTTCCAAAGTTGACAGAGGCCTGGATGAGGGAGGCATGAGAAGAAGGGCTAAGAGAAGGAAGTTAGTGCCGAAGACTTGTACCCAAGAGTGTGCCCAGGGCTGGATTCCCGGTGAATCTGAGCTTTGCAGGGCTCTATGGCCCCATCTCTTGGAGCAACCAGCTGGGCAGCAGCCCTGGCATGGAGAGTGGCAGGGAGGGGAGATGGCCTGGCTGGAGGGCGCCTGGTCCTTACCTTCAGAATGGAATAGTTGGACATCAAATAAGTAAGGACACCGATCCTCCCCAGAGCCCTCTCCTGCACAACTTCTCTCTCAGACTTGGTGAAGTCCAGCAGCATCTGGGATGAGAGAAGCTGCTGGTGAGCACCAGAAGCAAACACAGCTCTGCTCCTGGGCCAGACTTGTATCATCCCTCGAGGCTTCCTCCGACCTCACACAAAGTCTGCAGAGGGCTGCCTATCCCTGGGGTCCCTCAGAGGCCTGGACAAAGCTCCCAGGACAACCTTTTGGCCAAGAAGGTGCCACCCTCTGCAGCCACTGTGCCTCCGAGGAGCCTGGTGCCAGCCCCTGCTTCCTCACAGGAGCTGAGCATCCTCCCCACACCACGCCCTGCCTGCTCAGCACTGGACTGGGCAACTCCTCCCCTCCAGGGTGAGGAACGCCCTGGGACCCCCACTCGGCCTGTGCCAGACCTCAAAGATGTCCTGCAGCTCCTGGCTGACACTGGAGACAGGAAAGCTGAGCACCAGTGTCCTCAGCATTGTGTCCATGGCCTTCAGGGTCTGCAAAGACGACAGAGAGCAGTGCCTGTGATTCTGCTCTTCTTTCCCCCACGCCCAGGACACTGATCTGAACTCTCAGTGCCTGAGGAGGAAACCTGAACTGCTCAGGAGAGACACAGCGATACACAAACTGCTGGGGACACAGCCACGCCCATGGGAAGGGGACAGAAGGGTGGGCAAGCAACAGCAAGACCTCACCCTGCCTCAGATCTCTGGTCATGGGGCAGCACAGGGTGACCAGGGAGCTGCCCAGAAGGACTGGACACTGCTGGAGCTCAGCCAGCACTTACCTTGATGTAGAGGGAAGCGCCTGAGCGTGGCATTTCCCTTTCTGGGGGAAGCCAGAAGACACTTGAGAAACATGCAGAGAGGAGGCTCTTGGTTTTGCCCTCCAGCACATTCTCCACCAAGCTGCAAGGACACAGGAGAGCCAGTTGGACACTGGTGCTGGGAGCAGCCCCTCGAGGCCTCGTGCACGAGGCCTCGGAGCTCTGGGGCAGGGGGCCCACCTTAATTCATCGATGGTAATCATGGCGAGATACCGGACCCGTAAGGACACATGGTCCCTTGGCTCCTTTTCCAGGATGTCCTGCAGAACACAACCAGGATGGGACCTGGCAGCTGCCAGCACCCAGTGCCTCCAGTCCCTGCCCCACCCAAGTGCTGTCCACACAGGGTCCCAGTGCCAGGGGTGCTTGTCCCCATCCCCAGAACACCAGGTGTCCCCTCACCTTGATGTTGTCCACCACTTCGCACGTTTGGCAGAATAAATCCAGGCCCTGGGTCAAGCCACGTTTCAAGGCGGTTTTGCACAGCACGTAGACACTCTTCAGAAATGTGAACTTGTGGGTGTCCTGGTAGCCAGGGGACAGAGACACAAATGGGGAGTGTGGGAGGGTGGACACAGCCAGCAGCACCAGAGCACTGCCCTGTGGGAAAAGCAGCTCTGCCCAGGCAGCAGCCCTCCACAGCCCAGCAAAGCCCCTGCCAGCAAACGCCAGCACAGCCACTGTCCAACTGGCCCCAATTACCTTGTCAAGGCTGCTGACAAAGGCCATGATGAAATCCACAGCTTCCTCTGCTTCTTCATATACAGGCAACCAGCTGGAATCTGCCAGAGGGCAAGAGCAGGGAGGGCTGCAGAGGCTCTGGCCACAGGAGAGAGCCAAGGAGACCTACCCTCCACCCAGCCCCATGCCCACCCCCCTGGCACGGCCTTTGTCCTGTGCAGCTCGTGGCTGGAGGCAACCAGCAGAGGAGCTGCTCTGCTGGAGCTGGGAAGGCCTCAGTGCCCTGGGCTGATGGGCAGGAAAGGTCCAGAGCCCCACTGCCCCTCACTGCCCACACCCTGGAGCCCCTCTGCTGGTTTTTCTTGGCAGAGGCTGTGCTGGGGCTGGCCTCCAGCCCTGAGCTGCCCTGGCATTCAGGCGACATCGTGCCTGTCCCCCAGGACTGTTGTTGTCATCGTGCCAGGAAAACGTGATCCTGGCCCCGTGCAGGGTGTGCTGGTGGGCCCCAGCCCTGCCCAGCCCCACGGGGCCCCTCGCTCACCAATCTGCAGTGGCTGCATCGTGGTCGTGTCGTAGAAGGACAAAGGCTGGAGGTATAAAGAGCTGCTCTCCTCGGAAGAGCTGTCCTCCTCCCAGGCCTTCCTGGGGAAGGCGGGGGGTCTCTTCTCCATCCTTTAGGATACACAATATGGGGGATGCTGGGGTGGGTGTTGGGGTGGTGGTGTGGCAATCTTTGGTAAAACACTTCAGCCCCACAGTGATGCCTTAGATTTTAACTTTGATAGTTTTCAAATCCTGCACTGCCCAGTGGGTAACTCGGAGTTTCTTGTAGCCTGTTAATTTCTGCTCGCTCATGCCAGCCAGACATAACAAGGCCTCTCCAGGCCTGCTCTTCAAGGACACTCAGACTGTCCTAGGCCCAAAATGTATAAACCAAAAGCCTCTGAGAGGGGGGCAAGCTGAGGGGAAATTACATCATTAAACCGAAGCTTTAATTGGAAAAATAACCCTGACATGCAAATGAACCAAGCCTATAAAAGTGTGAAGAACTCGTGACCTGTTGTCCATCTTGGGGTCCATCTGGGCAGTGGCCTCTGGCTCCCCAGGGGTACCTTTGAAGGCCTTTCAAATAAACACCTACCTTTATTCCCTTACTCCTGTCTAGTCTCTGTTTCTAGGTGGCCTCTCAAGGCACCAACAGGGCTACCAGGGGTGATGGGGCAAGACAGGCTGCACTCAGGGGCTCCTTGTCAGCTCCAAGCTCCTGCCTGTCACCATCCACCATGGGCAACAGGCACGCTGACCACGCACGCTGCAGTGGGCTGTCACAGAGGGCCCCACTGTGACACAGCACCTGCCTCTAGCAACGGGTTCCAGGGCTTGTTGACACGGAACCTGTCCCCAGCAACGGGTCCCAGTGACCCACCACCCCGGCAGGGAAGGGCAGGCTGTCCCCCAGGGCACAGGCCTGGCATAGCCTTGGCCACCTGGCTGCTTTCAGGATGCCTCCAGACCTCCCTGTGCCCTCCCATCCCCTCGGGACATCCCTGGTGCCCTCCCATGCACCCCAGAGCCCCGTGTTCAGACACTCCCATGTGCCTTCAGGACATCCCTTTCCTTCCAGGATACTGCAGAGCCTGACCTCTCTGGGGGGGGTGTAGGAGTGCAGATGGGAGCGTGGCAACCTGGGAGCGTGGCAACCACCACGATAATGCTGTGGTCCTCATCATGCTGGGAGCTCTTGTCCTCTGGTCCAGCCCAGCTGAGCAGCCTGAGCTGGTGCAGGTGCTGCGGGGACCGGGGGCAAACTGGGACCTCTAGAGCACATCAAAAGGTGCACTGGGGTGCTGAAGGGGAAACTGGCCCCACTTTAGCCCCTGGTCCCTGCAGCACTCCTCCATCAGCCTCCTGGCACCCTTAGGAGCCCTTCCTTGGCCCTGATTTTACACAAAAGCTCACCGTTTGCCCTTTCTGGGGCCTGCAGAGGCCGCTCAGGCACAGTCCGACCACGGGACTCCTCCATCTGCCCTGTAGGTGTCTTCAGATCGCTCTGGGTCACAGAATCACAGAAACATTAAATTTGGAAAAGACCCCCAAGATCATCAAGTCCAACCTTTGACCAATCACCACCTTGTCAATTAAACCAGAGCACTGAGTGCCACATCCAGTTGTTTCTTGAGTGCCTCCAGGAATGGGGACTCCCTTCCAAAGCCTGAGAACTGTTTCCATTATGAAATTCTTCCTAATGATTACAGACAAACGTCTCCTGAGGCCTTCAGTGCACCCCTGCCCCCCTGCAGAAATGCCCCTGGATGGAGGGCTTGCAATGCTGGACTCTACAAAAACACTTTATTCCCCCCAGCAATCTCCCAGAGCTGTTGGTTATGTCCCAGAGCCTTCTCAGGATCCCTCCTGTCCCCTCCTGAGGCACTCCCGGTGATGGAGGCACTCTGTCTGTCCTAGCTGGGACTCCTGAAGCTGCTCTCTAACCCCTCAGTGCAGAGGCTGGTGGAGCCCTCAAACCTGTGGTGGAGCCTGCGTTGGCCATGAAGGCATCTCAGAGCTGCAGCCTGTGCTGGTGGGCAGGGATGGGGAGATGGTCTGCCTGGAGGGACCTGCTCCTTACCTCCAGAGTGGAATAATTGGATGGCAAAAGGGTCAGGACACCAATCCTGCCCACAGCCCTCTCCCACACAACTCTCTCAGCTCTGGTGAAGTCCAGCAGCATCTGGGGTGAGAGAAGGTGCTGGTGAGCACTGGAGCAGACACTCTCCAGGGTGAGGAACGCCCTGGGACCCCCACTCTGCCTGTGCCAGACCTCAAAGATGTCCTGCAGCTCCTGGCTGACACTGGAGACAGGAAAGCTGAGCACCAGTGTCCTCAGCATTGTGTCCATGGCCTTCAGGGTCTGCAAAGACGACAGAGAGCAGTGCCTGTGATTCTGCTCTTCTTTCCCCCACGCCCAGGACACTGATCTGAACTCTCAGTGCCTGAGGAGGAAACCTGAACTGCTCAGGAGAGACACAGCGATACACAAACTGCTGGGGACACAGCCACGCCCATGGGAAGGGGACAGAAGGGTGGGCAAGCAACAGCAAGACCTCACCCTGCCTCAGATCTCTGGTCATGGGGCAGCACAGGGTGACCAGGGAGCTGCCCAGAAGGACTGGACACTGCTGGAGCTCAGCCAGCACTTACCTTGATGTAGAGGGAAGCGCCTGAGCGTGGCATTTCCCTTTCTGGGGGAAGCCAGAAGACACTTGAGAAACACGCAGAGAGGAGGCTCTTGGTTTTGCCCTCCAGCACATTCTCCACCAAGCTGCAAGGACACAGGAGAGCCAGTTGGACACTGGTGCTGGGAGCAGCCCCTCGAGGCCTCGTGCAGGGGACCCACAAGGGATGAGCAGATTCCCCCCCAGAACACCGGGTGTCTCCTCACCTTGATTTTTTTTCTGGGTGGCAGAATAAATCCAGGCCCTGGCATAAGCCACGATTCCAAGTGGTTCTGCACAGGGAGGGGACCAGGAGAGTTTTCTGGCTGCTCTGGGCTGGGGTCCCCAAGGCTGCAGGAGCAGCCAAGCCAGCTCATGGGGCAGCTGGAGGGAAGAAGGAAACAGACCCCCCTTGGGCACCACAGCTGCTCGCAGCCCCCTTGGTCAGGGACAAGGACATCTGCCCCTGGAGGGACCTTTTCTCATGCAAATGTGGTTACATATTGAAAAAAAATTGGGAGAGAAAACCACCTTTTGCTCTCAGCCCTTCTCAATCCCACTGCTTCTGGAGAGGTTTGGATATTTGTTAGTAATGACCTCAAGTGCATCATCCACTGCTGCTCCATTACAAGGCCAGATTGGGCTGTAGGGCTGATTTACTCAGGGGGACATTGGGCAGCAGAACCTTTGGTACCTCTACGTGAGAGCATTGAAACTACAGGCAGTAATTCAGGGGTCAGAAAAACCACAGCTCGCTTTAGGGCCTCGACCCAGACATGGGGGGGTACATACAGGAGAAAGTTTTACTGCTACCACTCATAACAGCAGCTTTACTAAACCCCTAAAAAACAATTACTGTTGGAGTTGAAAAATAATGAAGTAGGTAAATCATTTACAGGGAGGGGGAGAGGGCCTGTTTAAAACCCTATCAACTGTGACTGCTCTGAAGCAGCCCCCAGAGCCTGCAGCAGTCTTCAGTTAGGTGCACATTATTTAATTGGTTTCAAGTGATTTTCTGGACTGCTAATCACCATGATGTAATTAAAAACCGGGGCAGCATGTTGCTAATGCCATAGCACATCAGAGATGTTAAACTCCTGAGAGTTCCTGGAATAGGGATGGCTGCTCCCCTTGCCTGGAGTGTTGTGAAACAACCAGACAGGAGATGTCTGCAGGTGACTGAAGCAGAGGCAGGCAGGCAAGTGGCCACCAGTAGCTGCTGAGGAGTCAAGGTGAAATATCCATACACATTTTAAAAAACATCCACTGCTCATGAAAATACAGATTTTGAAAAGCCATGACTTTTGGAAGGAACACAAGTTCTCCTTCTTACAGACATAGGCTGTCTCACTAAAAAAAAGGTGAAAAAAGGAAAAATGAAGTTTTGCTTCACAGTTGGAGTTGTTTAACTCCTCATTAAATGGTTTGTGGTCTCCATGATCCTCATGAGGTGATGAATCTTTCTCATGCTTCTCAGGACCAGCTGAGAGCAGCTGAATAAAGCCCAGCCATGCTTTCACCCTCGTGTGTACAGGGTAGTGGTGGGAGAAAAGGGGACTAAAAAAAAAAGGGCCAGTAACTCAGTGTGAAGAAGGGATAGAGACTGCAAGCTCTGATGGATGCTGGAGAGCACCTCTTCCCTGGAAAGGCACCATTGGATCAGCTTCGTCTGCTTAAAGACTTTCTGCAACACGATCCTGAAAGCACAACAGTTCATCTCATGGCTTTCTGCTGCACAGCTCATTTTCCACAAAGCTCCAGCTAACTGGGCTGCAGCCCATCCATGAAGGAGTTTCAGGTTTTTTGGTTCGTTTAACTTTCCTTTTTACCCCAGTGTTGATACAGCTGAACCTCAGCAGCACGGCTAGGGCAGGTTTCTTGCAGAACCACAGATGTGGCAGGTGTATCTAACACTGGTGTCAGGGGCTAACACAGAGCACTCACCCAGCCAAAGCTGCTCTGCCACTTCTCACAGCCAGTGTGAGAAGATCAAGGGGCAACTCAAACATTTCCTCACCCACTGGCTACAGCAGAGGTTCACAGGAATGCAATCACTTGGCAGCATGGGAGGCAGGAAGAATATTTCCACAGGAAACAGCAATTTTAGAACAGGAGCCTACTCCCAAATTGACGGGCTCCAGGGAGGAATTGCCACCTCTGCTGATCACCAGAACCATCCCCTTGTATCTCCACGGGCTCTGTTCTCCAGCAAGGACAGTGGGGGCATCTGGCTCATGGGACTCACCTCCATCTCAGACATCCTGCAAAGGACAGGGCAAAGCTCTCCAGCTCCTTCAGAGTTTGGTTGTGCTGCTTATTCCCCCTGTCCCCATCCAGTGCCCTGCAGAGATGCCAGTAGGACAGGCCAGGACACACAGGCAGACCCTAAAAGCAGATCAGCTGCAAGAAGTAGGAGAATAAGGGAACAAACAGGAGGAGCTGGAGTTCCTTCAGCAAACACCAGCCACTCACACCCAGCTTTCCCCCAGGGCAGACCTGACTCACAAACCAGCCCACCTGAGATCACTGGCAGGAGAAAGAGGATTTGAGAGGAAAACTGTAGAGCCTTAACAAGGTCCTTTGGTTTTGTTTGCAAAAGGATCTATTTGAGGAGACATCACTACCTGAAACTTTCAGCCTCTTCCCATGGCATTGTAACAAACACAAGACAATAAATAATTCCAGTGTTTGCCAAGACAAGAAGAAAATTCAATCTCCAAAGCAATGGCATCACTTCCAGCAGCTCCAAGTGAAAAGCTAATGACCTGCAATACCCTGATACATGTTTTGTTCTACAAGTTAAGCCAGCTCACTGCCTTTCCAATGGGTATCCTTAGGCTTTCTGCCTCTGGCACAGCTTCAGTGAGCACTCTCAAAGGGACCAGAGCAGAGTTCCCCCAACACCCCCACAGGAGCCAGGAGAGCAGAGCTGCTGTCCCAGGGTTTAGATGTCCTTCTTTCTCCAACCAACCATTAAGCACAGTCACGGACACACAAAATCCAGCACTCTTCTCCAGCTGTAAACACTATTTCCCCACCCCTTTTCCCTCTTCCAGCCTCACACCCTGGGATCTATAGCTTTAGGAGCATTTTAGTCTGTGGGTTTTATGGTCAGAACCAGCTTGGTGGAACAAACCACCACAATCTCTAAAAGATTCACCTGGTACCCTGAGGGTCCCACCAAGAAGACATAAGTTGCAGTCACTTTGGAGAAAATACTACTACTGAAGGAAGTACAACAGCAACAGAATAAAACCCAAGGAACTTCAAAAGATCCTACAGATTTTTTTTTTTTTCTGCTCTAAGTTCTTTCCCAGAAAAGAAGAAGAGTTTATGTAAGAGATCATTTTGGTATCACTTTCATTATACTTTGCCCTCACTGGTCTGCTCTATGCCACTCTCAACAAGCCTTTGCAATAAAAACAAATAAAACAGAATCATGGAAAGGGACAAAGAGCCTCTTTCCTAAGTGAGCATACGAGTGCAGTTTGCATCCACAGCTCCAACTAGCCCCTGCAGAGAGAGCAACCAGCAGGACATTGTGGTTGAGCTGAGAAATCTCTGCAAAAAATCCCAAGTCTAAAGCACACTTTGGCTTCCCACCACCTGCTCTGAAATAAATTTTCCATAGCAACCAATAGAAAACATTGCTAACATTTTCATTTCTCCTGCAGTACATTAAGTAGAATGAAGTTTTTCACTGGTTTAACTTCTCTGTTTTAAAACCACTGTCCGTAGGTACTAATGCTTTATGTTTGGATTCTGTTTTGTTTCATTCTGAACCCAAGGTTCCACCAGGTTGGATTGTTCATGAGTCAGGTTGGACCTGGGGAAATGCACAGTCAGCTCCAGCTTGGGTGGCAGCTTCTCCTCGGAAAGGAGGAAAGCTGCAAGGATTTCTCCTGCAACCCTTCTGACAAATTCTCCCTTATTTGCAAACATGACAGGATGGCACTTGCAGAAAAGAACATATTAGCAAGACATGCTAAGGAGCTAGGAGGGGGGAAAAAAAAGGTTAATGGATATGGAAAAAATTAGTCAGGAATTATATAAACAGGAAAATGCTGTTAATCCATTTATTCTATTATTTCTGTGGTCACTCACACTTGAGGGAGCTGTTGTGTTTCTGCATTCACACAGTGTGAGTTCACACAGAGCTCTCTGGAGGTTGCCAGGCTGGGCTACAGATGTGGTGGTATAACTTAGTTACAAAGCACCAGTAACGCACGTTCCTCCTTACGGAGAACGCGTGCAGCACAATAATCATTTCCCTCCTGCCACAGACATTTCAGTGCCTGCTTCTCAAAGTCTACTTAAAAACTAGAAAGCAAGAATTTTTAAGAGAACAGACTGGCTGGAAGACAGGGCCCTCTAAAGAAGAAGGCAGTGTGAGTACCTCAAAAGCTGTTTGTGTCCAAGGAAGCCTTCATGTCTCTTCCCTTCCCTTCTCCAAGTGCCTGCACAGCCTTTCCAAATCCCAGTTTATTCAGCTCCTCTTCCAGACAGAAATGCAGAAGCCACTAGGATCTCAGAGAAAAAGACAATTTACTTGGCTCCTCCCATCCTTAAAGCACCCACATATCACACACAAGTGGATGTTCACTTTCTCTTCTGGAGCACAAGTCAGCAGTGCCACAGAACAATGCAAACAAGGCAAGTTCCTGCACATGGAAAAACCAATCACACTCCCAAAAATGTGAGGAACGAGACAACTCTCAGAAAAATTAAAATAATTTATTAAAAACAAAAAAATTGAAAAATTACAAAAATTAGAAAAATATAAAAATTTGGGATCCTAGTGGCACAGGAGGTATGCCCCAGGAGCACAGGGATTAGAGATCTTCAGGCTTAGACAGCACTGGACCTTTGGGGGAAGAATTTGCAGTGCTGGGCTGACTTTTACCTAATCCAAAAGCCAAGGAAAAATTATTAAAAGCTCCTTAATAGGAGTAAGGCTTTAACACCCAGCACCAGCAACCACTACATCTAATCTGCAGTGATCTCACCTCGGCCTTGCAGCTTTGCAGCTGGAATGTTGAATTTTTCTTATCGCAGTGGAGAGGGGGGAGAGCCGAGCCGCTCCGGCTGCCCACGGCAAGGCAGTGGGGGGGGTTCCACGTCTGGAACAGGTCCATGGCTCCAGGATGGCCGTGGCCCGGCCCGGCCTGGCCCAAGCAGGGCCTGGCTGGGCCCGCTGGCCCCCACACGGGGCCCGCAGCCACCTGTCCCAGCGCCAGAAACGAGAGAGAGCTTGGGGGGGAGTTTGCCTATTCTTAAATGTGGATCACAGAGGTGGTCACAACTTTAAGTGGCTTAGAGAATTGTCCATATTCAAACTGGCCAGCTGATAGGTTCTATCAGTTCCCAGAGGAAACTGTAAGCATCCCTTGGCAAGGACATCCCTTCCGGGACTATGCTTGCTAACCTATGACACACTTAAAAAAACCCATCTTGAATTGTTCTAGTGAAAATATTCAGGAGAATAAACCTGTCCAGCATGAGAGCTTTATGTAAGTTGTTCAGTTCTTGTTGCAGAGGATGGTGGACGAGGCTCAACTTTATCAAAAATGTCATTAAAATGAAAAACCCTTTTGCAGGCAAACAGAGGAGAATGACAAAGTTCACTGATCAGGCCACTGCTGTGACCCAAAGGCAAATGCAGCATGACCTCAGCCTCCTCAGCGTTAGCAGTGCCCACAGCAGTCAGCCCCCCTTCCTGAGGGGGATCCCACCCCCTCGGGATCCTCCAGCCTCCTCCTGGTTGTCCCTGGGCCTGGGAGGCATCTCTGCTCGCTGGGGCTGGCCCCAAACGCAGCACCAAGGCACAGATCCCAACAGAAAGACACGGCACAGGGCACTGAAAGGAGTAAAATCAAGGCAATCTATTCTTTAAAATGATATGTATATATATACAGATATGAATCAATTCTTTGAGCTGGTGGAAGTCCTTAGCAGCTCAACTCGAACAAAACCAATTTCCAGAGCAGGCAATAGCTGCTCAGGACAGGGATTGTCCTCCCTTTGCTTTACACCTGCAGCAGCAGCTTTCCTGGTCAAGCACAGGAGGGAACAAGCAGATAAACCCTCAGCTACTGATTTGAGTTTGGCCCAGCGATTGGGATAGAAGCAGCCCTTTGCTGGCCTGCCACTCCTGCCACTCCTTGCAGAACAGGACTGGGATTTTGCACGCTCTCCTGGAGCAGTCTGGCATAAAAAACTCCTGTGCCAGTCCCAGCACCAGCCACTTGATGGCCGTCCTGCTCTGCAAGAGAGGGACACCGGGGACAGAGCAGGGACCTGCCAGGGACCCCCGAGCTCACCAGTCGGGAGCTGAGGGCTCCCCCGACACCCCCGAGCAGCTGCCCCACGGTGCTGTCCCTCACCCGGTGTCACAGGTTAGCAAGCATAGTCCCGGAAGGGATGTCCTTGCCAAGGGATGCTTACAGTTTCCTCTGGGAACTGACAGAACCTATCAGCTGGCCAGTTTGAATATGGACAATTCTCTAAGCCACTTAAAGTTGTGACCACCTCTGTGATCCACATTTAAGAATAGGCAAACTCCCCCCCAAGCTCTCTCTCGTTTCCGCTGCTGGGACAGGTGGCTGCAGGCCCCGTGTGGGGGCCAGCGGGCCCGGCCAGGCCCTGCTTGGGCCAGGCCAGGCTGGGCCACGGCCATCCTGGAGCCATGGACCTGTTCCAGCCATGGAACCCCCCCCCACTGCCTTGCCGTGGGCAGCCGGAGCAGCTCGGCTCTCCCCCCTCTCCACTGCGATAAGAAAAATTCAACATTCCAGCTGCAAAGCTGCAAGGCCGAGGTGAGATTAACGCTTTTATTGCTGTGAAGAGCTGAAAACCTGAGGGAAGAGAGAGAGGAGATGCTTAAAGCTGAAATTCTGTTGTGAAGCTGTGATATATCAGAGTATCCCGTTGTAATTCCATGAAGATATGGGGGGTGGAGTGTTCAACTCGTAAGCAAAAGCACCTGCGCTGAGATAGGCAGATGCTGACGCAGCTGTAATTGCATGAGAAGTTTGGACAGGGAGATATGAACCAAATGAGGACTTTTGCTCCAAATGGGAAAGGAGAAAACCTCAGTCCGTAGAGATGCTCCCAGAGATAGTCCTAACGATGAAGATGATGAAGACCCTTTGCTCCCAGGGAAGGAGAAGGGCCTCTGTTTTTGTTTCTGAACGGCTCAACCTTAAAATTGTACCCCAAAATTGTACCTACTCAAGAGCAGAGCCTCAAAAGCAGTTGCGGGAAAAGCTGCAAGTCGGGGGAAGGGACTCACACGCAGGCAGAGAGACTTCTTCCTAAATGGACTGAACAATATTTGGAAGTGGGCGGCTGTCTCGTTGTGATAATGTTTTCATAGCACGAGCAAGAAGAGACTTCTCTTTCTAAATGGACTGAACAAGGTTATTACGGAAGTGGTAAACAGACTGAACATCTTAAGGGTTGTCTTTTTACATTGTCAGTGGGAGAAGGGAGGAAGGTGGGGGGAGGAGGAGAGTTCTGAAGCTGGTATAATTTTTTTTTTTTCTTTTCTCCCTTCTTTTAGGTCTGTTAATAAACTTCTTTATATTCTTTCAAGTTTGGTGCCTGCTTTGCATTTCTCCTAATCCTTATCTCACAGCAGATAAAGAGTAATGAGTATTTTGGACCAAACCACTACACCCGGGTGTTACAAACGAGAGGGTTTGAGATCACTTTGAAAATCACTGGTGAGGGTATGAGCAAAAGTCAGATTTAATATTGAGCGACAAAGCACCACAAGTTCGTTGGCCAGATTCACTCTACCACTTACAGGACAGCTGAGGGAAAATAATCAGCAAGAAGATACAGAGGAGATGAAGGTCTGGAAAGCTGGAGATTCCCCATCCAAGAAAAAGATGATAAAAGGACAAAAGAATGTGGAGCAAAGTAGCATGAAGAGTGAGAAAACCAGTAGAGGATAGAATACTGATTAATTAAGTGAATGATGTGACTTAGAATCAATGAGCATTAATTTCTTTGTTGGCTAAAAATGTGTGAGTAAGTGGAAAAGTTCTGTATTGGCGTCAGCATGGAGGCCAGAATTTGTCAGCCACCCCTGTGGGCCAAAAATTAAGCAATGCCTTACTCTCTAACACTCAAAAGACAGTGTTAGAGGGAGTCTTGATCCCGACCATTGCGGAGGTTTTCGGGAACAGCAGCACTGGTGAAAAGACGCCCAAAGCCGGCAGCCCGCACACGCTCTGCTTCCTCCCGCAGGTGCCCCGGCTGCCCATCCCTTCTCGCTGTACAAACCCTCTGCTGTTTTTCCCAGCGCCTGGGGATGGCATCACCTCCTCATTGCTCGCGATGTGTGGTGAGGAGCTGGAGGCTTTCCCCGGCGCGTGTGCATGAGGCTTGTTTTGGTGGAAATCGGGAGATGGCCCATTTAAAACAGAGCGCTTCAGTCATTTCCAGCTCCAAGCCCCTGGCACTTCCCAGGGAGCTCTGGGATCCTCTGAGGTCCCCTCAGGGCTGAATTCCCTCATGATTCCATACCTAGCGGGGCTGCCAGGGATCCTTTGGGGCCCCACAGCTGTACTCCAGCTCTCCGCGGGGCATTTTGGAATAGAGGCAATGGAATTTGGAGTCTGTCAATGACACGGTGGGGCCCTGCAGATACAATTCAAGGCCCACGGGGACATTTTGGGGTATCAGGGATGCAATCTGAGGCCCTCTGCACAAAATCTGGGGCCCTGGGCCTGCAATTTTAGGGCCAAGTGGGGCATTTTGGGACGGCAGGGATGTGAGGAGGAAGCATCCCACTGCCTGCGGGACAGACTGAGAAGGACACAGTCTGCTCAGTACACTCAGGGCACTACACATCTGAAGGATACCATGGGCTCGGATGTGGTTTTCCATCTTTATTAATTAATCTACACAAAACTACAACTCTGCTGGGCTCACCGGCACCAGCAGCAACACAAAACTAAAACTCTGCTGGGCTCACCGGCACCAGCAGCAAAAGAAAACTACAACTCTGCTGGGCTCACCGGCACCAGCAGCAAAAGAAAACGATAACTCTGCTGGGCTCACCGGCACCAGCAGTAAAAGAAAACTACAGCTCTGCTGGGCTCACCGGCACCAGCAGCTACAGAAAACTACAGCTCTGCTGGGCTCACCGGCACCAGCAGCTACAGAAAACTACAACTCTGCTGGGCTCACCGGCACCAGCAGCAAAAGAAAACTACAGCTCTGCTGGGCTCACCGGCACCAGCAGCAAAAGAAAACGATAACTCTGCTGGGCTCACTGGCACCAGCAGCTACAGAAAACTACAGCTCTGCTGGGCTCACCGGCACCAGCAGCTACAGAAAACTACAAATCTGCTGGGCTCACCGGCACCAGCAGCTACAGAAAACTACAACTCTGCTGGGCTCACCGGCACCAGCAGCACAGCATTTGGAGAATGACCGATGATCTTCGCCGCACCCTTGGAGCTCTTAGGATCGAGCCAGCGTGGGCTGCCATGGAACTGATCGAGATGTCCCTGTCCGTCTCCAAGGGCTGAAGGGCTGTGACCAAAAGAAACAGAGGCAAGATGAAGCCACGTGTGGGCAGAGCCCCTGCGAGTTCCCTGCAGAGTACTCACCACTGAGGACGTCAGTCTGAGTCTCCAAATCCTGGTCCCTCATGTGTGTCGTGGCGCTCCCTGGGAAGAGAGCTCCGTCATTCCCTGCTCCTGCTGTGCTCCCAGCAGTGTGAGCCCCGGCCCTGCTGCCCTCCCATTCTGCAGGGCTGACCCAGGGGCCGCCAGCAGCCAAAGGGAGTGGGGCTGAGCAAGGCGGTCACCAAGCCCAGCTTGTGGCAAGGGGCAGAGGGAGGCTGAGGCTCGGCATGGGGTGGTTGGGGTTGCCACAGGGTTGCCCCTTGCTGCCAGTGCAGTGGCAAGGAAGTGGCCAGGCTGGCCCAAAAGGGGCCAGGGGCTGTGACTCACTGATGAACCTGACGGCCGCCAGGCGCACGGAGGACTGAGAGTCCCTCAGGTAGGGCAGGCTCTGATGCATGTACTCTTCAGCCCTGCTGCTCCTCCTCAGCAGCTGCAGGGAGCACCAGCAATGTCTCCAGGCTTGTCACAGAGTCCCCCAGCTGGCTGGAGCAGTCCCTCCTGCCAGCACCCCTCCCTGCTGAGCCCTCCCTCTTGCTGGGTACAGGGAAGGGAGAGGGGCCTCGACAGGAGCCTCTGGGGCTCTGTTCTCGAGGACAGGAACAAGGTCCTCCAGGTCCTGCCCGGCCCTGTGAGCAGCACTCCGTACAGGCTCTGTTCCCCTGACAGACATAGGGCAGGGACAGCCCTCACCCAGCCTGGGCCCTGTGGCTTGTCCTTACCAAGCATTCTCCAAGCTCCCACATCCGCTCTCTCTGCAGCAGGTGCTTGAGCTGCTTCCATTTGAGAAGCTCTGCAGCAGCAAAAAGGGCTTCCCTGGAGGCCTGCAGGACAGCATTATCTCAGACGTGGCACCAGGGCCTGGGCAAAGAGACCTCTTGGCTCTACTCCTGCCGTGATTCTGCCCCTAGGAAGCTGTGACTTGTCCTAGCCCAAGTGTCTTGAGGTCTCTTGGGGACAGCCCTGCGTGACTGACTGAGGCTTGAAGCCCTGGCCTCTGATACTTGTAGGAAAGCTGAGAAACCTCTGGGCTTCTGGGAGCACATATGTTCGGGCCTCGGGTGCTGCCTCAGTGGCCACAGGCTGCTGCAGAGCCCTGCTGCAGCAGGCAGGGCAGGTGTTGAAAATGGCTGAGCCACCTTGTCCACCCCTGCTTGTACAGTTCTGCAGGGACCCTACCCAGGGGCTGCACTGGGGAAGCCCTGCCTGCTGCCAGCAGCCCTTGCCCCAGGCCCTGGGATCCCTGGGAGGTGGCAGTCCCCCCATACCAGTGCTCAGCCTCAAAATCCAAACCTTAGCCACGCTGGGGATATGGTCATTCAGACGGAAGAGAAGAGGGACCAGAGCACTCTGAATGTTCCTCCTCATCTTCTTCTCATCCCTACTCAACACAGCCTTCAGCAGGTCTCTGAAGAGCAACAGGGAGAGCTCTCGCAGCTGGCTGCACTCCTGGTAGGAAGGAGGAAAAGTGAGCTTTGGAACAGCAGCTCCCTGCCCGTGGCTGCGGTGAGGGCGATGCTCCAGGGTCACATTCCAGAGCAGGCAGGAGCAGCGTTTGGCTGCAAAGCCCAGAATCCGTTCCAGGAGAGCTGAGCCTGCTCTGAGCACTGCTTGCAGGGCAGGGCTGCAGGGCAGGGCCCGGCTGCAGGGCTCAGCCTCCCACATCAGCCTCACCGAGTCAAAGAGCGGCAGCACCTTCCCCACCAGCATCATGGCGATGGAGCTGGCCTTTGCCTTTTTCAGCTGACCCAGGATATTTCGGAAGACCACAATGATCTTCAGCTTTTCATCTTCACTGCCAGCTTCCAGTATCTTCATCATGCTTGGCAGGAAGGCGTCAACTTTTTTTGCCTTTAGGAAGAAGAGAATTTCCATTTTCTGAAAAGGTTTTGTCTGGACACCTCCCAGGGCAGCCACCCCAGGCCCCACCACAGCAGGGAGGGTCTTTGAAGCAGTCACCCCCACATCCTGACTCCCAGCCCAGGCCAAGCCACTGCCCTGCACTCAGCCCCAGGCCCTGGCTGCTGACGTGGCTGCCCCAACATCACCCTGCTCACCATCTCAGCTCTCTCTGACAGCTCAGCGAGGACTTCCAGCAACACGAAGGCCATCAGCACATCGACATGCTCCTGATCGCTCCAGACGTTGGGCTCGTCACCCAACTCCTCCACATCAATCTGCCCCGAGGACGACTGCAGGAACAAACAGAGCCATGAGGCGCTGGCAGAGGGCTCACGGCAAGGGATCAGGGCCTTTCCTGGCAACTCACGGCTCTGCGAGAGGCGCAGGTGCCTTCTCTGCGAGGGTTGCACCACTGGTTGCGGAGCAAGGTAGCCAATCCCGTTAGGACCTTGTCCAAGATCTCAGGCATGGAGGACAGAGTGTCGCACAGTTCCTGCACAGTGCTGGAAGCCAGGGGCTGCCTCAGCCACAGCGCCGTGGCCAGGACCAGCCCCACAGAGCAGAGCCCATGCTGGGGGTCTCCAGGGGCCCTGCCGGGGAAGCCTGACAGGGTTGAGGGGGAGTTCTGGGAGCACCAAGCTGGCTCTGGACTGGCTTGGCTGGCTTTGGCTGCTGCAGGCCCAGCCAGAGAGCTGGAAAGGTTTGTGGGATGGAGAGCCTGGCTCCCTGAGAAGTCCTGCAGCATTCCTTGGATCTGGCACACACAAAGTCTTGGGGTCCCACTCCCCACATGGAGCAAGCCCTTCAGATTGTCAGGGCCAGTACCTGTCTCCTTGAAAAGCCATCTCACACAGGCTGATGAGCACTGCTGAGCCATACTCGTTGGTCATCAGGAGAAACAGTGACTCCACTTTCTTACAGCCTGACTCCGTGGTGATGCATGGCAGGGTTTCAAGGATGCAGCTGACTATCTTGGGCACCTGGAGAGGAAACAGGTGAGCATGGCACTGCCACTGGAGTGCAGCCATGTCCTCAGCTGCCCTTCCCGTTCCTCTCTGCCACCTTCAGGTGGCTTCAGGTGCCCAAGTCACCTGGATTTGTGAGGAAGGGATGGGGGAGGAACAAGGCCTCACAGGGCTGAAGATGGTAGTCCAGCCCCCGGGCACTTACATCCATCAGCCAGGAGTCTGGGTCTCTCATGGCCACATCCAGCATGCTGCTGGGCACCTCCTTGTCAAGGATGCTGTCATCTCTCAACGCCCCAATGGCCTCGAGGATGACGTCTGTCCTCTCGCTAGAGCGGAGATATCTTCCAAAGGCCTACGGCAGGAAGGAAGGAAGGAAGGCATGCCACTGAGTGCCCTGGTGGTGCTGCTTGGCTGGGCAGAGGTTCCTGGCAGTGCTGGCAGCACATCCCTCAGGAAAGCTGACAGCAGTGCCTGCAGTCCCTGGGTGGGAGAGGGTGAGGAGAAAGGGCCCTCCACATCGGGGAGGAGGGCTCATGGGCATGGCGTGCTGGCCCTACAGAGAACCAGGCTCTTGCTGGCGGCCAGGAGGGCTGGAGCTGCTGCTGGGGCTGGAGCTGCTGCCAGGACACCAGAGTGCAGCCCGTGTGTTGTCCCTGCTCAGGGATGGCAGGAACCTTCTTGCCAGGGCAGTGAGGCCCCACCGGCCCCACTGGCTCTGGGTCCCTTTGCTCACACAAATGCCCTGCTGATGCCACAGACAAGAGACCCGCAAAGCAGAGGGGGGCTCTTTACCTGGGTACAGTCCTTGGTGCTCAGGGAACACAAGGAGGAGGTGGTCACACCTTCCCAAACGAGCTGGTCTGACCTGTCAATTGGCCTTGACTTGTCTAAACAGCAGGGAAAGCACAGAAAAGTCACTAAGGTCATCAAACCCCCCTGAGATCTGCTTGCAGGACAGCGGGACAGAATCAGGCAAGATTTCTGGAGGGCATCAGCAATAGCTTCCTGCTACAGGCAAGAGGGAGCAGCCATGCTGCTGGATCTGCTCTTCTCTAACGGGGAAGGCTTGGCTTTGGCACCTGGCAGTCAATTGCAGCTTTGGCTGTGGGGGCCACAAGGCAGTGGGGTTCAAGGGCCTGAAAGGAAGGGGAGGAAGGGGAGCAGTAACAAACAGATCCGGGATTTGAGGCGAGCACTCAGCTTCTGCAGCAGAGTGACAGCTGGGATGCTACAGGAAGCAGCTGGGAGGGGCAAAGCAGGTCAGGCAGCAGATCTGTCAAGAGAGCTCTGTGTGCACAGGTGTGAAGGCCACAGCTGCTCTTGCTTTTTTACTTACAGAGGAATTCAGCGAGGGAAAAAAGAGCATGGAAGGCTGTATAGCTTGTATGTTCACTGGAACATCGGAAAAGAATGAGACGTGCCAGCAGCTTTCCCACGATTGGGATTGAGATGTCTTCAGGGCAGACACGTCCAGAACTGTCTCTTCCAAAGTTGACAGAGGCCTGGATGAAGGAGGCATGAGAAGAAGGGCTAAGAGAAGGAAGTTAGTGCCGAAGACTTGTACCCAAGAGTGTGCCCAGGGCTGGATTCCCGGTGAATCTGAGCTTTGCAGGGCTCTATGGCCCCATCTCTTGGAGCAACCAGCTGGGCAGCAGCCCTGGCATGGAGAGTGGCAGGGAGGGGAGATGGCCTGGCTGGAGGGCGCCTGGTCCTTACCTTCAGAATGGAATAGTTGGACATCAAATAAGTAAGGACACCGATCCTCCCCAGAGCCCTCTCCTGCACAACTTCTCTCTCAGACTTGGTGAAGTCCAGCAGCATCTGGGATGAGAGAAGCTGCTGGTGAGCACCAGAAGCAAACACAGCTCTGCTCCTGGGCCAGACTTGTATCATCCCTCGAGGCTTCCTCCGACCTCACACAAAGTCTGCAGAGGGCTGCCTATCCCTGGGGTCCCTCAGAGGCCTGGACAAAGCTCCCAGGACAACCTTTTGGCCAAGAAGGTGCCACCCTCTGCAGCCACTGTGCCTCCGAGGAGCCTGGTGCCAGCCCCTGCTTCCTCACAGGAGCTGAGCATCCTCCCCACACCACGCCCTGCCTGCTCAGCACTGGACTGGGCAACTCCTCCCCTCCAGGGTGAGGAACGCCCTGGGACCCCCACTCGGCCTGTGCCAGACCTCAAAGATGTCCTGCAGCTCCTGGCTGACACTGGAGACAGGAAAGCTGAGCACCAGTGTCCTCAGCATTGTGTCCATGGCCTTCAGGGTCTGCAAAGACGACAGAGAGCAGTGCCTGTGATTCTGCTCTTCTTTCCCCCACGCCCAGGACACTGATCTGAACTCTCAGTGCCTGAGGAGGAAACCTGAACTGCTCAGGAGAGACACAGCGATACACAAACTGCTGGGGACACAGCCACGCCCATGGGAAGGGGACAGAAGGGTGGGCAAGCAACAGCAAGACCTCACCCTGCCTCAGATCTCTGGTCATGGGGCAGCACAGGGTGACCAGGGAGCTGCCCAGAAGGACTGGACACTGCTGGAGCTCAGCCAGCACTTACCTTGATGTAGAGGGAAGCGCCTGAGCGTGGCATTTCCCTTTCTGGGGGAAGCCAGAAGACACTTGAGAAACACGCAGAGAGGAGGCTCTTGGTTTTGCCCTCCAGCACATTCTCCACCAAGCTGCAAGGACACAGGAGAGCCAGTTGGACACTGGTGCTGGGAGCAGCCCCTCGAGGCCTCGTGCACGAGGCCTCGGAGCTCTGGGGCAGGGGGCCCACCTTAATTCATCGATGGTAATCATGGCGAGATACCGGACCCGTAAGGACACATGGTCCCTTGGCTCCTTTTCCAGGATGTCCTGCAGAACACAACCAGGATGGGACCTGGCAGCTGCCAGCACCCAGTGCCTCCAGTCCCTGCCCCACCCAAGTGCTGTCCACACAGGGTCCCAGTGCCAGGGGTGCTTGTCCCCATCCCCAGAACACCAGGTGTCCCCTCACCTTGATGTTGTCCACCACTTCGCACGTTTGGCAGAATAAATCCAGGCCCTGGGTCAAGCCACGTTTCAAGGCGGTTTTGCACAGCACGTAGACACTCTTCAGAAATGTGAACTTGTGGGTGTCCTGGCAGCCAGGGGACAGAGACACAAATGGGGAGTGTGGGAGGGTGGACACAGCCAGCAGCACCAGAGCACTGCCCTGTGGGAAAAGCAGCTCTGCCCAGGCAGCAGCCCTCCACAGCCCAGCAAAGCCCCTGCCAGCAAACGCCAGCACAGCCACTGTCCAACTGGCCCCAATTACCTTGTCAAGGCTGCTGACAAAGGCCATGATGAAATCCACAGCTTCCTCTGCTTCTTCATATACAGGCAACCAGCTGGAATCTGCCAGAGGGCAAGAGCAGGGAGGGCTGCAGAGGCTCTGGCCACAGGAGAGAGCCAAGGAGACCTACCCTCCACCCAGCCCCATGCCCACCCCCCTGGCACGGCCTTTGTCCTGTGCAGCTCGTGGCTGGAGGCAACCAGCAGAGGAGCTGCTCTGCTGGAGCTGGGAAGGCCTCAGTGCCCTGGGCTGATGGGCAGGAAAGGTCCAGAGCCCCACTGCCCCTCACTGCCCACACCCTGGAGCCCCTCTGCTGGTTTTTCTTGGCAGAGGCTGTGCTGGGGCTGGCCTCCAGCCCTGAGCTGCCCTGGCATTCAGGCGACATCGTGCCTGTCCCCCAGGACTGTTGTTGTCATCGTGCCAGGAAAACGTGATCCTGGCCCCGTGCAGGGTGTGCTGGTGGGCCCCAGCCCTGCCCAGCCCCACGGGGCCCCTCGCTCACCAATCTGCAGTGGCTGCATCGTGGTCGTGTCGTAGAAGGACAAAGGCTGGAGGTATAAAGAGCTGCTCTCCTCGGAAGAGCTGTCCTCCTCCCAGGCCTTCCTGGGGAAGGCGGGGGGTCTCTTCTCCATCCTTTAGGATACACAATATGGGGGATGCTGGGGTGGGTGTTGGGGTGGTGGTGTGGCAATCTTTGGTAAAACACTTCAGCCCCACAGTGATGCCTTAGATTTTAACTTTGATAGTTTTCAAATCCTGCACTGCCCAGTGGGTAACTCGGAGTTTCTTGTAGCCTGTTAATTTCTGCTCGCTCATGCCAGCCAGACATAACAAGGCCTCTCCAGGCCTGCTCTTCAAGGACACTCAGACTGTCCTAGGCCCAAAATGTATAAACCAAAAGCCTCTGAGAGGGGGGCAAGCTGAGGGGAAATTACATCATCAACCTGAAGCTTTAATTGGAGAATTAACCCTGACATGCAAATGAACCAAACCTATAAAAGTGTGAAGAACTCGTGACCTGTTGTCCATCTTGGGGTCCATCTGGGCAGTGGCCTCTGGCTCCCCAGGGGTACCTTTGAAGGCCTTTCAAATAAACACCTACCTTTATTCCCTTACTCCTGTCTAGTCTCTGTTTCTAGGTGGCCTCTCAAGGCACCAACAGGGCTACCAGGGGTGATGGGGCAAGACAAGCTGCACTCAGGGGCTCCTTGTCAGCTCCAAGCTCCTGCCTGTCACCATCCACCGTGGGCAACAGGCACGCTGACCACGCACGCTGCAGTGGGCTGTCACAGAGGGCCCCACTGTGACACAGCACCTGCCTCTAGCAACGGGTTCCAGGGCTTGTTGACACGGAACCTGTCCCCAGCAACGGGTCCCAGTGACCCACCACCCCGGCAGGGAAGGGCAGGCTGTCCCCCAGGGCACAGGCCTGGCATAGCCTTGGCCACCTGGCTGCTTTCAGGGTGCCTCCAGACCTCCCTGTGCCCTCCCATCCCCTCGGGACATCCCTGGTGCCCTCCCATGCACCCCAGAGCCCCGTGTTCAGACACTCCCATGTGCCTTCAGGACATCCCTTTCCTTCCAGGATACTGCAGAGCCTGACCTCTCTGGGGGGGTGTAGGAGTGCAGATGGGAGCGTGGCAACCTGGGAGCGTGGCAACCACCATGATAATGCTGTGGTCCTCATCATGCTGGGAGCTCTTGTCCTCTGGTCCAGCCCAGCTGAGCAGCCTGAGCTGGTGCAGGTGCTGCGGGGACCGGGGGCAAACTGGGACCTCTAGAGCACATCAAAAGGTGCACTGGGGTGCTGAAGGGGAAACTGGCCCCACTTTAGCCCCTGGTCCCTGCAGCACTCCTCCATCAGCCTCCTTGCACCCTTAGGAGCCCTTCCTTGGCCCTGATTTTACACAAAAGCTCACCGTTTGCCCTTTCTGGGGCCTGCAGAGGCCGCTCAGGCACAGTCCGACCACGGGACTCCTCCATCTGCCCTGTAGGTGTCTTCAGATCGCTCTGGGTCACAGAATCACAGAAACATTAAATTTGGAAAAGACCCCCAAGATCATCAAGTCCAACCTTTGACCAATCACCACCTTGTCAATTAAACCAGAGCACTGAGTGCCACATCCAGTCGTTTCTTGAGTGCCTCCAGGAATGGGGACTCCCTTCCAAAGCCTGAGAACTGTTTCCATTATGAAATTCTTCCTAATGATTACAGACAAACGTCTCCTGAGGCCTTCAGTGCACCCCTGCCCCCCTGCAGAAATGCCCCTGGATGGAGGGCTTGCAATGCTGGACTCTACAAAAACACTTTATTCCCCCCAGCAATCTCCCAGAGCTGTTGGTTATGTCCCAGAGCCTTCTCAGGATCCCTCCTGTCCCCTCCTGAGGCACTCCCAGTGATGGAGGCACTCTGTCTGTCCTAGCTGGGACTCCTGAAGCTGCTCTCTAACCCCTCAGTGCAGAGGCTGGTGGAGCCCTCAAACCTGTGGTGGAGCCTGCGTTGGCCATGAAGGCACCTCAGAGCTGCAGCCTGTGCTGGTGGGCAGGGATGGGGAGATGGTCTGCCTGGAGGGACCTGCTCCTTACCTCCAGAGTGGAATAATTGGATGGCAAAAGGGTCAGGACACCAATCCTGCCCACAGCCCTCTCCCACACAACTCTCTCAGCTCTGGTGAAGTCCAGCAGCATCTGGGGTGAGAGAAGGTGCTGGTGAGCACTGGAGCAGACACTCTCCAGGGTGAGGAACGCCCTGGGACCCCCACTCTGCCTGTGCCAGACCTCAAAGATGTCCTGCAGCTCCTGGCTGACACTGGAGACAGGAAAGCTGAGCACCAATGTCCTCAGCATTGTGTCCATGGCCTTCAGGGTCTGCAAAGACGACAGAGAGCAGTGCCTGTGATTCTGCTCTTCTTTCCCCCACGCCCAGGACACTGATCTGAACTCTCAGTGCCTGAGGAGGAAACCTGAACTGCTCAGGAGAGACACAGCGATACACAAACTGCTGGGGACACAGCCACGCCCATGGGAAGGGGACAGAAGGGTGGGCAAGCAACAGCAAGACCTCACCCTGCCTCAGATCTCTGGTCATGGGGCAGCACAGGGTGACCAGGGAGCTGCCCAGAAGGACTGGACACTGCTGGAGCTCAGCCAGCACTTACCTTGATGTAGAGGGAAGCGCCTGAGCGTGGCATTTCCCTTTCTGGGGGAAGCCAGAAGACACTTGAGAAACATGCAGAGAGGAGGCTCTTGGTTTTGCCCTCCAGCACATTCTCCACCAAGCTGCAAGGACACAGGAGAGCCAGTTGGACACTGGTGCTGGGAGCAGCCCCTCGAGGCCTCGTGCAGGGGACCCACAAGGGATGAGCAGATTCCCCCCCAGAACACCGGGTGTCTCCTCACCTTGATTTTTTTTCTGGGTGGCAGAATAAATCCAGGCCCTGGCATAAGCCACGATTCCAAGTGGTTCTGCACAGGGAGGGGACCAGGAGAGTTTTCTGGCTGCTCTGGGCTGGGGTCCCCAAGGCTGCAGGAGCAGCCAAGCCAGCTCATGGGGCAGCTGGAGGGAAGAAGGAAACAGACCCCCCTTGGGCACCACAGCTGCTCGCAGCCCCCTTGGTCAGGGACAAGGACATCTGCCCCTGGAGGGACCTTTTCTCATGCAAATGTGGTTACATATTGAAAAAAAATTGGGAGAGAAAACCACCTTTTGCTCTCAGCCCTTCTCAATCCCACTGCTTCTGGAGAGGTTTGGATATTTGTTAGTAATGACCTCAAGTGCATCATCCACTGCTGCTCCATTACAAGGCCAGATTGGGCTGTAGGGCTGATTTACTCAGGGGGACATTGGGCAGCAGAACCTTTGGTACCTCTACGTGAGAGCATTGAAACTACAGGCAGTAATTCAGGGGTCAGAAAAACCACAGCTCGCTTTAGGGCCTCGACCCAGACATGGGGGGGTACATACAGGAGAAAGTTTTACTGCTACCACTCATAACAGCAGCTTTACTAAACCCCTAAAAAACAATTACTGTTGGAGTTGAAAAATAATGAAGTAGGTAAATCATTTACAGGGAGGGGGAGAGGGCCTGTTTAAAACCCTATCAACTGTGACTGCTCTGAAGCAGCCCCCAGAGCCTGCAGCAGTCTTCAGTTAGGTGCACATTATTTAATTGGTTTCAAGTGATTTTCTGGACTGCTAATCACCATGATGTAATTAAAAACCGGGGCAGCATGTTGCTAATGCCATAGCACATCAGAGATGTTAAACTCCTGAGAGTTCCTGGAATAGGGATGGCTGCTCCCCTTGCCTGGAGTGTTTTGAAACAACCAGACAGGAGATGTCTGCAGGTGACTGAAGCAGAGGCAGGCAGGCAAGTGGCCACCAGTAGCTGCTGAGGAGTCAAGGTGAAATATCCATACACTTTTTAAAAAACATCCACTGCTCATGAAAATACAGATTTTGAAAAGCCATGACTTTTGGAAGGAACACAAGTTCTCCTTCTTACAGACATAGGCTGTCTCACTAAAAAAAAGGTGAAAAAAAGGAAAAATGAAGTTTTGCTTCACAGTTGGAGTTGTTTAACTCCTCATTAAATGGTTTGTGGTCTCCATGATCCTCATGAGGTGATGAATCTTTCTCATGCTTCTCAGGACCAGCTGAGAGCAGCTGAATAAAGCCCAGCCATGCTTTCACCCTCATGTGTATAGGGTAGTGGGGGGAGAAAAGGGGACTAAAAAAAAGGGCCAGTAACTCAGTGTGAAGAAGGGATGGAGACTGCAAGCTCTGATGGATGCTAGAGAGCACCTCTTCCCTGGAAAGGCATCATTGGTCAGCTTCGTCTGCTTAAAGACTTTCTGCAACACGATCCTGAAAGCACAACAGTTCATCTCATGGCTTTCTGCTGCACAGCTCATTTTCCACAAAGCTCCAGCTAACTAGGCTGCAGCCCATCCATGAAGGAGTTTCAGGTTTTTTGGTTCGTTTAACTTTCCTTTTTACCCCGGTGTTGATACAGCTGAACCTCAGCAGCACGGCTAGGGCAGGTTTCTTGCAGAACCACAGATGTGGCAGGTGTATCTAACACTGGTGTCAGGGGCTAACACAGAGCACTCACCCAGCCAAAGCTGCTCTGCCACTTCTCACAGCCAGTGTGAGAAGATCAAGGGGCAACTCAAACATTTCCTCACCCACTGGCTACAGCAGAGGTTCACAGGAATGCAATCACTTGGCAGCATGGGAGGCAGGAGGAATACTTCCACAGGAAACAGCAATTTTAGAGCAGGAGCCTACTCCCAAATTGACGGGCTCCAGGGAGGAATTGCCACCTCTGCTGATCACCAGAACCATCCCCTTGTATCTCCACGGGCTCTGTTCTCCAGCAAGGACAGTGGGGGCATCTGGCTCATGGGACTCACCTCCATCTCAGACATCCTGCAAAGGACAGGGCAAAGCTCTCCAGCTCCTTCAGGGTTTGCCTTGTGCTGCTTATTCCCCCTGTCCCCATCCAGTGCCCTGCAGAGATGCCAGTAGGACAGGCCAGGTAGGTGAGAGAGGCTGGAACTTCAACCATAGAGAAAACTCCAGAACCACTTCCAGACACCATGGTCCTGCAACACAGGGAGCCTGCCTGCTGTGAGAGTTTTGAAGGATTGTCTTTAAACCAGCAGGCTTTTAGTTCAGGAGGAGCACATCCATGAGCACATCAACACCTGTGAAACCACAGCCCATGACAGTTTGTGCACTGGGGTGATATGGACTGAAATCAAACACCCTTCCAGCTCCACCCTTGCTGGTCTGACAACTGAGCCAAAAATTTTGCTAAAGCACATCCAGCCCCACATGCTTCAGTCCCCAACTGTGATGGTGAAGCATCTCCCACCATGCAACAGCGCTGCATAGAAAACTGAAAAATGAAAATGTTTTAGCATACCCCCAAACCTATTATGTCCAAAAGAAGCAGGACTCTCCTTGCTTTCCAGGGAAAACAGGAGGTGAAATTAGAAGCCGCTGTTAGAGGAAACATGAGTCATGCTGTTCTAACAAGCTTTGGCTTTATCTGCACTTGCCCAGCCTGAGGAGTCACTGAAATGAGAATTCCCTTTTTAATGATTAGATTATTGCTTGGAAGAGAACAGTTTGTGTTTGTGCATTTGTTTTGTTGCCTTCTTGTGCTTTCTAAAGGCTTTCCAAGTAAACACTTCCCAGCAGAGCTGAACAGGATTCAGTATGTGCTGCTTTGGGCTTTGGAAACTTGGGAAATTTCCCTCACTTCCTCTGTTCCCCTCAACATTTTGGCAGTGACAGGTAGAAAACCCCCACTCTGAGCAGGGATGTAACGTAAAAGGAATGCTTGTCTCCCCAGAGCAGCTGTCTGGCTCAGCCACTGGAACATGCCACTCATTTCTGTGGCAGTGCTGCTGGCAGCTGGGACAGCAGAGCCTTTCCAAAGCTCATGGGGAGCATCTCCAGCTTGCACGAGCTGGGCTCAACTGGGAGGATCCTCGCTGGGGGATTCAGAGAGGTTTCTTGGCCTTAGCAGCCTCCCCCATCATTTATTGCAGCCTCTGCTCCCTTTCATGAGCACAATCCAGGATAATGTGTCTGTTGACAATTGCAGCTCCTGACCTCATTATGAGAGCAGTGTGTGTTAAATCCTTCAGTGAGGCTCCTGGAGACCACACTGCAGGCCACAGCACTGCCTGGCTCCTGGAGGAGCAGGACAACCTCTGTGCACTAAAGACATTTCATCAGCATTTGTCAGCTCAGTACAAAGACCATCAGCCTCAAAGACTTCTCCCTCAAAAGGTGTCCCTGCCCACAGCAGGGGGTGAAACTGGATGGTCTTTAAGATCCCTTCCAACCCAAGCCTTTCTAATATGAACCATAGCATTACCCCGAAATGCAGAGGAACCACCTGTGTTTGCAATCCTTCATAGCAGGGCATCACCATGCCTGCACTGAGTCATGTATGAGGGGAAAAAAAAAAAATTCAGCATGTTAGTCACAAGAGATCAAAATCACTTCCTTGCATTATGAATCTGTAAGCACTAATCTGCAACTCTTCTGCCAGAAATGAGGTAATTATTATCCCAAAGAAAAAAAATACTCTTTATCAGATAACTTTCAAAAGCACAGTAATAAAAGAATCACAACTTCAGTCCTTAGCAAGTAAACAGGAGCAAAGATCTCAACAACAAACACAGGCAATGTAGGCAGAACAATAACTTCACTTCCCAGAACCTGCTCCCATTTTCTGCTAGGTTTTAGTTCAATCATGTCCAATCACATGGGAAAGACTCTTCCAGCAGAATTCCCCCTGGTTGGCCCCCCCCAACAAGATCACCTCTCCATGGTCATGTATCCTTTTAGTGCCACATCCGAGCTCAAACCTGTCCCTAAGCTTTCATAGCTGTACCCACAGAAAGAGCCATGGACCAGCTCAATCAGCACTCCAGCAGGGACACAAATAAAGTGAGGGACCTCAGTACGGGTGACAGCTGTCCCAGAGCCCCACAAATCAAAATCACAGCCAGTGAAGGGGTGACAGCAGCTGAGACCTGCTCAGCCCACGCCTGGAGTGCCAGAGGCTGTTGTTTATCAGCAGAATGTGTCCTCTGGAGCAAAGCTGAGGCTTTACAAGAACAGGTGAATCTGTGGAGAGCAACTCATTTTCTTAACCACATAATATTTGAAAGACTTGTTTCATCCCAAATTCAGAGGTTGAGGAAGAAAAGAGATTAAAGATGGGACAGCAAATTATCAAAAGCATAAATGGCACAATGCAACACCCCTATGAGGAGCAGGAATACAAAACAAATCTTTAAAGGAGATTAAAGTGAATAAGAAGGACATTCAACTGGAAAAAATGGGGTGACATGCTCTGAGGATAATGAGTCCAAAAGGATAACCAGGATAACACATCCTCTCAGGATGGAGCGCTTTCTCACTGATGACCTCATTTCATCTGGCCACCACCACCAGCGTTTCTGTAAAAGGTACAAATGCATCTGATCTCTCTTCAAAACTTAAGCAGGTGCTCAGGTTGATGACTCAAACGTGAGTCACCAAAGGATTTTGCTCACATACCAACTCAGAGCTGCACAAGCCTTTGGAGAAATACTTGTAATGGAGGAGTGGCATTTCAAGCACCCTAAATCTTGAGTGCTCCTCAAAAATGTTTCAACAATTGCAGTTGATGTATATTGAACATGGACACTTTTCTCCAGCCAAGTGCAGTGTTCCCTCCATGATAAATGCAATTTATTTTTACATTAAAACTATTTTAATAACTTGCACTCGTAATCATTACAATCACAGATCAGGATTGCTGTACTTCACAGTAGAAGATCCAAATGCCTTGCAATTAATTTTGTATTTTTATTCTCCATCAGGCTTTTCCTTAAGGCCTACAGAAATACTTCAGTAGTCCCCAGAATGAGAAAATGATGTTTCACCACTCTGCTAATGAGAGCACTTCCTTTACAATATCACTGCTGAGTAACTTTCACCTGGCTCTGGCACACGCTCCTACCCATGTGCTAATTCACTCTGGAATATTAATGACGTGACTCAGTGGGATGTTGAGTCACCAGTGATGAAATACCTGTCCCCACACAGGCCAGCTCATCATAACAGCAGCAGGAGCAAACAAACTCATCCAGAGCTGCCGTACAAGGAGCAGGGACAGATGTGGCTCTTTAGGGACATCCCTCCCAGGCAAGCCCCTGTGCTCTGGCAGTGCCACAGAAACCAAAGGGAGACAGGACCTGGGGCCCTGTGCAGGGGAAGGTCTGGCTGCTCTGCAGAGGGTGAGGAAAAGACAGATTTATTTGTAGCCTTAATAGTGCCTAAGGAAATTTCCCCATTTCCTGTTATCCCCATTACTGCCTCCACACTGCAGGAGGTGCCTTCTCCTCCTTTCTGCTCCCTGCCTTCCATCTCAGGGCCACAGGGCAGATGTGGTGGATTAGAATCTAATGACTCCTGCCTGGACAGGATTCCAGATGTCTCCATCTCACTGGGAAGTCACCCACATGCAGAGTGCAGCCCAGAGGGAACATCACCACAGCTGAGAGAAGGAGATGACTCAAACCCTGGCACAGACCTAGTTCCTTCCTTCTGGAACCAGCAGATACAGGAAGAGCCTCAGACAGCCTCATCACACAATCTGGACCTTCCTTCCCTTTCCCTTTGGCAGCTCTTGGGAAGACTGACAGCCTGTTTGGCTCACTGCAGCCTCAGCCTTTGTCTCTAAGTTCTTGTCCTTTATTCCAGTGAGAGTTGCAGAGAGGGCATCCGAGCCTGCTCCTCCTTCCCTCTTGGGATGAGCAGTGCTGCTCTGGGGATTCCCCTCAGCTGGGGGAAACTCCAAGTCCCCGAAAGGCTCCTGCATAACCCCACTGAACAGCCAAGGACTTTGCCAGGGAGGAGGAATCTAAGCAGCCCTCACCTTTCTGGGAAAGGGAAATACGAACCTGTGAAGTTTATTCACCGAGCAGGTTGGATTTCTTCTTGCTGGGAAGGTCACCACGCCGTTTTTCATGAGATTTTATTCGTTGCTGCAACTTTCCTAATGAATCTCACAATTTAAACTCCTTTTTAAGCACCCACCCAGTTCGCCAGTGAGTCTACCCCAGCTCAGCTGCCAGACAAAGCAGCCACCCCTCAAGCAATGCCCCAAAATAGAAATCATCACCATATGCGTCTGTCAGAGCTTTTGGGGGGCTGCAGATACGGGAACAGCTATGTCAGGACTAAGGCACGAATCACCACCCCGGAGTGACCCTTTTCCCAGGGAGATGCAAGTCCCACCACTCCTCACGGAATGCTTGGCTGCCTCCCAGCCACGGACTTGCAGCCTGAGGCTTTTAAAATGCACAACTCCCTACTTTCCCCAATTAGGTGCTAAACTCTTCTCTCAGCTCACGGATAAAGCCTGAAGGCTCCAACTCGACCTGGAGCTTTTGCAAAGGCAATTTAAAGGAGCTGAATCCTTTACAATAAGGCTTACAGAAGGATTAAAGGAGCTGGAAGCTGAACACAGACCTCACACGGACCTCCCCAGTCTCAACTCGATGCCTCATTCACAATGGCAGCCTCTTGCATTCTCTGCAATCAGAAAAATCTTCATAAAAAAGGAAAAGTAAAAGTAGTAATACGAAGAGTGCCCACATCCAGAATGCAGAACTAATCCACTAGGATTTAGTTATGGATTACTTTGCCACTGTCACCTCACTGTCTAACAACGGTTAAGAAATTTTTGTCAGTCAAACCTACTTTAGCAGATAGAAACATTAGCGATGTTGCATGGGAAACACTGAATTTGAGGCTTTATTTCACCACTGCACAGAGCCACATAAATTGCCCTCCACTGCTGTCACTGTTATCCCCAGAGAGACGGTGAAAATCACGATGCAAGTCCAGGTCAGATGATGTGGCTGAAGCAGCCTCGTTTAATCACCCATACCTTTTATAGCATGGCTCCTAAAAGAGAAATTACAGCCTACTGACCCACCACCTCTCAAGGTGATAGGTTGAGCAGTAAGGCACCCATTTCCAAATATTATTCTTCAAGAAGGAAAATAATTTTCACAGTCCTCATAACAACCTGCAGGTGTAAAAATGGTTTACATTCTCTCAAACTGTTGTCCATCCAGTTCTCATGAAGACAAAAGCTTTCACAGAGAAACTGTGAGAAGCTGGATTTCTCTAACTGCCCTCTCGTGAGAAAGAAAAGTTTCACAGGAAAATTCCTCTGCCAGCACTTCCTAGTGTCCACACACTGCAAGAGAAAAAACAGTCCCTCCTGAACAAGTGTTTCCTATGTTAAAAAAAACCACAATTCAGTTTTAAAATTTCCCCTCCCTCCCGGATGCTGGGTTAATTAATAGAAGAGACTGCAAGAGAGGAAGGGTTAGAAAAACAGAGCACCACTGAGACCAGGAGCACTGAAACTGAGCTGGAGCAGGGTTGGGCTGCTGGATGGAGTAAACCAAAACCAGCAGAGGCATTAATCCAATCTGTCATCTTCTTCTCTGTTTAGGAATAGCATAGAATCACAGAAGGGTTTGGATTAGAAGGGACCTTAAAGCTCATCCAGTCCCACCCCTGCCATGGGCAGGGACACCTTTCACTGTCCCAGGGTGCTCCAAGCCCCATCCAACCTGGCCTTGGATACTTCCAGGGATGGGGCAACCACAGCTTCTCTGGGCACCCTGTGCCAGGGCCTCACCACCCTCACAGGGAAGAATTTTTTCCTAATATCCCATCTACAGACAAAGATTGTTGCTACAGCATCCAGAGTTGCTGTTGAGGTAAATTCCAATCACCCAAGAGTTGCCTACCTGTGACTGAACCTGTATTCACACAGAAACTCGGTGAAAGATTTCAGAGCACCAGGTTCAGATCCCGGCTGCTTTGAGCTGGGAGCTGTGATCCAACAAAAACTGTGGCACCCAAACCTCCTGCCTGATGCCCATCCCATCCCATCCCCCAGCAGATGGATGTGCAGGAGACAGGGACAGCCCTCAAATCCCCCACCTTAGAACCAGCTGCCCCTGCAGGGTCCCACCAAGCTCAGTGGGCAGCAGCCACGGCAAAGCACTAAAAAATATCAAAATAAAGTAAATAATCCAAAACCTAGGGGAGCAGTTTCTATCCCTCCTTACAATCGTTCACTAGTCAAAGTCACAGAGCCTTGGCCCCCAGTGCAGCATCCCAAGGGTGGCTGTAACACAAACAGCCCCATGGGGTCTTTTCCTTTATCCCACAAACATTTGCCCAGGTGAGATGAAGTACCACAGCCTGTTCCCTGGGGGTGCAAGGCTGGGGGATGGTTCTAGGCTGGCTGCACAGCATCTTTGCCTCTTGATTCTCACAAGCATCAAAAAAAGCAGCCTGGTTTGCATTTCTTGAGGTTGCTGAAAACCAATTCATAACTGCACAGAAATAGGGAAATTAATATCTTGGTGCTTTCAGTCTGCTGCTTCAAATTCAGCGCTTTCCAAAGTGAAACTGGCTCAAAGCTTCTTAAAGCAGAGACAGATCTACCAAAGAGAGGGGGGAAAAAAGAAAAAAAATCAGTATAAATCCTGACCTTGGAAGAGGTGGCAGAGATAAATAAAGAATTGATTATACCATAATCCTGACTAACAGGTCCACCAATATAAAGGATGGTTTTTTCACTGCTGCTGCCTCTCATACTTCAGAGGAAACATCTAATGGCAGCATTGAGATGCTGGGCAGGTTTACACCGGAAGGAATGAGGAAATTATAGCTGCTCAAGCAAGTACCACTGCTGGGCATGTGCTGATAACACAGAAAAGCCTGGGGGGAAAAAACCAAACAAAAACTCCAGCCCACCAAACAAACCCCAAAGCCCCCCACCCCCACATTCCTCTCCCTACCACACTTCTCTGCCCTGCTGGATTAAGGTTTTCCAGTTTAGGAAGGGAATTACTCAGCCAAACATGCCAAGATTTAGAGCCAAAGATGAGCTCCACATGAGGGGAGATCTCCAAAGTCCTTTGGAGCTGTGAGAAGGGAGCAATCACAGCCTTTCTCCATGGATGTTACACCCAGTACCAGGACTGAGTCTGGCTCTGGGCACCGCTGATCCTCTTGGGATGGCAATTCCAGGGCAGGGAAGTGATCTGGGATGTGATACAAGGCAGAGGATACCGACCCCAGGGCTGCTCCCATTTGCAGGAGAGCAAACCCTGTGGTTCCTCCCAGCCAGGAGCACGCCCTGATCCAAAACACTCCCGTGATCTGCAGTAAGAAAATGCAGCAACTTCTCCAAAAGTTACTCACAGAGTGAAGCATCACAGCCCAGCTGCTGCCTGCAGAGATGAGATATCACAGCCACTGCTCAGCCCAGTGCTGGCCCTTGGAAGCTGCTGGTGAGCCAGGACACAGCACCTGACACACCTGCAAGGACCTGGCAGACACCTCTGGCCAAGACAGAGCCCCCTTGGTGGGCACAGAGCCCATCCCCACCCAGCAGGGCTGTTGGGGCACTGCTGCAGAGGGAACACCAAAACCCATCAGCCTCAGTCATTGGCACAACTCCCACTCAGACCCTACAGCCTCCTCTGGGCAGTGCTCTGGGAGGCAGGAACGCCCCAGGGACCCTTAAACTGTCACCTACTCATACACTGAGCAACTACCACAGTCCATCTGTTCAGATTTTTCCGTACCTTGCCTTGACCTGCAATGTGTATCAGCACTCCCAGCCCTCCTTCCAGTCTCTCCTCCACAGTCAGGATAAACCCAGGAAAGCTTCCCTAATCCCCTCAAGGGAGATAGCCACGCTTCACCCTCCCTCCACCTGCTCAGACTGCAGATTCTCACTCTAAATAATCAACTCTTACTCCCAAAATTATTTAAGACACAGCTGCAGCTAAATCCCCAGCGTAATATTCAAAAATCTTTCTTTTTTCCAAGTAAAAGAGACATCCCCTCTTCAAGAGATTTCTCAGAAGAGGAAGAACAGGGAATACCTCCAGGTCCTTCACCCAGAGAAGGTTTCAGTGAACCCGTTCAGGGTTCAGAGATTTCCATTTCCATTCTGATTCTGCAGTCAGGAGAGACGAGGGTTGGTTTTGCAGTAATCCTTCTCTCCTGTCTGTGCATCCAAATGGACTGTGGAATTGGAAAGGAGGGAGTCTGAGCATCCTCACCTGTGCCTGGCTCCTGAGCCAGCCTTGCAGCCACCTCAGCAGCAGTAACAGCTGCCCCACATGATGCTCAGTCTCTCCTCAGCTACTCCTTGCTCTGCCAGCCCAAGTGTCATGAGAAAGTGGGGGGGAAAAACAGAAAAAAAATAAATTAAAGCAAAACCCATCCTCCTCTTGTCCTTCCCTGGTCATTCACATTAGAACAATAAACTCAAATCCCAGCAGCTGGTACCAAAGCTGACAGGTCTGCAAGGGACCTGTGAGGAAAGAGCTGTCCCTTGCAACACAATGTGGCCTTTTTGGAGAGGCCAAATATGCCCCATGAGAAACCCCATGAGGTGCTGCTGTGGGACTGCTGCAAGTTAGCAACGGCTCTGTTTTGAAAGGCTGTTGAGAGAGATGATAAAAATTGACTTCTGGACTTCTTGCTGTGAATCAAAGAGGGTACACAACACTCAGTGGCATTCACTGACTGCCCTTTGATATTGTCACCTGCACTGACACCTGGGAAAAGCCTTTGGGAAGCTCCCAGGGCACTGCCAGCAGCTGGCCCAGCCTGCAGGATCACAGCCCCTCAGATTTGCTTTCCCAGCTCCTGGGCAAGCAGGGCAGCACCTCCAGAAGGAAAAGACAAACTGCTTCACCCTCAGAGTGAGAGCACAGATAAAAGTCTTGGCTGTCCAAAGCAGTTGCAGTTTTCAAAACATGGACACAGAGGATCTGGAGGAGTTGAGCAACCCAGAAGCTTAAAACTTTTGTCAGACAACAATTCTTCGTAAATTGCTGTGAGCAACAGCAAAGTCCAACAGCTGTTAATTCCCTAAAGCAGAAAATTATAGTGGGAGAACTTCTAGGTTCCATTTTTTTCATTCTTTCTCTGCTAATGGGAGCCTGGAGAGCACAAACTTTTGTCATCTCTCCACATTCCCTCGGACATGGGTCAGTGCAGAGATGTTTTCCCTATAGGAGCCAGACAAAACCTCACTTGGTCATGGTTTCATCTCTGCTTCAAAGGGAAAAGCAGCTGGACAGAGCCCAGCCCAACACAGCAGAGTGAGCAGAGAGCCCATCCAGCTGCCAGGAAAAAACCACCCAACAGATACACAGAGCAAACCAGCAACTCGGAGCACCTGGAGTTGGGGAGCTGTTCCCAGAAGTGAGGTCCCCACGGTTCCAGTTTGCTTCACTGGGCAGGTGATGCCTCCAGGAATTGAATGCTGTACACACGGAGAACTGGGAAGAGAGAATTCCTGATGGGAACAGGGAGCATTCCCGCAGACCTGAATTCAATACCAAGGACTGGATTGCTGTCAGTGCTGCCCCAGACAGGCTCTGACTGCAGACCACAGCGATTTTCCAGCATTTCAGGTACCATTGATCAGCCAGGCTGATTCCAGGTGCAGGGGAAGAGGAAAGCTGTGTTGGACAGCATTTGTATTTGTCTCTCTGCCGATAAAAATATGATATGTAAAAATATGATTAAGGCTATTAAATAAACCAATTTGTTTTTATGGGATCATTTCCCTGGTTAGAGCTAATGCTGAGAAAACCACTGGCCTCGCCAACAGAATTCCCACTGGGAAGCACAAGGCCGGTGCCGGGTGAAATTAAAGCTGCACAGGATAAAAGGAATTAATTTTCTTGTAGATACTGATTTTCTTTAGATCAGAGCAGTGCTTGCACACACTCATCAGTTAAAACCAAGCAGAAAAGAGAGGAGAAAACTTTTATGAGGAAAACCATCAGTTAGCCCCAAAAAGGAATCTAAACCAGGAGCTTAGACATTTGAAATTACTTTCAATTCCAAACAAAAATGGAAAGCTGGAATGCTGAGGTCTCTCGTGAACTGGAAAATGAGATATTAGGGAGCCCTGGATGAGAAAGATTGAAATGAAGTATTTCTTTTCAATAGAATCACAGTATTTTGCTAAATACTAGCACTCATAGGCTTCAGGTGAAGCAACAGGAAAAAAAGCTTTAAAAAGTTCTTGTCTCAATTAATATTTACCATGGAAAATATCAGTGGAGGAGCATTTTTAAATTACAGATGTCCCTTTTCTCTAACATTCCTCATCTGTGACTCTCAGAGGCTTTGGAGAAGGCTGGGGTTTTGGGGGAGGTGCATGAATTACTGATTAACGCCGCAAGGAGAGCTCCGAGCTGCGAAATCTCAGGGCTGGAAAGCAGCATTTCAACAGGGCACTTGTGTCATCTTTACATCATCTGTAGGTAGGAATTGCAGCAAGAAGACAAGCTGAGATGCGTGGACTGCTCTGCTGAAGGGATTTCTGTGTAGCCACAGGGAGGATTTCAGGCTGAGGGAACATCGACAGCACAGGTAGCTGTGAGCTGCTAAGTCAATATCAGTGGGACAAGGGCTTGTCTTTCTGAAATCAAAGTCTGATTAACTACATTTTTAGCTCATCTTTCTTTGGCTTTTTTTTTTTTTTTTTAGCCAACTTTACTGGAAAGAGGAGATGGAAAAAAGAGATACCTGAGTACAGACTGCTGCCAAACAGAAGTTGTGTGACATGCTGACAGCCAAGTGTCCATATGTTTCCCTCCTGGACAGTGTGCTACTCCTCATCTATAAATAATGCAAGACAACTGTCTGCAAAGAATTAGCCTGTGGTTATTCTGTTATTCAGCGCACACGGGGCTGAGTCCGGGGTTCATTAAACTGAGCAACGGGAGCAGGGGGTGTGAGATGTCAGCAGAGCTGTCACTGCCACGGTGTGGCCAAAGGAGAAGTTGGCAGGAGGACTTGGGCAAATTACGCTTCCCACAGCTGGGAGCTTGGGCTGGTAACACCAGAGTGGAGCAACACCGAGCTGTGGGCTGAAGGGACCGGCCAGCTCCTCATTTACCGTGCACAAGCTGTTATTGCCAAAGTATCACATTGTCCAGCCTGCCTGGTTTTCCCTCCATGGGAAGCCGGCCCATCCCAGCAGCACAGCACCGCGTTCTGAGCAGCTCCGGGGCAGGGCTGGGACGCGTCTGCTTCAATGCTCTTTCATCGCAGAGCATCAAACCCAACCACTCCTCACCCCAAGGGACTGCTCCAAGGGGTGCTTTCCTTTCCATCTCCCCCTTCCTGCAGCTCCCCTCTCATTTCTGTCCACAAAGCCCCCAGACTCCTCCCTGCTCAGCCTCTGCAGCCCCACGGAATCGCTGCGATGCCGCGCTGGGCACACGAGCCAGCCTGGCGAGCAGAAGCGGCATAATCACATCAGCACAGGCCTGCACCCGAATTACGCTGCTGTAGGGAGCTGCAGGGCTAATTGGCACCACACTGCACTGGTGTGCCTGGGCTGGAGCCTGGCACAGTCAGACACAGCAGTTTGCTCAGAGCTCCCTGCTGCTGCTCATCGCGCCCTGGAGCCACGCCGAGGGCAGAAGTGCAGCCACTGGCGCTTCTGTAAGAAACAGCACAGGATTTCCCTCCCTTCCACCCCGCTTCAGGAACAGCCCAGCACAGATACCGACAGCTGGTTCAGACGAGGGTCTCTTCTCCACCCCTTGGCCCTTCAGCTGGAAGCACGAGGTGGGTCCGGGTAACCCCAGCAGCAGGCTGCAGGGTGCTCATGCACTACACCTGTCTGTCCAGCTTATCCTCAGCTGTGTGAGCAGAACATCTCAAGGTTTCACCAAGGTCTAGGTGGGCTTTAGTGACCTTCAAAGATGCCAATAAACATTTGAGCAACTTTAGTAACCTTTAAGGAAGCCAGTAGACATTTGAGCAGCTTTCTGAACTGGAGCAACCCAAAGAAGAACCCACCAGATTTTCTCCTTCCTCTATCATTCCTCACTCCATAACTTCATGGCTCCTCTTCATTCCCATCTTTTTCCATGCTCTCCCACAAGCCATTCAGTTCTGCTTCCCATCTACCAAGGTACCAGATTTTTGCTGCTACCTGAGATGTCCCAGACATGGGGACCAATAGATCAGCACAGGGTTGGGGACAGCAGTTCTTGGCAAGGTTACGTCTCAAAGCAATCCACAAACCCACAGAAAACTGCCCAAAGATGCACACAAAGGGTGGCCTGGGAGGCTCAGACACTGTGTGTGCTGCACAGTCACTGAATACCCACCCACATGAGTACATTTGGGGTTTGCTCACCAGGAGCACAGGGATACAGGCAGAAAAGGAGGAGTGACAGAGATGGAGAAGTTTGGCGCAAGGCAAGGGCTGTGCAAGACGAGATAAACAGGTGAGGTGGGAATCTGGCACAGGGGAGAGGAAAGAATGATAAAGATGAGAGAGTTTGAGAGACACTGTCTGCCTGGTGCTGGCACACACCAGCAGAAACCACATCAAAACTCACCAAGTGTCCTGACAAGAAGCTTTGTCAAGGAGTTCTGACCAGTGAGAGCTGGGATATTTCTGTACAACATGCTGCCCGTTTGGAGAGAGAAGGCAGGAGCTCTTGTCAGAGTGGGAGAAAACCTCTTTCCTTACACTTCTCCCACCATATATTTTAAAGTCTTGAAAAATCATCCTGATGCAAAAGGTCTGTGTTGTTCAGCAGTGAGTTACAGCTCCAGGGAACATCCAGTGCAACTCTCAGGAAAGGCTCCAAGAGTGAAGTTTACTTGTTCCTTTGGCAAACTGTTCACATAGGATGCTCTTGTGGGAAAGAAACACAAATCTGTGCACATCTCTTGTTCCAGCCTCATCTGGCTGGGAAGGAGGGGAGAGCATCAGCTCCAGTTTGGGAGGGGATGGGTTTTCACCAGGTTCTTTCACTCCACTCAGCAGGAGTCACAGGTCTCTTCTCAGCATCTTCCCCATCTCAGCATGTCCTGGACATGGGGGAAGCTGAGCCAGCAGAGGCACAGCAGGTTTGCTCTCAGATCAAGGGCATGAACAGCCTGCCAGCTTTAAATCCCAAATCCAGGCATCCCTGACATAACCAGCATCCCCTGCATTTTGATCTGCTTTGTCACAGTCTGAGCAGGACATGGAGGGCTGCACTTTTACATGAGATGGATCAGAAGAAAAACCATGGGGTCAACTTTATCTTACCCTGAAAGAAGAGAATGAGAAAATACTGATGAGCAGAAATGACAAATGCAGAAAGCCTGAAGCAGAAAGATGACTCAGAAGGGAGAGGCTGAAGCACTTTAGCATTCAGAAGGCTGCATATACCAGATAATCACCTGGAAACAGGTAGAGACTGCACAGGAAAAAGAGGATTGCTTCTTTGTGCAAAACAACTTCCCTGCAGGGACACAAAGAAGAAAGGATTTCTCAGCACAAGGACCTGCTGAAGGACCAGGCTGGAGCTGTCTTCCCTCCAGCTGGACGCTGCTAAACAGGAAAGAAGGGGAAGGTTGGCCACCCTGGTGGGATACTGGATGCTCTTAGGCCTGAGCAAACAGCTCCCCAAGCTCCCTCAGCTTAAACACACCAACTTGCATTGACATTCCCCATGGTGACTTATTTTCCAGACTCATGTGTGCAAAATTGACAGAAAATGCCTCTAGAGATGTGTAAAAACACTGAAACACTCAGATTCATGACAAGATCTATGATCAGAGGGAGCTGTGAAGGCAGTCTGGAACAGCAAGAGCCAGGGCACAACCAGCCCTTGCATGGAAGAATTTGTTCTGTACCACAGAAAGATTATTTTTATTATCATTTTTCTTCCTGTTCATTGTTCCTTTTCTTTCTAAATCCTTCCAGGAAACACCAGGGGTTATGTATTAAGACCTGCAGATGTCACAAAATGCTCTCTGGTGCATTTAACAGCTCCTTTATCCCTTCTGAAAGGACCTGGGGTCAGCAGTCCAGACTTGATACCTTCAAATGGTTTTTTAAAAGCAACATTTCCAGTCCAAGTATTCTTAACTCAGTGTAAGCACCACATGCCTTAAAACATAGATTTCTTTTTACACCGTGAGTTAAAGGCCAGAAAATCAATTAAATAAAATAAATACACCTGACTGTGAGCTCTCCTGCTGTCTGAGCTTATTTCAAGGATGCCAGAACTGCATTCACCCAAAAGCTATGAAGAAACCCAGAGATGAAACAGCTTCAGCTTTAACTGTGGGGTGTTGCTTCTTGCTTCAAGTTCTGTGTAGTGAGTAACTAGAAAGTGGTGAATGTGATGCCAGTTTTCCAAAGAAGGTTTCAGTGATGAGTAGAGGGACTATGGAGCAGTAGGGATGGTGATTTAGGAGAAGCTGCAGTAAAGAGAGTGAACAGGCACTTGAATAAACAGAGTGGGGAAAAGGAAACTCAGATGCTTAAAAGAAAAGCTCTGCCTCAGGAATAGACTGGAGCTCTCTCAAGGAGCCCATGAGGGTGTAGAAATATAATCCCAGCAGTTTGTTTGGATTGTTGACAGTCAGCAAGGTCCTCCATCTTCCACAAGCCAAGAGCAGAGGTCATCAGACAAATAAATAACTGGTTAAAAGTTAAGAAACAAAGTGTGGGGGTAAATGGCCAATTTTCAGATGACATGATCACCTGTGGTGTCCATCCAGCACCTTCCTAAGTGAGCAGGCCAAAAAAAGGAATGAAGGCGAAAGTGGCAAAGTTTGCTGATGATGCAGAGAGATTCTGGAGAGGGAAGATAAAGTCCAACTGAAACATCAAACTTGTTTGCTTCTTGATCCTGATAATGCCTGAGTCTCCCAGCTAGGGCTGCACTCCCAGCAGGGCTCCAGCAGCAAAGGCTCCTCTGTGCTCACACAGACCATGAGAGTCCCTTGCAGTGTAATCAATGCGAGGCCATGGAAGGGCCAGGTGGGTGCCTGCACCGTGCCCCGGGCACGGCTGTGGGGCTGCCGAGGCACAGCCATGGCAGGGCCAGCTCGTGGGAGGGTCTGGCAATGACAATTTGAAGGAGAAATGCTTCAAACCGCTGGGCAGATGTGGCACAGGTAGCAAAACTCTGCCCTTCCCTTCTGCCCCAGTGAAGGGCTGTCAGCTCCCGTTGCTTTCTGTGCACAGCCGAGGGATTTCTTGTTGCTGTGCTGCGAGGAGGAGGCACAGCCAGATGTTGCACTGGCACAGAGTCCTAGACCATCACTTGGATAATGTCCCAAGGGGACAGGAACTCAGCCAAGGTCAGCACAGGTCACCCAGAGCCTCTTTGCAAAAAGTTGTGGGATATCTAATTGCGGTCATTGCCAAATTGAGTCACGCACTGCTAATGCAGGCTGGCAAAAGGAGCTTCAAGCCACTCAAATCCTTGAATGTTTTGCTTGCACTTCACGCTGGAGGTGTTTAAAGGCTCACAACAACCATCCTCTCGTGCAGCAGGTGCCCAGCCTCTCTCATTTGTGTTGGACACAGCCGAATTGCAAGTGGGAAGTGCTTCAAGGCACCCTGCCAGCCCCTGAGCCTGGCTTGTGTTTCTCACCTTCGCTGCCCCAGCCTGGAGAACCATCTTATTCCAAACAGCCTGCTGAAGACAGTGCTGGCTTTTTAGCCCTGCTAAAAATAGTGCTGCCAACACGGGAATAGCCAGGGTGTGGGCTAGCAAGGAATTGTGGTGGCAGGGATGAGACAGGCTCCCCTCTGCCAGGGGCTCAGGAGGGGATCAGACCAGCCTGAAGCGCTCTGAGCCCAAAAGAAGTGTGGGAAGGCTCCCTGCAGCTCCGAGCACGCACTTCAGAGGCAACATTCCCTCCCTGCTCACACATGGAGCAGCCTTCACAGTGGAGTCAGGGTGGCTTTGAGCACAGCCATGGTGTGTAAGCACGTGAAATGATGCACTGAGTTCACTTGAATCTCTTCATCTGCACAGCCCTGGGATGCTGCAGCGTGAGACAGGATGCAAAACAGGAGGATTAAACAGCAGAAAGCCAGTAGAGCTGGAACAGCCACTTCCAGAGACAACAGCTCAGTCGTGGGGTCAAAAGCTGCATCCCACAGCACCCTGAAGGGAATCCAGAGGTGACGTGCTCAGGGTCTGGAGACACAGAACAGAATTTCAGTCTACTGCTGATTTCTGCACTGAGTGGGGTTTTTTAATCCTTTGGGGTGTTTTTTCATTGATACAGGTGTTTGTACATTTTGACCAATATGGAAAATGAAGGATGCTGCTCCCTTTGACTCACCAACAAAACAGCTTTGACACCCCTTCCAAAACCCAAAACCCCTCCCTATCTTCCACCCTGTGCAGCACCCAAAGGCCATGGCACACTGCAAAGGCAGATCCCAGCCCACTGGGAACAATCTGTTTCAAATTTTAACATTTTACAAGACCTCCAAGTGTGCAGCACTGGTACAATAAATATTTTCTGAAACCACCAGGGTATTTTATTCTGCAGCTTCATGGTGACTTTCATGCAACATCTTCGTGGTGATTTTTTGTGGCTGCTGCCGCAAGTTTTTCTGTGCCATGGCTGGGAAATCAGCAGAGAGAATAAAATATTTGCAGTGAGTCCAAGTGGGGCAAGGTGCTGTGTCCACTTGCAGAGCGAGGTGAGAGGAGCTTTGAATGGTACCAAGTGCTTGAGGAATAAGAGGGAAATGATCTCATGGTGCCAGAGGGCACTGTCAGAGCAGCTCAGCATGGATGAGAGCAGGAAGGGAGGCAGGGTGGGAGCAGCACAGCTGGGGCAGGTCGGGCGTTTCCCTCGGTGTGGCCCCGGCCACCACAGTGGTGCAAACTGAAGACAAACTGAGTTACCCCAGACCAGGCAGTCTGACAGGGGCAGAGGGGCATTGCTTGGGCTGCAAATGGGCAGTTTCACAGGCTTGTCTGCACCCCCTTCTCACACCAGTGCTGGGGTGAGCAACCCCAAGCCCACTCTCGGTCCCCCCATCTGCTGTGAGCAGCCCCTTCCCATTCAGTGGGGCAGCACCTGGAAACAAAAAAGCCTCCAATAAGCAAAGTGCTACTTTGGACCAAACCAAGGCAAAGAAAAGCATTTTGAGACAACCAAACCTGCTTTCCAGCTGTGGAACCAGGCACCTGCTCAGTCTTCCCACGGCTTTGGACCGGGGAATTAAGCCACTTATTCTACATTAGAGCCATTTCCAGGGTAATTTCCCTCTGACACAGAATGCCAGCGGCCACATCCCTCCAGGGAGGGTTTTCAAAATGCAGGAGCAAACAATGGGTGGGAAGGGACAGTGGGCAGGGGAGTGCTGCACCCTGGGAGAAGGGAAATGAAAGAAACCCCAAGAAAGTGTGGCACAGGTGAAGTGCCGCATCCACTGCTCGCTTCTGCCAACATCCTGCAGCCTGTTCCTACACCCAAAGTGCCAACAGAGGAACAAACACTGCCCAGCTACCTGCCCTGTGCCCTGCAGGGTCCTTTGCTGCTGCCCAGACCTTGTGCTGGTGACACAGATGTCCCTGCAGATAGGGACTGTCTGACTGGCACAGATGAGGCATCTGCTCCCTGTTCTTCATCCCAGGAAGCAACCCATGGAGGGCAAAATACTTCATTTAAAAACTGGCACATACTTTTGAGTCTTTTAACTAGCACCTGTCATTTTTGGCTATGCTTTTAGCTCAAAAGCTTTCTTTTTCAAGGCCTCTACAGAGAGCTGTTCCCACCTGCCTTGGCAGGGAGCTCGCAGCAGTGCACGGGGTACAGGAGGTTCATGAGCAAATCCCTGAGGAGAGAGACTCAGCTGCTGGATTTTGAGGAGAAGCAAGGATTTATCTGACCCGAAACACCCATCCAGCAGGTGACCCAGCCTGTCCTGCAGCCCTCTCTAACCACAGATTGGTACCCAGTGCCACCACCCTCATGGGAAGGCAGGAACACCTCCATCAACTCAGCCTCAAGAAGAGAAGACCGAGGGGACCTGGGGACCTCATCTCTGTCTGTCAGTGTCTGCAGGGAGGGCTCAGAGCAGGGACCAAGCTCTGCTCTGTGGGCTCCAGCAATGGGACAAGAGGAACAGGCAGAAACCTCACTTGGACTTGAGGAAGAAATTCCCAGTGCAGTGACCGAGCACTGGATTGCCCAGAGAGGCTGTGGAGTCTCCCTCACTAGAGAAATTCCAGAACCTGGACACAGTCCTGTGCCCCGTGCTCTGGGATGGCCCTGCTGGAGCAGAGGTGGCACCAGATGAGCCACGGTGGCCCCTTCCAGCCTGACCCTTCCTGTGTGACTGTGATGGCCGCACACGCCACAGACTGAGCCACGGGGCACAAATCCTGGCCAGGGCACAGACAGCTGGATCAGCTGGGGCTGCTCATGGCCTGGGACATCCATTTTGTACAGCTTATGGAGGGGGGCACAGCCCTGCCCCTGCTTGGTGACCCCCAAACTGTCCCTGGTACCACATGCTGGCAGGGGCTGGATGCTTCTGATGCCCTAAAAGAGTCGAGGGGACACTGTGAGGAGCAGAAAGGGGCTGCAGCCCCAGAGAGGCTGACATGGCATCAGGAGGACTCTGGCTCAGTTTGGTGACGCTGCCACAAGGGGGGAAAAAAGCACTTTACTGTCTCCTTTACTGTCTCCTTTACTGTCTCCTTAGCGAAGTGAAGACAGGCACTAGAAGTCAGCACTGAGCCATCACCACTGGGAATGGAAATTACCCATCAGAGTAAGCAAGGACACGTATTCTGTGGGAGTGCAATTTACTGTAGAAAAGCAGCTTTTTAAAGGAGCATTTGAATTATCACCTGCTGCTCCAGAGGGGTGACCCACACCAGCACCAGCTGTCACCATCCCCAGCTCCTCCCAGCTCTACCCCACTGTGTGCAGGATGGCAAATGCCACCACTGGGTCCACAGTGGCATCAACTCAGTGCGGTGACATTTGCTGCTCTTTATGCACTGCCAGACAACTTTTCACACTTCGTCTCTTGCCTCTTGTCTCCTGTGAGAGGGTTTTGAGAGCTCCAGCAGAAACCTTTGCTGCCGGGATGAGGATGTGTGCTGCCCTCCACGCTGAGAAAACACCTGGGATCAGCAGCAAGAGCTTTAGCTGGAAATTATGGGAGCCTGGTTTTTTTCCCCTATAAGTCTTCTGGCCCCAGAGCACTTTCCTAAATCTTCTAATTCCCAGCTATGAGGAACCAGACTGAGAAATACAGAACAGTGTCCCAGGAGAGAACAGGGCAGCTGGAGATGAGGAGAGGCTGAGGACAGGGAACCAAACTGCAAAGGAATGGTGTGGCCAGCACCGGACTGATCAGAGCATGGAGCTGCTCAGGATATTTGGGATAGAAAATAACGGCAAAGAGGCTTTTGTTTCTAGTGTAGCATCAGCTTCTGGCCCATGGAAGGTGTGTCTCAGTTTGTCTGTACTCCCCATGGCTTTCCTGATGATTTGAAGGATTTCCAGGAGACTTCTGCTGCGATTTTTTTGTTGTTGTTGTTGTTGGTCTCAAATTCTTTGTGATAAAGAAAATTCAGTAACATTTGTCTGTGACCCTTATCCCAGCACTCACAAACTATTGCCAAAGACATGATCAGGTTTGAACTGACAGAGAGGAAAATGTGACATATGACCCAGGCCAAATCCTGTTCCTGAGGAGGTTCCCCAACAGACATTTGTGAGAGGGAAGCTTTTCTCAGCAGATGGAGGGAAGCAATGACCTCTTCTGCCTCCCACAGCCTGCCTGCCTTCCCCCAGATGACTACACTCACTGCAGGTCTTCCAGGAACTGAAGAGAAGGTGGGGAGGTCAAAGGATGAAGAAGACCAAACAGCACATCTCAGACCTTGCAAATAAAAGAGTGAATGGAGCTGTGCAGACTGAGAGGGCAACTGTCCCAGCAAAATCGTGGAGTACCTGGCAGCATGGCTTGATTTGAAGTTTAATGAGGCAGCTGTGCCACGCTGGCCACACTGTAGGATGCAAAAGGCTGCCAGAAAGCCACCAGCAAACGTGAATTAGCAGCACCCAGCTATAAAAGAGCTTTAGCCCTGCTCAAACCTCTCCTAAAACCACCTGAGGCTAAGCCAGGCTTATGACAGCACAGCCATCACAGGCAGGACCCACTCTGCCACCACAGACAGCAGCACCTGGCTAGGGATGTGTTTGACTGTGACAAATCCATAAGCAGACATGTTAATCACTGCTGGGAGATATAAAACCACTCACTGCTAGTCATGGCTCTCTATACTTGTGCAAGGCACAGGCTCATTAGCAAAGATTTCAGCATCCTTGTCTCTGGCCTCTGCCAAAAACCCCAAAGAACAGCCCTACAGCAGTGGAGAAGAAGTGAGGGAAACTTCTCAGCAGCTCCTGGATGCTTGGTCTTTTCCTGACATCTCAGATCCAGGACTGGAGCAGTTGTGTGAGAATTTTTAGTGGTGGTGGAAGACCTGAGAGATTGGTCAGGAGGGGAAAAAAAAAAAGAGCAGAATAAAGGAGTTCTAAAGTTTGCACATCAATGTAATCCATTTGGGGGAAAGTTTCTGAAAACACAAACTCCTGGGGTCCCTGGCACAGCCCTGCAAGTGCTCCTGGCCCCAAGGCTGGCACCAGAAGATCTGCAGAGACTCAGACCTCTCTGCAAATGCTGAGGCTGCACAAACAGGGGCCAAGTGAGCCCACTCATGCATGTCACACAGGAAAACAAATGCCATCCTGCCTGCTGTGCAGAGCTCGGGGCTGGAGTCAGATCAGCTGCAGAGGTGGAATCACATCCAGTCCTAACAGGGTTTGTCTGCCAAGAGCATCCGGCCTAACCCCAGCCTGGAGTCCTCTGGGTGGGATGGGACAACTGGGGCAGAGGAGAACACCCACAACAGAAGTTCCCTGAGCTGCCCCTGTACCTGCCCTCCCCAGGAATGAGCTGTGGTCCCTCCCCACTCCCAGCTGTGCAGGGCCTTGGGGAGCACTGAGGCAGCTCAGCCTTACTGCTCCCTGTCCCACCATCGCCTCACAAAGTGCCTCCTCTCACCCCAACTCACCCCATCCCTGATGGGCATGGAATGAGCCCCCTCACAAAGCTCCCTGGGAAAGCAGGGACCTCAACCTCAAAGGGGGAGCAGCCCTTGACCACACCAGTCTGGGGGTGCAGTTTGGCCCCCTGTGCCCCACCACGCTCTCATATGGACCCCAGAGCACTTCCCAACACCCTACAGCAAGATTTGGATCTCATAGGAGTCCAGAAACTGTAACTTGTGCAAGAGCAGAGGTGATCTGTGGGATTCTGCAGAGCATCCCTGCTACAATGAGGTGGGAATATCTGGGTTGCATCCCCTGCCCTGGACAGTGACACTCCTTGGGCCAGGAAAGCCACAGACATGGTGACCAACAACCTGGGACTGACCCTCTCCATCCCCTTTCAGCACCACACCTTGAACTGTCCATGGAATTCCCACTGTGCAGGGGGAAAGCAGAGCAGCTGTAAATCCCAGATCTGTGTAAGGGATCCTGGAGGAGGGAAAGCAAACTAGAGATTTCAGCCCCCAGAGTTTCACTTCCAGACAAAGCAGCCAAGTGCGAAACCATACCAACTCCAGAAGGACAACTGGAGTCTCATATTGTAAAAAAAAACAGGAAGAAAGAAGACCAACATGCAAAAAAACCCTCAGGGAAGTCTCCAAATGCGTTGGCTGAGTTTGGGTGGCTCCTTCACCAGTGGGGACAGACAGTGGGAAGAGTGGAGAAAGCAACTGGGGACCAGCTGGGAATTTGAATATCACATTTGCATGTGTCCAAGACCACGAGTGTTGGAACAGAGGGATTGAAATGCAACTTTCCTAGGAACAAGAGGCGACCAGGGGCTGCCAGGTCTCACCAATGCTCTTCCTCAGGAGCTGCTGCCATTCCTGTGTGTTCCTGGCCACCAGCACAGCTTCAGGAGGACTTGAGCTCAGCACGATGCTGCAAATCCTTGTTCTCCTCTGGGCTGATCCCAAAGTCAGGGCAGCTTCTCAAGAGCTAATTGGAATTTCTGTGTGACCACGGGAACATTGGCAGTGGAGACTCCAGAGACGGAAGTTGTGCTGTGACTGCTTTGTGGGTGTTGCAGCGCCTGGACATGAGTAAACCAAGTCAGGCAAACAGGAATCACATCTTATCCCGAGCCTGCACATGTTTCTAGACCTGACCCAGACCAAGAATGCAGACACATTCATGAGATTCTTTTCTTTTATCAATTCTGGCTGCATCTGTACACATTTTTCTGTAGAAGGAGGGAGCAGCACTTAGTAGATTTTTAAAATGTGGTACCTAGACAAACTTATATGTCCAGCTTGGGGCAGAAGGAAGCCCTTGGCTGCTGGCAAATGTGGACACAAAACTGCCCCAGTAAAAGTGGAATATGCCAAAGGGCCCTGCAGAGACCTGGGAAGGCAGCAGGCAGCTGATGGGGGCACAGCTGGTGGGGCACAGCTCAGTTTGACACACCAGGAATTTTACTGTTTCCATGAGGTTTGAATGAGTAACGAAACACAATTAAATTCCCATAGCACTGGCATAAGTCCTCACATCAAAGGAGAGAAAGAGTCTCTTTTGCCCTGTATTTAATAGAATAATTATGGTTATTGCCTGTGCAGTAACTTCAGAAGGCTCCTGTGCAGAACTCCAGCCCTGTAGCAGTGGATGTTGTCTGAATTATTAAGCAGACCTGTTTCACATTTTAGAGGACTCCTATCTTCACCCAGCACTGACTGTGCAGCTCCTACTCCTGTTACACAAGATCACTGGGACTGCCACCCCTGTCTCTGTAGCTCTGACAGCATCAGACAAATGTTAAAACCCCTGAAACTCAGAGCACTGAGAGACGAGTGAGTACAGAGATCCCTGCTTTAAAGATGAGGAAGTAAGAGGAACAGAAGCAGCAGAACTACGACCACCAGCAGCCCTCTGAGCCAGGGCTGTGAACCTGACACTGTCCACTCTGCCCCTGGCCAGACACCTCCTCTAATGGCTGCAGCAGGACACAGACAGATGGGAGCCCAGCTTCCCCTAATGGCAGCCCCGTGGGCACCGAGATTTCCTGATAAATGAAATCACCACTTTCATGTTTTTCGAAAGGTTTAAGTGCCACCAAAGGAAGTATCAAGTTGGAATCCGCAGACCCAGAAAACTGATGGATTACCCAGATGGATTACCCTTCCTCCATCCCACTACTCCTTCCTTTTCCTGGGATGGGTCAACACCAACCCGAGTTGCCCTTTGGGGACAGAGGAGTGACAGGAGTGTGGCAGCTCCAGTGTAAATGCCTGGAGACAGACCTGCACACACCTGCCACATGCTGGAGGTGTTGAGCAGAGGTACCCACGTCAGCATCCCTGCAAGCCCCAGCCCTTTGGGCCACATGCAGGCAGTAGGAAAGGGATTCAAGCCAGCAGCAGGTTGTCCCTGCTCTGCCTGGGAGGAGGACACTGCCACATCCATGACCTTCTCACTCCCCGTGGGGGCAAATAAAGCACTTTGCCAATGGCTTCACTCTCAGTGCTCACCCAGGAACTGTTCTGCTCTCCGGGGTCACACAGGCAATGGGAAGTTGGATCTTCCTCAGGAGACAGCCTGAGAAGCAGCTCCCATGCCACACTTTCCCAAAGATTTCTAGGGGCCAAACACAAGATGCAGTGTTAGAGCAAAACGTGTACATTTGAGAGTGCTCAGGCTGGGGTTTCTCAGCCAGCCCTTGCTAACATAAGATCTATTTTTACTGTAAAATCCAGCTTCCACATGGATTTGCTCTTAAGCAAAGCCCTCACCCCACTCAAAAGCCTGTCCCTGAGCAGGGCCCTGCTTTTCCCACCAGCTGCCCCACTGTGGGGACAGGCACAGCCAGAGCTCACCGAGGTGTCCTGGTGCTACCACAGCCACCCTGGGCAGCTGGAGCCAAACTGGGGTCCCACTGCAGGAGAACAAGACCTTAGACACAAGATGCACCTCAAGGCACCCAGAATGAGGAGTGTGGAAGGTTGAGAACATGGAAGCAGTGATACAAATATCCAGAGAAAGAGGCAGAGGAGGGAGCAGCACTCAGTAACAGCAATGCAGGATGGATCCAAACCCCAAACAACTCAGGTAATATTTCGTTACCGCCAGCCTGCACTGTCTCAGATGCTGTGGTGTGTGATACCACCACACAGATTCATCTCTTCATACGCCATCCAATCCAAATAAACTTCAGCTTCGCTTTGGAATTGATCTCCAAATCAAGGAGCTCTGCTGTTTCCCTGGGCAGCCCACCCTCCTGCAGGAATTTGACCCTCCCGCAGGATTTTAACCCTCCCTGGCCCACTCTCCTTCCCCAGCTGTGCTGGTTTTGCTCAGGCAGTGTTAGGAATTTAGGAAATTTGCCCTCTCCCGTGCAGTGTACGGAGGGTACTTTGCCTTTCACCAGTCCTGGGATGAAACAACCTGAACCTCTCTCACCCCCATCCAGGCAGGGGCAGGCAGCTGAACAAGCCATGGTTATCAAACCCTGCTTCTTTAAACAGCTCTTCACTGGCTGCAGTCAAAGCCACGCTATGCCTAACGTCACCGGGGAGCAAAAATAGCCGGCACGAGTGGAGGGAGGGGAATGTGAGTATTAAGAGCGCCCAGATTTCAAACATACTTGGCTTGGCAGCACGCTCCCTTCCTGCCCCTGCCACTCCAGATGCGACAGAGCACCGGGATCTCTCACTCTCTGCCCATGAAGAAGGATTCTCTCCTTTCTTTTTTTCCTCTTTTTCTGTTTTTCTTTCTTTAAGTTTCAGCTCTGATGCAAGTAGATCGATTTTTAAAATTTTCTTTCTCATAGGAAACTTCATCTGCCGGATTTAAAAGCAAGGTTTGAGCAGGAGAAATTAATTTCTGTTTACGGCTGTGAATACGCGTGGTACTCCTGTGGGATGATATCATAGAGGGAAAGGCAAGATTGGCTGGGGAAATCGCCTGGACCGTGAGGTGCTTGAATGGCTGCTTGGAATAATAAGCTCTCTATTGTGTGTGCATGTGGGTGAGTGTGTGTTTGTGTACGAGTGCAGCAGTGATGGGAACTTTAAAATGATGCAAGGGTTCCCTATTCGGCTTAATTTTTCTCCTCTAGCTCTGTCTGGAGATGGGTGAAGTGTCTGAATGGAATCGGTGCTGTAGGAATTTTATGAATGGAGCAAAAGGCAGGTTCAGCAGAAGAGGAGCAGAGCAGGGAGATGCAGTGGGCTCCGCTCTCTCCAGCAGGAGCTGTCACTCCAGGGAACTGCACAGACAGGCACCAGCACGGCACAAATCTGCTACAAGTCCCTGGGACACCAAGTGAGGCAGGTGCAAGGAGGCAGCACCTGAGCCATGGAAATACGCTCCTGAAAATGAGCTATCACTGACACTGAGCCGACAGCTGCGTGTGGGACCAGCTCCGGGCTCAGCTGGAGCATCCCATGCAGAGCTGATCATTTCTGACCGAGGGTGCTGCTGATTGTGAGGCAGAGGAGCAGCCACAACTCCGGGAGCAGCTGTGTCTCCTTCGTGAGAGACACCTTCACTACCAGCACAGCTCAGACACCAACATCGATAAAGGGGACAGCAAGGGAGCAGGACAGACTGGCTACACCTGCCCTACAGCAGGAGGGCACTGCACAGCACAGCAGGAGCAGGACGAGGAAGATTTGGGGTTGCAAGGTCCAGGAAGTGGATCCTGATGCTGGTGAAGCTGCTGGGAACCAGCCCAGAGCAGCACTGTCCTGAAGGAGCACTGACCACTCCTCATCTCTCCCACTTGGATGCCTGTACTCAAGGGACTGGGGTGGGAGACGGGCTCTGTGTGTTTCTCTTTGGTTTGTGCTTCTATCCCAACTGCTAAGTGAGGGGAAATCTCCCTCTGTACTGGATTGTCCTCTCTTATACAGAGTTTTTTATGAGATCTCTGTAGCACCCGTCATCCTCAGCAGGTGGGAATGGGAAGAAGGTGAGGGCAAGTCACGGAGAGGATGAAAATTGTCCATCCTCAAGTGCCACAGAGGTCACTGTCAGGGTGACACAAGGGCAGCAGGAGAGGGCCTGGGACTGTAATCCTCCTGCCAAGAAGATAGTGGGAGGAAAGAGGCAAAGAAGTCAGAGCTGGTGAGGAGACAAAGGGACACCTAACTCACTGGGAAAAGCTGCAAATTCCCAGGATAAAACAAATCCAACCTGCCCAGTGGAACAAGGCAGAGGGGAATCTTTGCCAGCACCCCTCCCCCTCAGCATTTCCCAAAGAAAAAGAGACAGTCTGAGTGCTGTGAAACACACAGTGCAAATGCACTTCTGTATGCAGTGACCTTTAGGATGGCACGGGCTTTTGGTATGCCTTAAAATCTGGGCATTTTAGCTACTTCTTCAGCATTTCCCTGAGGTAGGTTTGCTCTCCTTTTCCCTATGCCTAGAATGAATTCAAAGCAACAGAGCCCTGATCTGTGCACCGCTGAGTCTGAGCTAAGCAGAGGCTCTCACAACCAGAGCTGCCTCGCACGTTGCAGAGCAACCTCACACCTCAAGGCTGTTCAGGCAGGGTCACACCCAGCTCTGGCTGAAATAGATCTGTTTTACAGGCACACGGAAATCTCTGGTGTCACACTGGACAGAGAGCATGAAAAGCCCTGTGCTTACAGACACAGAAATCCCACAGGGAAACCTTTGCTGTATAAAGCACCTTTTCCTCCATCACTCAAATACTGCTTGAAACTGCAGGACAGAGGAGGAGCTTCTCATTCAAAGGAAGCTGCTCTGTGAAAACACTGCAGGAATGCTGGACAGGACTTGGAGTGCACCACTAACACAGAACAGACAATTTGGCTGCAAATGATAAATCTAAAGTTTGTTTTCCCTTTTTAGGGGTCTTCCGCTCCTTCAGAGTGAAGAATGTAGCAAAGAGGCCTAAGCAATCATGCTGATAGCTCTGTAAATCATTGTTATTAATTTAGGAAGGATGGTTTTTTACTCCAACCCCAAGTTAAGGACTGCAGTAAGTGGTTCCAGTGATCCACATAACCTTTTTTGTCTCTTTTCCATGGACACACCTCACAGCTGGGCTCTTGTAATGAGAGCACAAGCCCTACATGAGTGGCCTCAGTGCCAAAGACCTTTGGTACATTCAGACAGTGCAGATGCATGCTCAGGGACAGGTAACTTCTACATGATCTTTTGTGTTGCTCTGGCATATTTCTAATATGTTGGTTTTGATGTCTTTTCTCTAGTGGAGAATGCAGATGGTCCTTGGATGAGACCCTGCTAAGAAATGGTTCAACATCTCCCAGCAGCCACACTTCTCAGAGCAGAAAGAAGCCCCTCGGACCCCTGTGACATGAGCAAAGCCTCTGGCATTTAAGCCCAGGAGGATGTCCCTAACTGACGAGCTGGAGAGCCACTTCTCTGCCACCCCCTACATGGTGACAGACACAAGTGAGGACAACCTGTTCAGAATCAGGCCCAACACCTCCGCCAATGCCACCGGGGACGGCGCGTGGGCCGCTGGTTCCACGGAGGACATGATTGCCATCTGCACCATCGGGACCATCCTCTCCCTCATGTGCGTGGTCGGGGTGACAGGCAACGTCTACACCCTGCTGGTGATGTGCCACTACCTGCGCTCCTCTGCCTCCATGTACATCTACATCATCAACCTGGCGCTGGCCGACCTGCTCTACCTCCTCACCATCCCCTTCATCGTCGGCACCTACTTCATTCAGAAGTGGTACTTTGGGGACGTTGGCTGTCGTGTCCTGTTCAGCCTGGACTTCCTCACCATGCACGCCAGCATCTTCACCCTCACAGTCATGAGCACGGAGCGCTACTTTGCTGTGCTGAAGCCCCTGGACACGGTGAAGAGGTCCAAGAGCTACCGCAAGGCCATTGCTGTGGTGATCTGGCTGGTGTCACTGCTGCTCACCCTCCCCATGCTCATCATGATCCAGCTGGTGCAAAGGGACAACAAAAGCATCTGCCTGCCCACCTGGAGCAAGCTGTCCTACAAAGTCTATCTCACCATCCTTTTTGGCACCAGCATCGTGGGCCCGGGGGTGATCATTGGCTACCTTTATATCCGCCTGGCTAAGATTTACTGGGTGTCACAGACTGCGTCCTTCAAGCAGACCAAGCGGCTGCCCAACCAGAAGGTGCTCTATTTAATCTTCACCATAGTGCTGGTCTTCTGGGCTTGCTTCTTGCCTTTCTGGATATGGCAGCTCCTCTTCCAGTATTACGAATCCTTCCCTTTATCTCCCAAGGTGATGAAGAACATTAATTACTTGACAACCTGCCTGACCTACAGCAACAGCTGCATCAACCCCTTCCTCTACACCCTGCTCACCAAAAACTACCGGGAGTACCTGAAGAACAGGCAGAGGTCCCTCAGCAGCAGCAGCGGGTACTTCCAGAGGAGGAATCGTTTCCAGAGGATTTCAGGGAGATCCCTGTCCACGAGCAGCCAGCACTGCACAGAGACTTACGTCCTTGCTCACGCTCCTTTGGGAAACAGCAGTGCTTGAAGGTAAAATATATCTCCAAGAACAATCAATATTGACTTCAGTGTTGCTTTGATTTAAAGTGTATGTTGTACAGGCGAAGCCTTGGCAGACCCAGAATGTGCACACATTTAGTCCAGAGGCTGTGCCGTGTGTCTGTTCTCATTTCTCCAGTGCCACTGATTTGATGCTAGAGGCACTCAGCTGAACATCTATCTAAATAGCCTTTCACTTTTTATCTTTATATTTTATAGTGTATGTCTCCTCAAGTAGCCATCAATAATGAAAGCCTATAACAGGGCCATGATTTTTAATAGTATCAGCTGTCTCACAACATTTAAAATTATGTTACCCCATGAATGGCTGTAGTTTGCTCTTTTTTTTTCTTCAGCAGTAGTGCTAAATTTGTAGTTGTACGAGGACTGAAAACAGTGAAATAAAGAAAAAAGCAGCTGATGTTTGTGACACACCATGCAGTTTGCATTTGGGGTAGGACTGGACAATGTGGATGAGGCATATCCAGGGTTGCTTTTCCCTGTTTGGGTCATACTCACATTTATTCTGCACTCCTGTGTGTGTGCACTGGGCTGGACTCTCCAGTCACACAGGTGTGTGCAGTGGAGTTATACCACGGTCTGTGTCAGCAGCACACGCTTCCCATGACAGTGCCACAGGCAGGGAACACTCAGCATCCCCTACTGCACTGACCCCAAACACCCATGTGGAGCAGCATCATCTGTCCTGGACAAGCATATCCACCCTCTGCCCTCCTCCAAGGAGGAATTGGGAACCTCTGATGTTGCTGTCCTCAGGGCATCCACTGGATAACAGCAACATCCAGCCTGAAGCACCAGACCTCCACTACCGAGTCCAGGAGGAGAGGACAGAGGGAGAGGAGGGGGTTGAGGAGATGTGATTTTCCCCGGGCAAAGCAATGTTCTCTGAAGTACTTAATACTCCCAATTATGAAAGAGCTGGTTCTCAGTTAGGGAGACAACTTGTTCCCTTCACTGGAGGTGACTTGGCCTTTCTGCTACAAACTGAGTCCTGCCTACACCAAGAACTCGCTGCCTGTCCTGGCTTTCACCAATGATGAGGCATCATTAGTGCAAATATATAATCCCTGATGTCTGGCACTTCCCCAGTGAGTCTAAAAGTACCTTCCCTGGGGTGCTGCCAACATCCATACAGGAGTCCTCTGCTTGCATCAGTCCTGCTACCTCATTAGCAGGGATATGAGGATGCAATGCCAACACAACCCTAACCAAGGTACAGAATTAGAACCAAATGAATGCTGAGCAGTGAACTCAGAACTGCAGTGTGAAATCCGTTTGGCAGTGAGCTCTGTTTGCTTAGACCGAGCCTGAATTCAGGATTTAACCATCTATTCCCCTTCAAGGTGTTTAAACAGTCATTGCTCATGGGGACAGGGCAAGATCTGCATGCAGCAGAGCCCATGGATGGGGGTGAGAAGCTTTGTTATGGAATCATAAAGGTTGGAAGAGACCTTCAAGACTGAGGCCAACCATTACCCAGCATCACCTCATTCACCACATGTCCCCCAGTGCCACAAACACACACATTTTGAACACTTCAGGGATGGTGATCCCACACTTCCTTGGGCAGCCTGTTCAAATGCCTGACCACCCCTTCATGGAAGAATTTTTCCTAATATCCAATCTAAATTCCTGAACCCATTTTCCACTTATAGAGTCGGGTGTTTATCATGAGTCAGAATATAAAGTTTAGCCTCCTTTTTCTCCTTTCAAATGGCAATTTTAGCTTCTCCTTGCTCAGGAAGAACCAGACAAGCTCAGGATGAGCAGTTCCCATGGTTATGAAGGAAAGCTACTGCAGCCTGAGCCTTTAGAAAGCACAGTCCATCTTGCCTAAAATCAGACGGTCAGAATGAAAGCGAGGTTGCAAATCTCAACTCATCCAGGCGTCACACACCAATGCGGACAGTGCAGAAGCTTCTGAGAGATATTGGAGCACATCTGCCTTCAATTATTCAGTCTGACCCCTTGAACCTTGGCAGCTCTGCCCTGATTCTCTTCTCCAAACCCTCCCCAAGCACTCCATCTCACAGAAAAGAGTTGCAAAACACCTTTCATGGCTCTGTCAGTGCAGGGAGCACCCTGAAAGCAGCGTGAGCAGTGTGTTGAGGGCACGAGGCCATGCCAGATGTCCAGGGAAAGGAGCTGGGATTCTCTGTTTTCCTGGAAGGACACACAGCCTCAGGCCTGGGCTGCACAGTCTCCTTTCCCATTTGAAGCTTGTGCTGTCTCAGCAGGGGCTTCTGATGCATTTGTCAAATCAGCACAACAAAGCCAAGGGAAAAGGCACCCCAAACTCAGGGACTGGCTGTGGGTGATGCTTCTGTCAGTGCTGGGTCATCTCTGAACAATGAGGTGTCTCGTTCAAGCTTTTCCCTTCCCACCCCAGGCTGGAGCTGGTTTTTGCTCCTTCAAACACTCACATCCTTCAGCACTCAGGTCAGGCAACAATAAGGGAATATTATTCCAAGCCTGCAGGTACAAGCAAGGCTCTGAGCACTTCCCAAGCAGCATCAGTCCCAGCCCTGCATCCCAAACTGACTTTACAGGGCATCAGCCACACTCAGATACAAAACATCAAGGAGCTGTTCTCTGCCTGAAACCAAACAGCAACTCAGCCCTGAGAGGCTGCTGAGTATTAACAGGGGAGCAGGAGCAGCCAATGAGAGCCAAAGAAGGAGCTGCCTCCTCCGAGACATAGATTAATTGTGTGTTTAATGATAGCTGTAAAATTATGGTGCCCTATTTATTCCTCCTTGCACAAACCCATCATCAGTCAAAGACCCAAGAGCAGACCTTTGCATAAATAAAATCTGGAATTGGTGTGAAAGGGAAGTGTGTATACATGTGGCTGTGTGCTTGCATAGCTCAGACCTGACTCTATTTGTTAGTTTTCTCCTGTGGGGTGAGGCCAGGAGCTTTTTATGATCCTGAGTCCTTAAGTCCCCCCATCTCTGAGGTATTTGGTGCCCCACAGACTGGAATCACCAGCTGAACTCCAGATAGTGGAAGTCAAAACACCAATTTTTTTGCCCATTTAAGCCAGGAAGCATTAACAATATCTCAAAACTCATAGAAAGTACAGCTGTAAAGACACCAGGGTTTTCCAAAAGGGCCAGGACAAGGATCCGTGCTCCTACAGCTGGGAAAGGCCAGGTACCCACTCTGGTGGCTGAAGCAGGCAGCAAAGTACAGCTGGGGCCAGGCAGTGTTCTCAGCTGGATATGGTCTTTGCCAGAAAAGGATGACGTCTGTGTTTACCCAAACTATTCGCAAATCCACCCAGAAATTTAAGAACCCTTCTGGAAATTCTTTTATTTCTTCTTTTTCCAAATTCTGAATTGTCTCATTTCAGCCTTTAGGAGGCAAAACAGCACAATTTCTCACTCCAGGATGAAGCTTTACCCATCAGTTTGCTTACACTTAATTTTAAAAAGCCTTTTTCCATTTTGTTCAAACCACAGGACTCTTACAAAAGTCCTGTGGTCCAAGTAGGAAAGCAGAGAGCAGCTGTGCATCCCTCTGTCCAAACCCTGCCTGGACAGGGTGGTACCCACCAAACTGCCACCCCCTGCCCAATTCCCTCGTGCCACAGCAATCACAGCACAAACCTCCCTCCTCACCTGCTGATGGAGCCTGATTTAAGTTCATCAACAACCCCACACTCAGTTTGAGTCCTCTCCTTGTTCCTGCAGCCCAGTGACTGAGGCTCTCTCCTCCTGTGACTGTCCCACCTCACCTGCTGGGACACAGCCAGTCCAGGAGCTCTTTGGCTTCCAAGCACCCAGAAAAACCTCAGCACAAGCTCCCAGAGAGGATCTTGGCAATGTTATGCACATTTTGCTTCACTTACAGCTCAAGATGGGCCAGGCTGGCTGGGTGAGGAGGTGGGATTTAAGGAGCACTTTGGCTCTTGGTCACCAGCTCAGTGATTACTTACAGGGCCAGGGGGTGAGAGGTGGCATGGGTGACAATTTCCAGATTGTCAGGTGATCTTTCATTTCTCTGAGGTGTTTGCTCAGGAACTTCTCAATTCAGTGTTTGCTTCAGGGCATTAAGAGGAGAGGCCAAAGGCTGAGCAGAGCTTGGAGAGCAAATCCACACCTTGGCAGAGCTGCCTAGAAAAAACATTCCTGTTACCAGTGCTGCCCCACTGGCATCTGCTGTGGCTGCCACAACAGGATGTCTCCACGGAAATGATCTGCCCCAGCACACTCAGACTGACTGCTCTGGGGTTTTTCTTTCCCAAAATGCACAATGCACAATTAAATGCACAATTAAATCCTGAGACCTCCAGATAGCCACTACTCCTTCTCCAGATCAAACTCCAGCTGTCTCCAGTGCAACAGTGAAGAATTCATTGAAAGAAAAGTATCAGACCCTGTCTTGTGCTTGGCAGCTTTGCTTTAAAGTGACACCTGGGCACACTGAATATTGTCCTGTGTACCCCTGGATCCAGCCCACCTCTGCATGGGGGGAACTATTCCATCTATTTACTGCACAAGCTGCCATATCCTGGAAAACAGTGTCAGTTCTAAATGATTCTAACCACTTTTACACCTCCAAAATCAGTATCTTATCTGCAAGGCCTGCTTAGACCTGAGTTTTAGCTGAGGATGCTGATCCAGGCACATCAGAAGTGTGGTGGAATCAAGGTAATCAAGGAGACAGTGCAGCAGCAGAGAGTAAATTGCTGCCAGAATGTAGAGGAGTATTTGAAAATGGGCTGGACATGATGAGGCAGAGCAAAAGCAGGTGATTTGTTGCTGACTCCCAATTTTTCAGTGCAGTAAAAATGAAAACTCACGACAAACACTGCAGAAAAAAAAAAAAAGAATCCCACATCTGTGAGTGAAAGCTGAGCAGCAGATAAATCCATTGCTGGTAGTGACAAGGAAGCTCACTTTTATTCTGTTTTCCCAGGAACAAACACCCCACTAATGTACTCAAAGATCAGGGAATCCACCTGTCAAAAAGTCAGAGTTTTCTATGCACACTGAAGGCTTGTGGCTCAATCCACTCTTCCCAAACATTCATCACCTGTGAAGCCATCTGTCTGCGAGGAAAGCACATGTTTTTGCCAAAAGAGAAAGTGCAAATATCACAATTTGTGTTTCAAAGACCAAACCACTCAAGCATACATAATTTCAACTGTTATTAGCTTTAATTACATGTCAAGTAGCTGCTGTTTCTAGTTTAAAGCTGTCTAGGAAGAGGATAAAATAGCACAATAAGAGCAAATATATGACAAAAATCAGTGAAATGACCTGCCTTAGTGATAGAGTGGAACATCCACAGGCACAGGAGCAGACAGGACAGGATTTGCCACGCCAGCTCTGACTGTTTCTACCATCCCTGGCCAATTCTGTCATCTCCCTTTCACAGACATCCTGCAACTCCCATAACAGAGTTAATTCATTGGCATCAACTGCAGTTCCAGCCACAAAACATCCAGGACCTACTTTTTTTTCAGATGTGCCGAAGGCAGCACAAGGGGTGCACCCACAGATGGACAGATCCTCAAAATAAATTAATCATTATGGGAAAGAAAGGCAATGCCAGGAGTGAGGTGTGAGCATCAGTAAGGAAATTCTTTGAGCCCCATGAACATGAGAATCAAATATTATGACAAAGATTTCTAATTCTTAATCACTCTTTCACAAAGGGGAAAAAAAATCTTAAAAGGAAGGAGGTTTCATCCATACCCCAGTGGCAACAGGTACCCACATGCTTTGGGAATTAATGGCAACACTCTTTCCAAGGTTTTCCTTCCCATGTTGAATTTGGTGCCCAAATCTGAGCATTCTGGGCAGCAGAAGTGCACTTTGGCTTTTTCTGTGTTTGTGTTTATTTGAAACACAACAGGAAACACAGGCAGCAAAGCCTCCTGCTGATTGCTTAGTTTAGTTTATGGCTTGCTGCTCACAGGAGAGTGTAACATAATTAATTCATTAACTGCAAACGTTCCACAAACAGAATTGCTCCATGTTTATGTGAACTGCAAAATGTTTATGTGAATCCATGAGTCACTGGTCCTCTCTGGTATCCTCAGAGGAGAATTTCCTTCAGAGTCCAGAACAGGGGCTGTAGAGACCTCAGTTCTGAGCATAAGGCACAGGGTGCCACCAGCCCCAGCAGCCTCTGGCCCAGCTGCCCTCCCAGGACCCCCTCCCTTGGGGTCAGAGGTTCACCATTCCAGCCACTCCACCTGGGAGATGCTGGATCCCACCCCCTGAGAGCAGCATCTCCACTGAAGTCTAGTGAGGAAAAAATACTCAGGTAGTTTGGCAACACTTGGCAAAACCTGGAGAGGAGCAAGGCAGGAGCAGAGCAGCAGGTGGGGCCCACCTGGCATTGGCTGGAATGTGCAGGTAGCCCAAGGAAAAGAAAGCCTGAATGTGAGGAATATGGGCCAAACCAAGCAGGGAGCCCAGGACTGACACGTTCAGGCTGAGATTTCTGGAAGAAATACATGTTTAATTTTGCACAGAGCCTGCCTATCCTATGTTTTCAACTGAGGCTATTAAGTTCTTATTTCATGCAAATTAAGCTTTCCAAGGAAAAGCCACAAGTCTCTAAGCAATAAAAGTAGGTTTGTTTCCACTGGAGTCAATGCAGTTGTAGCAGTTGACAGGAAAGAAAAAAACCAACCCAAACTCAAAATCAGGAACACCCCAGACATTTTTGACCCTCTGACTCCAGGAAATCTGCATTTCAGCTGCCCACATTAGTAACAGTCAAGATATCAAATGATCCCATGAATGACAAGGTGCTCCATTTACTAGGACTTAGAGTATTCAAAAGTGAGACCTATCCCACCACACCAGAAGCTGAGTAAAACCATGTGATCTAAGGTGGAATTTCCAAAGTTTCCCAGTCCTCGGAATATCAGAGAATGGTAAATTTCCTCTCTTTAAGGGCAGCCTGTGCTGTTCCAGCCTCCTCCTCCTCCATGGCTGGGTTTCAGTACAGCAGCTTTGGCCATCTGGCTTCATTAGACCATCATCCCCAGCTTCTTTGTGATGGACCAAAAATAGAAAAAGCAGTTTCCCTTCGGGCATTTATCAAGCTAACTGGTGGGTTGATTAAGATTTAGTTTAGCTAATTAAGGAAGAAAACATCCTTGTAAGCTGCTGGGGCTTGATTTGCTTTCTGCTGCCTAAAACTTCTTCCTTGCTTTGAAACCTGTGTCTGGAAAGATCTGCTGTTGGGCCAACCTGCACCAGAACAAACCCTGAGGCAAACACCCAACACTGCCACACTCCTGCACTGCAGCAAGGAATGAGCTTTAATTTCTGCTATCCCTGATCAGTGGGTGGAGCTGAAACGTAATTACCTCCAAGAGAAAACAACCAGCACCAGCAGGATTTTGGACACTCATGCATACCCCAATGAAGTTGTTCTTTATGGTTGTCTTGCCCAGGGAGGTTGGGCACATCCATGCCAAGCTGGGAGAGGGCTCCATCCCACCCATGGAGCTCCCAGCCTCAGATTCCCTGTCCAGCTTAAAGAGAAAAATGACTACAGTGCATGGAGCAGCTGTGCTCAGCCAGCAGAGACCTAAAAGCTCTTTCTCCCATTCTACAGGAACACCAGAATATTAAAATCCTTCACCAAAAAGAGAAACCCAAAGGCTCTTAAACCCAGGTGTGCATTGGTTGAGGATGATCTTGCATAGTTTAAGGATCACAAATACCTGCTTTAAACATTTCCTTGGAGGAAAAAACCTTCTTAAATGTGATGAAAAGCAAAAGCCCAGCCTATATCCCAGCGCCTGAAGAACAAAACACCCTTCCCAGGAGCAGGAATTGGTTATTGTACCCTTCCCACACGAGGAAATTCATGTCCCCATGGCATGGAGGGGAGCAATGGAGATGTGCTGAAGACACTTGGCTGGAACTGAAGAAATTTTGGTGAAACTGGCTCCAACACACACTTTCATGTGAACCCAGGCCAGTCAATTAATTCTTCTGTGTTTGAGATTCTCACCACTAACCTGCCTTTTCCTTCCTCCAGTTTTGTCCCTCTCCTCCATTTAGGATACAAACTCCCCAGGACATTGAGTACCTCTTTCAAAG